>NC_039260.1:23333519-23656019 GCF_003368295.1 Carassius auratus
CAAGTTCATGAAAAATGTGGTTTTGTTGCAGGGTTACAAATTGCCACATGAAATGGCAAAACACTTTGGTTGTTTAAAATGTGGGTGGGAGGGGTAAATATATATATATATATATATATATATATAGTTGTTGTTTTTTAAGATAATCAATTTGGCTATTATTATATGATAATATATAACTGCTATGCAACTGTTGCACTCTGTTTTGCAGAAACAATTACAAAAATTATATAAAAAAAAATACTTCTGGTTCTGTTTCAATGCACATGAACTTGCTCTATTTGAATGGTCTTCAGACTTATGTGAGGCTAGAATCATTATAAACGGCACAACTGTAGCTGCAGATTGAGGAGGAGAGGAACACGCATAGCCTGAAGCCAGATAGTTCAAACTGCAGAAATCCACTGTAAGGAACAGCGTGCAGAAAATCCAATATTTCTCCTGACGCATCAGAAGCAGAGGTCAACAGGTACTGTTTGTACTGTTCTGGTACTGTCCTGAATGCATCTGAACTGAGATATGAGTCTGCATTCCTCCACACGAGTGTACAGCTCTTGAGAAACTATACTTCCTTACTATCCTTTACTTTTATTACTAAGAACAGTAATATTTCACTATATCGTCCACTTTGCACATTTTATTAACTATAAATAACTGTCAACTAGCAGTCATTACAGTATAAGTAGATAGTCTGCTTAATATCTGCTCATACACACACACACACACACACACGCACACACACAACCTAATGTTTCTAGTACTTGTAGTGTCACTCAATAAAATTACTATAAGAATCCCATACAGGTTCAGGTACAAAACTGACAAATATTTAACTGGTCACTATTCGGTTGTTAAGTGATGACGTAAGAAGAGCTGTTTCCGGGTCCAGGCCTCATCTCGCTTCACTTGAGAATACTACATCAGCTGCCGTTTATGAGCACGGTTTATTCATATTAATCATTTAAGCTGAACGCTTTCAAACTCAAGGTGTACACTACAGTCTCCGTGCTCAAATCATTTTTATATTCACTTATTTATATTTTCATTTTCTGGCTATCTGTGACTTCGGTATGGAGTTAAAAGTTAGGATTATAACTTTTTATCTATGGTATCTGAAAGAGCGTTTCGACATGGAAGCGGTGACACGTGACGTCAGACTTTACAAGCGGATTCATAAATATTGTCCGAAAAAAAGTTTTCTATGTTTTGTTGTTGTTGTTTGTTTGTTTTGTTTTGTTTAGTTTTTTACTTCAATTTAACCTCGGCTAGAAGAAATTGTCAAATAATTCCACAGAAGCAATGAGTAACACGTTAACTTTAAATGTGAAATTTACAAGTAGAAAGACTAAAATTTTACAATTTTATTGTAAAAAAAAAAAAAAAAAAACACTCCAATAACTTTTTTGTTTACAATTTCCAATACACACACATATTATTTATAAAATTATTTATTTATTTTTAATTTTTATTGAATTTTTGAATTCACAGTGTGTTTTTCACCAACAAAAAACATACAGTTCCACATAAAGCTCATGAGAATCATATATCTCTAAACAGTGGCGTTTGGTCACTGAATTAATCTGCATTTTTGAGCAAATCAGTCGAGTGAATGATTCAATGACCTATTCTTATAAACGTTTTCTGACTGAATGTGTTGAATAAATAATTCTGTGACTCAACAATATACTACAATAACTTTAAAAAAATATTTTTGACACTGTAACCATTACATCTAATCTCATAGTTTAGCATGACTTCTGATTTGTAGGAAACAAGCTGATAGAGCACTATCTCATGAGACAGCCTCGTCTGTGATTGGAGACAGCAGAGCATGTCAGGATGAATCAATAAGCTGAAACGTGTCAGAATTGTGACAGTAAATGCTGATTGTGTGCATGTGTCTGTGTGTGAATGTGTCCAGGAGCTCAGGGACTGGGTCCTGCAGCTGTATCTCAGTGTCTCTTCCCCCAGGGTCACCCTCATGTCCTCAGAGACTCGCTCTTTCTCGCTCTCTGTCCTGTTTGATGCTCGGAAAACCTCTGGGGCTCTTATTCCTGGAACTCCAGCCGCAGGAGAGAGGAAAAGAGGAGTAAAGCTACAAAAGATGAATTACTGAATCTGTCCTCCGGATAAATATATAGAAAGCCTATTCATGTTTTATGCATGGAGTTGAAATCTGGTTGAAATGTGGTCTATAATAACTTCTTACAAGATTCGTTTTTGCATCAGGTCTGAATCTCCCAGGTGGAAAAAGTGCAGTAAAATACACTTCCATAATGCAAATTTAATTGAATATGATTACATTTCAGTCAAAAATCCAGTGACAGTTGCATAAAAACTTTACATTGCATGCATAACATAAATCTACTAGTATTTAGAATCACACTTTTTTTTCTCAAATAGAGAACTTTCACGTTGAGCCATTAATGTCTAGTATTACATTCACCCCATCTTCCCTACTTATCACAACTTTTTGTTAGTGTAGGGTCGTCTCCAAATTGTGCACTGCCTGATCTCCCGTGCACGCATTTAATCCAGCATGTATGGATCTAGGACCTCTGTGTTGTTGCGGGATAACCCCTCATCACAAGCTGGACGCTCAGAATCATATCACGAGTGTCGCTGCAGAACGCTGGCACTGCCATGAATGAGAAACTGAGCCTGGCATCAGCCGCACCAATGCATTTACAGTAAATATATTGCAGCGTGTTTGGCCACACACAAAGAGCTTGAAAGAACATGTTACGGATCACATGCCTATGAGAACTCACTGTATTTACATCTCGGACTTCCTTAAGGAGTGTGAGAGATCCCAGTAATATAGGTGTTAAGATTAAAATGTACAAAATAACCTAGTCATTTTTCTTCAGATTAATCCACCATGCTTATTCCAGTGCAAAATTAGTATTATCCATATACTATTATAGTTTTTGTTAATGTTTTGAGTATATATTCTAATTGTATTTTCTATTGTATTACCATTTATATTTCATTATTTTAGTACTCCAGTGCAAACTAAACCAAATGAGAAATAATGAGAAATATTCCTTTGATCTGATCAAATGAATGCAGTCAGATATTAGCTCTATTGCAGCTATAATGCATTGGTTGCATCATACAGTAGACACAGTTTTTACACATTTCCCCCTTTTTATCTGATATAGCTCTTAAAAAACTTGATTTGCTTTAACAAATAAAATAAAAAAATACAAAAATCTAACAGTACAACAATCATGCAATACATAGCATGTGAGAATTTATTGTATATATCCATAAAATAGGGACTTTGAGTAGATACACATTTTTCTCAGGGGACTTTTTTGTGCATGTTACCAAGTTTAATAATATAATATAATAAAATATAATATAATTTATTTGTACATTTTAACAAAATTATATATATATATATATATTTTTTTTTTTTTTTTTTTTTTTTAGATCAGTCAAAAGGGGTAAAAACTGATTTTTCACAAGTATATACAACAGGATCTGCATTTTCATGGTTTTAAAAAATGCTATTTTTTATAAGAGACAATAAACTTAACTTTGTGAATTAGAACCCCTCCATTCCTGGTTAAAATAATAATAATAAAATAATTATCAAAATTAACCAATTTGTGTCAGCTAAATGTTCTACTGGATGTTCTTCGTCATCGCTTCTGAGAAGAAGAAAATGGCCTGACCTGAGAAAATATCTGGTCTTCATGGCCTGAAATTCATTGTTATTATTATTATTATTATTATTTATTTTTTTTATATTTATTGAAAGGCACATTTCACATTTATAAGCAACAAAAAAATATTTTCACGTACAGTAAGTCAAGCACAAACATGAATCAGATCTTTAGTGCGTGCATGTCTGTCTGTGGGGTGATGTAGGGCACTGGCGCTCTTTAGTTGTGCATTCTCTTTCAGGTGTATACAAATGATGTGTACTGAACAGAGACATGAGGGCATCCATCTGAACATCTGGGTTCAGAGTCACAGCGCTACACCTCAGCGACCGCAGCCAGAGAAGACACAGCACATCGTAACATCCAAACCAATGAGACGTGTTGAGCAGGAGGAGCTCGCTGGCTGAGGACACTCGTGAAGCCCGCGTAAACCCATCACGTGTGATCCAGATCTTCAGCTAGATAGACAGGTCATGAATGTTGACACGTAGACAAAGAGTGTCTGTGGAGCAGGACAACCCTGTGCAAACCTACCAGCATCACACCATTTATGCAATGCTTTCAGGATGCAATGAGCTATTAAGATGCTATTCGCAATTTTCTGTGCTTTTGCTAACTTTTGCTAGCTTTAGACACTAAATAAGATTGCTTCAGCAACAGTTTTTTTGTGAAAAACAAAGCTCACTTTTGCATAATTTCCAAATGAGTTCTTATTGCAGAAATAATATACTTCAAAATAACTAAGTGTAATGGTTTCAACACTGAACTGCCTGTTACGATTAAACAAAAGTGTGTTAGTTTAAATTTACATTAAATGCAATTAGCTGATCTTAAGAGTGTTTTTGACCCACTTAAGTAGGGCTTCAGTACATCTTTATATGTAATTTCTTCTATTGCAATTACTTCTGTTTCTGAATGTACTGACAAGCATTTATGATAAACCAAAATATATTTTATTGTAATTTCTATTGAAAGTTGTTTGTCGTGTACTGAAATTGTGAAATTGAAGGGTAAATATTATTATTATTTTTTTTTTTTAAACTAAAATTTATACATCATCTGAAAGCCGAATAAATAAGCTTTCCATTGTTATATTGTCAGGATAGGACCATATTTGCCCGAGTTAAACCTAAGTATAAGGAATCTTGTACAAAAAAAAAAAAATATATATATATATATATATATATAAACACTTTATCAAGGTACTTCATATAATAAAACCAACAAATAAAAATGCAACACACACATGACAACAAATTCAAAACAAGCTAAAATATTAAATTGAAACAATCATGAAAAAACTAACCTAAAAAAAAAAAAAAGAATCATAATATTCTTTTGACCCATACAATGTATTGTTGGATATTGCTACAATATATCTGTGCTACTGATGACTGCTTCTGTGCTCCAGGGTTCTGTGCTCCAGGGTCACATATTTGGAAATGCACATTTGTTACAATGAAGTTGCAATGTAGCCAATGCATTAAATTAAATATCAAATAAAATAAAAAAAACTGTTAAATTATCATCAGGTACTTTCAATGTGCTTAGGCAACACAATAGGTGTACTTCTGTAAAGCAAGGCAAAAGGTTATTAAGACAATGATTTAAAATTTATTAATCTCACATTGTTGCAATATCAATATTGTAAAAGTTGTATATTATATAATGTGTGTATAAATAAACATATACACACTTTGCTTTGGCTGATTTGAAATGTTAAGTTTGTTTTGAGCAATTAAAAGGCCCAGGGGACTCTCAAATATCAAATAGAAGATGAGAGTTAAAGCATTTGCTCAGTTGTAAGCAGCTTTGGATAAAATAGTCTGTTAAATGACTAAATGTAAATACATTTGCAAATAACATAAGTTAAGTAAGGTAGCAAAAGTAAGGTAGCAAAATTGGACGTTTCCCAATTTCTCTCACTTGTCTCCATTTTTAGATATCAAAATGAACTGCTGCTGATAATAGAAGCAGAGTGTGAACAAAAAGAGCAACCCAATATCAATACCTCTTCACCAAAACTCTCCGTGTTATCAGTGTGTGTGTGCTTTTACCTGCACGATCCCTGCTCTGCACAACGTGTGGGAAGGTTCATCACATGGGGAAAAAAGACCAGTTCAGGTTTGGCACAATTTTTAAGAGAGTGTGGGTGCACTGAACACAATACAGCGTTCAGGTACATAACATTATCACTGCTCAATGCCGTCTTAACGTTCAAAGAACGCTTTCAGAATTCAAACGCCGTCGGCACACAGAAAAAGCAACGGTATCAAACGGATTTGTTGGCACATGCAAACGGTTCAAGTGTGTGAAGAGAGCTGATTTTGCAATTATGAAAAAAAAAGCAGCAGTTCTTTGTGCATCTGAGCCAAGAATTACACACAAGCATCATGATGATGCAGCAGCATCACACTGCTTTTCTAGCTGTACTTTCCATTTGCATACACTTCTCATGCAAGGCAGCTACGCTGATTACTGGAACAGAGCTGAGCATTTAAATATCACACAAATCTGTCATTTTCCAGCCGATGGGGTCATTCAAATCTGAATTTTAAACGTGCAAATTCACTACTAACTACTCTAACATTGTTTTAAGAAAAACCGTACACATTCCTGCATTACTGATGAAAAAACTGGTATTCTAGGCTCAGAGCATGCAATCTCGATGCAATCTCACATGTTGACATGTGCATACAGGCATATTTGAACAAGGTGTCCCACTGATAACTTGCACTGACCTTGTTTTCGCTTGTCATATAAACAGATATTTTTTGATTATGTAACTGTGTGTTGCATAACACAGACTAGGATGACCAATCAGGTATGGCAAAGCAATGCATTCAGGTCCTGCACTGATTGCAGGGGGATAGAGACACTCCATCCTCAGAAGAAGAGGGCTGGTGACGCACTTCAACGGCTCTGTTGTGCCCTAAACTACTTGACGGGTGGCCGTCCATCCATACTTAGAGAAATCCAGCTGCAGTTTCTGTCTGGAACTGAATTAAGTGTGTACTAATGGAGAAGACAGAGAAGAGCCTGATAGCAAAAGAGGCAGACGATATGACATAAGCATCTCTATAGTCTATGGACTAACTGTATGCAGTTACATAGTAGAAACGTTCCAAAAACATTTTGAAAAATAAGTACACTTTACCACACTTATATAATAAAATAATATGGCTACTTAATTGTGAACTAAGTTTAATGTTATTTACAATTAATTGAAATTGAAATTAATTGTATGCATTATAGTTTAAATCTATTTATTAAAATGTATTTAAATGCAATTGACCCACTTAAGTAGAATAAGTGCACTTCTTTAAAGCATGGCAAAACATTATCTAAATACACTTCAAGGTAAAAAATTTTTATTGAGTGTCGCTTAAAAGTCTACATAAATGTGTTAAGAAATAGTCATGAAAGTGTCTCTCTTTAAAGGCAATTAAGTGGCCTTTTATTTCATTAATATCTGTAACAGTATCTTAAAAAAAATAGAATAAATTTAATAAAAAATCTTGATTCTATATGTTTCTTTCCAACTTTCGGCCCATTTCAAATCTTCCTTTGATCTCAGAGATTTTGGAGAAAGTTGAACTGGCTTAATTACAGTCTTTCTTGTCAGATAATACCATTAAAAAAACAAAAACAAAAAAAAATCAGTTTATAAAGCTTTTAATAGCATTGAATTGGTCCTGTTAAGAGTCTTAGATTATATATTTCTTATGACAGATTCAGGGAAACCCTTGGCTCTTGTCCTCTTGTCCTACCAAAGGCTGCATTTGACTTAGTTGACCAAAACATTCTGCTGTGATGCATGGAGTCTTGTGTAGGACATCGTGGTATGGTTTTACAGTGGTTTTGCTCTTATTTGTCAAATAGGTGTTTTACTGTTCAATTTGAGCTTTATTCATCTTCTGTATGGTGTCTGTTTTAATCTACTTGCCAATAATATGGTTACAGTTAAACCACTGATGGCAGATGGACTATTCTGACGATTTCTTTCATACTTTTCAGTGTATTTTATTTGGCAGTTAAAGGTGCTGTAGGGAACTTTTGTAAAAAAATATATTTTTACATATTTATTAAACCTGTCATTATGTCCTGACATTAGAATATGAGACAGATAATCTGTGTAAAAATCAAGCTCCTCTGGCTCCTCCCAGTGTCCTATTGCCATTTGCAGAAACTCCATCGCTCCCGGTAAAAAACAACCAATCAGAGCTGCGGTCTGTAACTTTGTTCATGTTCAAAATGTAGAAACATGTATATAATAAGCGAGTACACCATGAATCCATTTTCCAAACCGTGTTTTTGGCTTGTCCTGAATCACTAGGGTGCACCTATAATAAGTGTTTATATTCGGACTATTTTAGATTGCTTCGGGGATACCGCGGCGGAGTAACCCAGTACCTTTGTGATTCTTCATAGACATAAACAGAGAGAAGTAGTTCCGGCTACGATGTTCTTCCGCAAGACGCAAGCAGTTCTGTTTATTAACCGCTAGAGCGACAAAAGTTACCTACTGCAGCTTTAATGGGATGGTCACAAGCCTCCCAGTTTTCATCCAAAATATCTTAAATTGTGTTCTGAAGACGAACAAAGCTTTTATGGGTTTGGAACGACATGCTGATTAATGACATCATTTTAATTCTGGGGTGGAGTACCCCTTTAAGACATATTTTCCCCCTGGCTTTTTACAATCCTTTATTCATTGTGTTTTTTTATTCTTTGTCAAGCTCTTTGGTCAACCTCGGTTGTGTTTAAACGTGCTCTATAAATAATCGTTGTTTTTTCACTGAATTTGGTGCAATGTATTATTTGATTTTCTGTCAGTAAAGGATACTGCTGTACTGATGTCTATAATTTGACTAAAACAAGACTTACCTTCTTGAACAGTCTGGACCGTTCATGTGATGCCTTCTCCAATTATGGCTCTGATTTATAAAAACAGCTGGTTCGTGGTTTGCACCATCCATTTGAATGAACCAAAAGTTCACCGCACACTATGTCTGCTGTATTATGCTGCTGAGACCAAACATCGGTCATATTATGGGCTGTAAGCAATGAGGCCTTGCAGTCTGGCAGCACACTTAGGCACATAAAAACACTCTCTGCTGCCAGGCACTGCTCCAGATGTTCCTGCTCTGAGTAATGAATCTGACTCAAACCGAAAGGCAGCTCCTTCTACTTCAGATCGAAACAATAAGAAGAAAGCAGAAAGTGAACATGAGGCCATCATATGATGCGCATGCATGTAGCCTCATGTTTCTCTCTCTCTCTGTAAACAGAGCGCGCTCACGCAGTCATGTAGATCAGTCGCCCTCTTCAGGCGATGTGAGGCATTGCTACAGATATTCTGCTCATCACTTCACAATCACTGCTGCTCAGACAAATATTTAACATCTCAGCATGCTCAAATAGAATTTCCTATTTGAAAGATTAATCTCAAAATTAAATAGATTCAATAAAAAAAAAAAATGCTGTTTTTTTTCTGCTTGCAAATTAACTTTTTTGTGCATTTGTTAAACAAAGGTCTTATTAGCATTACTTATGAAATTAAATTGTCATCTAAAAACAAGATGCATATTTTTGTTTATTCAATTCTTACTGTAAGAAGATCACAAAATATCCAGTGGTGATTATATATATATATATATATATATATATATATATATATATATATATATATATATATATATATATATATATATATCACCATATATTTCTTAAGTTCCCGATAGAAAACAAAACAATAAGCAGAAAAGATTCATTAATTATAAATACTCGAGGTCAAGTAAAAATGATTGAATCACACAGAAATGCAGAAAATTACAGAAACTCTTATCAGCTCTGCAGTGTGAGAGCTGGATATTTCAGTTCAGTCCGAAGATGATTGTTATGTAATGCTGTATTTACATGCGTTTATGTGTTTTTATTTATATGTGTTCATGTTGGGTGTCAGGAATGAGGATGAAGATATAAAATAGCTCCCTGTCCTTCCAGTCTCTTAAGCACGAGAGCCTCTTGATTGAGATCGTGGTAGGAATTCTGAAACAACAACGATATTCGGTGAAGCAGCGCAACGTGACATAAAGTACCATATTTTTCGGACTATAAGTCGCACCTGAGTATAAATCGCATCCGTCAAAAAATACGTCATGATGAGGAAAAAAAACATATATAAGTCGCATTTATTTAGAACAAAGCACCAAGAGAAAACATTACCGTCTCCAGCCGCGAGAGGGCGCTCTATGTCTTCAGTGTAGACTACAGCAGCACTGAGCAGAATAGAGCGCCCTCTCGTGGCTAGAGACGGTAATGTTTCTCTTGGTTCATTTCTCTCGGTTCATGTCAAATTCATTTTGATAAATAAGTCGCACCTTACTATAAGTCCCAGGACCAGCCAAACTATGAAAAAAGTGCGACTTATAGTCCGTAAAATACGGTATACAGCAACATGAGAATCAAAGAATCACCTTCATGGATTTCATTGTGTCCTTTCCGTAATAGTGGATGGGCTGTTTCTGGTTCCTGGACTCTGGGTATCCGAATCCAGCCACGTGCACGACGTCACAGTAGTTTAGAGCCACAAACACAGCCAGAATGCCAGTGGTGGGGTGGACAGGTTTCTGACGGAGAAACAGAGAAAACGTGCAGATCAGGAAAAGTGTGTTTAATAGTGTTAGCCTCCTGCAGGGGGCGGATGAAGACAGCTTCAACTCTCCTGTGAAAGAATAAAAACCCCATGAAATCTTATCTTTTAGTTCAATCATCTATAGCTGATTTTATTGCTTATTTGCTATACAAATGTCTAATCAAATAATCTCCCTTCCTTTTGTCCCACTCAAAATAAGCCTGTAGTGTAACACAACCTATTGGCTATAAAGAAAAAACAACATCCCGCACAAGCTTTAATAGGAAATATGTCAACGTAAGCCATCAAATATTGCTTTTAAACGATTTTATGAGGTTTTAAACTTTGTAAAAACGTTTAAAACACACGTACGCTGCCATCAAAACCGCTTCAAATGTATTCTCAGTAAATTATTGCCAGACATCAACTTTTAAGTTGAAAACTTTCCACTTACAGTAGTAAAAGAAGGTAATGCATCTTGGTTTTTCCAGCCCTGACTGCTTTAGTTGCGTCAATCTCTCTCTCTCGTTCCAAGTCATTAGCTTTTCCGCATTGCTCCATGATTTCCACAGCTACTGATCTGTGCGCTCCCACACAAAACACGCTCATACATCTCAGTCTCAGCCTCGCTTCAACAACACGGTCTCCATTTCATCATGTCCATCATTAGAACATGTACTGTATATATAAACACTGTTTGAGAGGAGCTTGAGTGTCGAAATACTTTTGTGCCATTTAAAAAAATGAAATAATAATCATGCCCACAACTTTAGACAGACACATAGATACATGTATTGATGTATTACTACTAATACTACCATTAAACTCAAGCTGTGTTATTGATATACTATTATAATTGATATAATTATTGTTCATTTGTTTTAATGTATCTATTTTCAGTTTACATTTTGTTAATTTTGTTTTGTGGCTTCATCATTCATTCATTTTTAGTTATTTTAGTACTTAAAGACCTATAACAATTCAGATAAATTGAGAAGTGATGCCTTCGGCGACTAGTGGAAAGAAAGGTTTTAGAGTTGGGTGAGGAGGAAGTACAATGCACTTTGAGCTTGTTCTTGTGTTTCCTGGCTGTTACTGGCACGGACCAGAAATACAGTAAACAGACACATTTCTAATCGTGATTCTCTGTGTGTTTATCAGGACACATGTGGACTCTGATTCAGACAAACCTCTTGGCTCTCTCTGACAAACATCAGAATCCAACATTAGCACATGCGAGTGAAAACGGGCTTTGCTCAGCGAAACGTTTGCCAGCTGGGTTGAGATTTTATTAAAAACAGCATCGTTTATGGTTTAAGTCGATCTGTAAGAATGATAATCTGACCTTCACTACTGTAAGGCAAACGGAAAGCAAAGGCATAGGATACTGTTCAAACGTTTACAGCCATTATTTAGTGTAAAGACACACTCAGTTGATCAAAAGTGACAGCATAATGTTACAAAAGATTTCTATTTCAGATAGGTGCTGTTCTTTTGAGCTTTCTATTCGTCAAAGAATCCTGAGAAGTAAAATGTATCATAGCTTTCACAAAGATATTTAACATAGCTTGTTAGCAAATCAGTGTGTTTTCATGATTTCTGAAGATAATGTGACACTGAAGACTGGAGGAATGATGCTGAAAATACAGCGGAGCATCACAGAAATAAATTACACTTTAACACAGATTCAAACAGGAAACAGCTATTTAAAACCTTTGAAACCCCAAAACATTTGCATGGAATCTCTCTGATAAAAATGTATTTTCTTCCACTGACAACTGGAAGATTTGCAGTCAGAAACTAATAATGCAAATACAACATTTTACTGTATTTTTTTATGCTTTTATATGTCTTGAATCCATATATGATGCATTAAAATGCAGCAACTGATCAGGTTTTAAACAAAGTCTCAATACAAACATTTCATAACTATCAAATACCTAAATAGCACTACATACTGTATGCATGTCTGAAATGACAGCAAACGTAATCCTATTACTTGAATCATCTGTTCTGCCAAAGTAAGAGTGTGTCCCGTTCCCTGAATCCCGGCCGTGTGCAGATCTCACCTGTTGTCTGCTCGGTTGCAGGGGAATCTGAAGCAGCTTGCTGGCTGTCAGGCGAAGGAAATATGGGTCCAGGACACGGATCTGACTGCCCCGGCCGAGCCAGATCTGGGGCGGAGGCTTCCAGAAACCCTTTCGGATCTAAATCAAGCACATTGCCTCATGACTACTGGGAAACCAGGTGCATGCTGGGACATGAGGAGAAGAAGTGAGAGAGACTGACCCTCTTCTCATCATACAGGATCTCTTTGAGCCAGCGGAGGTCCTGCTGCTTGAAAGGAACCAGGACCAGCAGGGTGTCTGGGTCATTGTGGACATCGGGGTTATAGGAGGCAGATTCAGGATAAAACAGACGGAGCGTGGTCTTGTTCCCCACGTCCTCCTCGTAGCCTCTCACCGGCGCATCATTCAGCCTGACACAGAAAGATATGGGAGCACTGCATCATAAACTGATAAGCTAGAAATTTAATTTTCTGTAAAGTTGCTTTTCTGTGAAACACTTGAACTGAACGGTGCATAATGAAGTTCAAGGTCGAATCCGATCTGGAGAGTCAGAATCAGCATTGCTTTCTTCCTGTATCGTATTTCTTGAACGAAATCCAGTACTTGTATCTTTCTGATTGTTGGTGCCAAATCCAAAGATCGTACCGGTTTCATGCTTTCTCATAAAACATGATGTGCATTTCATAGCATTGTGTGTATGTGTGTGTGTGGGCATGTTTTTGTGACATATCAGGACACAACTCTGTATAATAACATGGGTATGACACAGGTATTACAAGGAGAGGGTGACTTATGAGGACATAACCCATGTCCCCATTTTTCAAAACACTTATAAATCATACAGAATGAGTTATTTTGAGAAAGTAAAAATGCACAAAGTTTCCTGTGAGGGTTAGGGTTAGGTGTAGAGTTGGTGAAGGGCGATAGAATATACAGTTTCTACAGAATAAAAACCATTACACCTATGGGATGAACACACTTTACACAGAAACAAACATGTGTGTGTGTATGTGTGTGTGTGTGTGTTTGGCAACCCACTTGTAAGGTGAAGACGTCTTAACACCTTAAAGACATGATTGCTATCTTTTTAACTATTTGTTAATTTCTCAGCCCATTTTCACATTCAACAGTATTTCATGCCCAATCCTAACCAGAATTATGACAAAGTCAGCAGAAAGCTTATTCATGAACGGATGTTTAAAGTTCTTTCTTTCTTAAACGCATTGTTCCTCTCTTGTACAGACTGAACAGATACCATTTTTGACATTGATACAGCTGATACAAAAAAAGCCGGCGACATCGGCGACTGGGAGTCAAGAATGAGATCAAGGATGTTCATAACTGGGAAAAGCCACCCTTTAAGCATTATTTTAATGAGTTACTATTACAGAAATATTATACTTAAAAATAATATACTGACCTGTGCACTGACTGTGATGTTTAAAGTCACTTAACTGCGTGCTATTTAAAATTAAACGAAAATTTATTTTATGGCCCACTTAAGTAGGACTTCAGCATGTCTTTAATATTTACTTGTATTTTCTTTGAAATGTGGTTAAAGTTACTGCTGAATGTGTTTTCTTACACATATTTCAAATACAAAATAGGATTTTGTCATTTGTTTTTGATAGAGTTGATAAAAACGGCCTCATATTTTGTATCAAAATCTGTATTTTTGTAGTTTTCAATATTTTTTCAATATTGATCATTTAATAGTTGTTGAAATGCTAAAACGTGTCAATTTTAACTTCCAAATAGGTGTCCATTGAGTTTAGTAGTGTCATGGGTTTTCATACATTTGCATGACTGTGAGAGACATAAGATATTATTGTATTTATGATTAACAAGCAAATTAATAATAAGTTAGAAACTAGCTGCAATTAATACAGGTGCCATCAGCTGTCTTCAGAGTGTTGCTGATGCAAAGTTCACCCTTCGTTTCCAAACACCAAGTCACTAAATTAGGATAAATTTGCAAACTTGTAATCATTAAACTGCAATCAGATAACCAAAAGAGTTACAATTATCCCTGTTCTGCACAGTTTCATTGACGTCATGGACTTGGCGTGAGACACTAAAAGCACATCCTTATCAGCGAACTCCCACATTATAACTTATTTTTTAAAAGGAGTGAGCCTGTGCGGGAAACACCGCCCTTTTTCTCACAAATGAGATGGAGAGGAGCTGGTGTTCTGCTCAAATCTCTGCCTAATGGCGACTTCGAGGCATCAGGATTTGTAACTCAACACCAAATGTCAAGCGGCTCGGCTCTCCTCCCCCGCCGCGATTAGAGGACGAGAGAAACACACTCGGACGAATTCTGCCGTTTGTTAGAGGCTTAGAAAAAATAACAGGCCATTTGTTCATTCCAAGGCTGTAAAGCGGCTTGAGAAACGGTGGCCAAGCAGAGCTTTCATTCAGGAGGTATTGTTAAGCGAGGCTGTTATATCCCACTCAACAGACGTACAATAAAACAAGAATGCAAAATGCAAGCCAGTCTTTCACGCTGTACATAGAAAGAAAAAAAAAATATTCAGTGGACAATGGCCAATAAGAGACGGAGAGCAGAAACTGACTAAAGAGCTCCAACTAAAACATCTGAAGTTGTGCAATGTAGCCAATCACAGCTGTTGATTTCTGGAAGGCAATGGCCAATCAGAAGCAATTAAGTTATAATCCACTCATGCTGTGCTGAAATTGCATGCTCACGAATCCTCTAATTTTAACACACGAAGTGTAGACACTGAAAGATTCATCGTGCATATATTCATTGTGTTATAACAAAGCTTTTGAGATCGCGATTAAGTGAGATTTCAGCCTTTACTTTCAGGTACTGAAATTAACTCTTTATCTGACAAATACTGAGGTCCCTTTATCCAGTTTGGATGAGTTTCATTCTAATTGGTCAAGGACCCTAATTATTTTAATGACTAGTAGCTTATGATTTCATTGTAATGCTGAAATTCAGACAAGTAATGAGTTTGCATTTACATTATTTTATGAAATCACTTATGTCAGCCACTGAATACTATGGGCCTAAAAAAATGAGTAGCTTTCTTTTGGGTATATCTTTATTATACAGTATATATACATACATAGATGTAATATTTTCTTAATTCTGTTTATTTTTATTTATATACTTTCGTTTAACTTTTTTGATTTTCCATGTTGGGGCAACTGCACTTTATTCATTATTAAAGGGATTTGTTATGTTATTATATTAAAGATATTATAAGCTAGATGCAGCCTTTTCTGAGGTTTGCATCCAATGTTCTTGACTTTTATGCATGATACATTTGTTTATGAATAAAGATTGATCTGTTGAAAGCAGTTATTTTGAGTTAGATGCCAAATGCTCTCCTCCTTTTATATTTTACATTGAAGGGGTGAATACAACATATTTGCCCACCATCAACAATAGTTGCCGCACATTCAAATACGATTTTCAAGAAAACAAAAACAAAAAACTGCAAAAAATAAATGCAGAACATGTTCACATCGCTATTAACATTCAGAAACCATTCAGGAAAATGTGTGCACAAATGGGTGAAATGCTAATTAAAGACTGTGTAACAGAAACACTGAAAGGTCAAACAGAGGTGGAGGTTTTATTTACCTGATCACCACGTCGTATTTGTTAATGATCTCCCCCAGTGAACTGTTTTTTATGGAAAAGCCGTTTCCAATGACTGCACACGTCCTGCAGTCTAAGCTGCTGACACACAGAGCACTTTCCATGAGTGCGGTACACAAAAGTGTGTTTTGTAGTGAAATCAGGTGCTAAAGTTCAGAAAATGTGGCTTGCCAACCTAAATATTATAGAAGTGATTTCATTTTATATGCATTTTCTATTCAATTACACATCTGCACTATGTCTAGACACAACTTAAAGGAATAATTCACCCACAGATAATTTGCCTCAAGCCATCCAAGATCTGGATGAGTTTGTTTCTTCATCAGATTTGTAGAAATGTAGCATTGCATCAGTGTCTCATCAATGGATGTGAATGGGTGCCATCAGAATGGGAGTCCAACAGCTGATAAAAACATCACAATAATCCACACCTCTCCAGTCCATCAGTGAACATCTGGAGAAGACAAAAACTGTGTGTTTGTAAGAAACTAATCTATCATTAAGATGGTTTTAACTTCAAAAAGTTACTTCCTGCTACAATATGAGTCCATAATCCTTAATAACATTTCCTCCGTGAAAATCTAGCCTTGTCTGAATCAGGAGAGAAAGCATATAGTATACCAGCACAAATTTAGCACCATTTACAAGCCAAAACAGCCCTAAACAAATATGTGGCTGGATTTTGATGTGAGAGACAACAGGAGATTTTTGTGGCGTTATTATGGATTATGGACTGGTGTTTTGGCTGGAAGCAACCGATTTAAATGTCTTAATGATGGATTTGTTTCTTATAACAGTCCCTCCAGAAAAACGTGATTTTTTTTGTGATTGTTGCAGGTAAAAATCCTTGATTTCGCGGCACGTTTTCTTAAAAAATGTGAAGGAATATGCGGGATATTTTTGCAATTTTATGCGATGAAATTGCGCAACTTGCCAAAATGCGGTTTGATGAAAAAGAGAAAAGAAGGTGACTCCCCCAACACCTTTTTCTCACTAGGCTGCTACCTTAAAGAGTGATTTCTTATTACTTCCTATGATAAGCGAGCACACTAAATCACAGAATATTTAAGTTGCAATCTCTTACTGCAACGTAAATTATTTTACATACTACTAATATAATTACAACTGTAGGTTTTTGGTACTGTTCTGTAACAAAAAAGTGCAATCTTACAACTGTAAAGTTGCATCAACTTCTGAATGAAACTACAACAGTGTTAGTATAGTGAGAAGGGGGTGTTGGGGGAATCACCTTTTTTTCACTATTTCATCTAACCGCAGTTTTCGCAAGTTCTCGCAATATAATTTGGCTTCACTGTCATGTAACAAATCGGGAAACTGCTTTGCGCGTTCTTTTGCGCTTATTTTTGTTGGCAAATAAGAATGATTTGCGCGCTTCAAGTTTCACCCTGGTTTCACCGCAGGGTTTGCAGATGATGTTCACGTCACGTAATTACGTCGCTTCATAAGGTTCCCAGGCAATAGGGGAAAATGGCAATTTACTTGTGTGAAGGAAACACAACATTTTTCAACTTTCTGCTAATATATATGTGAGTTTTTTGCAACGAAAATACAGGGATTATGAAATCATTTGAAAAAATGCGACCCCGCATAAATATGCGGCCTTTGGCTGATTATGCATTAAATCAAGCGATCGCATAATCGCGTTTTTCTGGAGGGACTGTCATAAACACACAGCTATTCTCTACACAGTATGTTAACTGATGGACTTGAGTGCTGTGGATTATTGTGATGTTTTTATCAGCTGTTTGGACTCATTTCGACGGCACCCATTCACTGCTGAGCATCCATTGATGAGCAAGTAATGAGATGCTAAATTTCCCCAAATCTGAAACTCATCTACACCTTGGATGACCTGAGGGTGTGTGGATTTTTAGCAAATAGTTATTACTTTATCAACAGACATTAAACAAACTATTAATAGAGAAACCTGATCAAATGAAAAAGTACAAATTAAAATTAATTGGCAACTAGAAATTGAGTAAACACACTTGCATATTTAGTCACTATTAGCCGTTCTCCTTTCAGTGGTTATTATATTAAGCAAGATAGTATTGAACACGAGCAAGAGCATTACTGTAATTAATGTGTAATGTGTGCAGTAATTCACTCCACACCGCAACAAAGTCATAAGCAACTGAAGCAAACGACCATATTTTAGGAATGGGTTTCTACAAGCTTATGGCAGCTTGAGTTCAGAGTTTAGATACTTGCGAAAGCAGCTCGGCCGTACTTCACCTCTCAATGTTTGCTGGCATTGTGTAGCTGGAAGTCACTGCCAAGACCTTCAGAAGCAGGAGCTCTGCAGAGACAAAGAAGAAAGCATCTGAACAAAGTGCACCATTATGAATGTATCAACATGAATGGATTGCATGCAGCACCATGAGCATAGTTAGAACAGACTAATTATTTATAAACGTGGACTGAATGGTTTCGGGGGCATGTGAGATTTCAGCAACAAGATTTATGTGATCATGTGCTCAAGTCAGATTTAACATAAGCATTAGCTCAATGACTCTGCAGTAGATTTAACTATTGTATTAAAGGAAAGATTATAAAGATTATAAGATGTACATACCGCTGCCTTTAATACCGTAGGGCAGAGCTTCAGATGACAGATGTTCCCGCCAGAAGAAATCCTCCAGCTTTAGAAAGAGCTCAGTCTTTCGGCTCACGCTGTGTCAGTGAAACAAAACACAGACTCACATACAAACTACTAGACATTGACTTAATCACAGACTTCTAATCTTAAATTCATTATAAAAAATAAAAAAAATAGAAAATATTAATTGTGTGAAAATTACATTTATTCTCAGTTTTATATATATATATATATATATATATATATATATATATATATATATATATATATATATATATATTTATTTATTTATTTATTTTTATTTTATTTATTTTGGGGGGGGGGGGGGGGGGGGGTGATTATATGCAGAACTGTCCAAATAATTAACACAGCATCCAAACATTTATTTAATTTGTAATTTATCTGTGTGAGTGTGTGTGTGTGTGTGTGTGTGTGCGCGTATGCATATGTTTGAACAGTATTCTTAATATTATCATCATATAATAATATGATAACAATTAATTATTCACATTATATACATATATTACTGACCATTTATTTAAAACAATTATGACAATAAATTTTATTTTTAATAAAATAAATTAATGATAAATAAAATAAATATTTTTAATAATCCTATTTTTTGTATGTATTCATTGAAATTGTATTTACATTTTATATTAATATGATGATATTCCATTAATGGTAATACAAATGTCTATCTGTGTTTTATAAATCTAAAATGTGTTTTTTTAATGAAATGTAAATATTTTGTAATGATATACACTATTGATCAAAACTCTGGGATCTGTTTTTTTTATTTATTTTTTTTTAATAACAGCATTAGCATTTGTTCTTTCTTTCTTTCTTTCTTTCTTTCTTTCTTTCTTTGAAAGAGATTAACACTTGTATTCAGCAAGTGTTACGTTAATAAAAAATGATATTAAAGACTTGAATTGTTAGAAAATATTTATATTTTAAATAAGTGATGTTCTTGTATTCAACATGAAAATTCTGACAAAAAATATTACAGGTTCCAGTAGACATCAGAATAATAATTTAAGCATATTACAATGATTCCTAAAAGATCATGTAACACCAAAAGGATGGAGTTAATGATGCACAGAAATAAAATATATTTTAAAGCACATTAAAATAGAAACGTACTATTTTGAATTGTAATAATATTTCGCAATATTAATTTTTTTCTGTATTTTTGATCAAATAAATACAAAAGCCTTGATGAGCATAAGACACACACACACACACACACACACACATGAAAACAATGACAGAATTGTGCTGTGATGACACACATATTACACGCAACACTCGTTTAGCTGTGTTGTCTTTGTGTAATGCTCAAAAGCTTGAGAAGCACATGTTAGGGTTAACCCAGCTAGTCTGGCACAACAGCACAGCCAGAATCATCACACATGGATGTGTTGGTTTTACAGTGCTCCCACCGACCGAGAGCCAGAGGAGGGTCCGTTTTCATTAAGTGCCCTGTTATTCTCTGGCTACACCAGCTGCAGGAGAAATCCTGATGGCTTTTAAGAGCTGATGTTAGGAAAAAAGCTGTGCATTTTCACCCTTTCTGTGCCTGTATTCTGTGACAGAGTAAACCATTTTGAATACATCGCCCCAGACTGTTGGCCAAGTGATATGAGCTAAAACCTTTTAAGTTGATCTGAGCACATGCAAGTTTTTGAGTAAAAAACAAAACAAAAAAACATTATTTGTGGATTATTTTGTCAATGTTGACTAATAAACTGAGGTGCAAAAACACCTCAGGGACGATCAGAAAATCATTCAATATCACGGACATCTATAGTGTTCAGAACACTGTTTCAGTATTTGCATGTGTGTACTGTGTATATTCATTAGCCTCTGTACATATAAATACACAATGCATGTATATATTTCAGAAAAATATGTTAGGTTTATTTATGAAATATATTTGTATTCAATATATATTATATGAATATGAATATATACTTGTAAATATTTTCAAAATATATACTGTATGGGTGTAATTATATATATATATATAATAAATACACAAACCTCTCTACTGTAAAAATTACACTTGGATGAAAATTGATCATGTATTTGTTGCAGACATGCTGTCTTCAGGTGGAAAAGAAAAATAATAGGACATGTGTGCGTGCGTGTTTGTTAATATTTTATTGATTTGCACTCAGGATGTTTTAAAGCCTTCATTTTTTTGTGTGGTTGTTTGTTAAACTTTGGATAGGGTATACAGATTTTATTAAAAACATATTTTAAATAAATCCATTTTCCAATTCCAGTCAAGGTTTGACTTTTTATAAACATTTAGCCTTACTGAATGGAGTCAATCTTTTTGTTTGTTTGTTTAGATTGCATTTCTAAAAATAAGTAATCAAGTTTTGAACCACTCATATTAAGGAAATAATTTTGATTAAAAAAAATAAAATAAAATAAAAAGATTTATTCTTATTCTATGCCCCACAGAAACAAAAAATAATAATAAAGTCATTCAGGTTTGGAACGACATGAGAGGGAGTAAAATGATGACAGAATCTGAATTTTTCCAATTTTCAAGCTTGGTAAGCTACAGTTTCCCCAAAACAGGTTAAACGTGTTAATATGAGGTCACATACTTTAATTTGAGATCCTCCCATTTCCTCTGCAAGTGAAAGTTGTGACATAGAGAAACAGTGGGCTGAGGGGACTTTCCGCTGCGTCCATTGCTTGAAGAAAAGAAGAAATCAGTAGTTAGCATAAGTACACCTTGAAAGCTTTTGCATGTCTCAACCTGAGTAGAACAAAAACAATAATAACCAATGAAAACGTTATGTATTTAATACACTGGAGTTGACGGCACTAACCTCTCAAAGTAGAACTGGGAGCAATAGTAACAGATGAAGAAGAGCACAACTGGGAGAAGTGTTAAAAACCATGCTAAAAGAGAACAAGAAACAGAGAAAGACAGCTTTTATTAAAACGTACAACCAGGTGAAGGGAATCTTCGGTTATCTTCACATTTCACACCTCTAATAATTTAACAATTAATCCTGGGTATTCGTAATCTGACATTTAACACTCATTTTAGGTTAGTGTTCATATGTACATATTTGCAGTGTCATTGATTGGATTATATACTGTACATACATAAGAGCTTTAGAGTTCTGTAGAAGTTTGGTTCTGAAATGCAGAAGCAGTGTTAACCCCCTTGGAAGGTATATTTGGTAGAAGACAACTGAGCGTCTGTGACAGTGGAATTTGTAGTTGTAGAGAATAGCCACACGTGTGCAACAGTAAATTTGAAGTCACAGACAAAAGTTGCAAACTTGTAGATTTTTTTCTCTCTCTTGAATATGGTGCAAAACACATTCACACTGCTTCATCAAAAAATGTGAAGTCACAGACAATTTTTGTACATCCGCAAATCAGTATGTGAATTCTTGCAATGAGATTTGCATGCTTGTAGAATGTTTTCTTACATATATATATATATATATTTTTTTTTTACTTGGATCCATTTTCTAGCACACTGCTGCTGTGTGTGTGTATGCACTTGGAAGGGTTAAACGCAGAGCACCAATTCCAAGCATGGGTTGGAATTGGGAAGTCGTGGCCTAGTGGTTAGAGAGATTGATTCCTTACCCAAGGGCTGTGGGTTTGAATCCCGGGCTGGCAATACCACGACTTAGGTGCCCTTGAGCAAGGCATCGAACCCCAAACTGCTCCGGGTGTGTGCTCACAGTGTGTGTGTGTTCACTGCTCTGTATGTGTGCACTTTGGATGGGTTAAATGCAGAGCACAAATTCTGAGTATGGGTCACCATACTTGGCTGAATGTCATGTCACCTTTTTTTCACATTGCCATACTTGGCAAATGTCACGACTTTCACTTTTTAATTTTTTATATCAGAGAATATTATAATTCTTTGCTGCCTCTTTACTAACCCAGAGGAATGGGACTAGACATGTGCCGACATTCGGTAATGTGATATATCACGGTAATGAATATGCACAATATTGTTATCATGGGCACTTCTAAATACTGTGAATAATTATATATATTACAAATTATTCAGAATAAGGGTACTTTTACCATCAACTGGTCAAAATGCACAACACCTGCTTGAAACAAGCACGCATTAGAAGCACATGAGGAACACGTGAGAGACGTGATGAATGAAAGCACATTCACTGTCTGACAGCAGATGACGCTAAACTGCAGAAAATGCAGTCCTTACCCTGGAAACCCAAGAAATAAAGCAGCTGCACTACTTTCTATTATGTGTTAAAATACCCATTCAGATTTGTGGATTTGCTATGTTGTTCATCACAGTGCCAAATACTATTTAGATTTAATATGCTATGTATTTTGACACTTTTTTACATTTTAATCTGGACTAAACCATGCCCTAGATATTATTTGAAAGTGTTTGGATTTTTCAGTGTTCATTCACACTTTACATTAGGGCTTCATTAGTTAACATTAATTAATTAATTAGTTAATTCTCCTGAACATAAAACACGTTATTAAAATCAAAAGCTGCAACTGTGTCATGTAATGAGCTAACATGAACTAAGAGTTGTATTTTTTAACAAAGATTAATAACTTCGCAAATTTACCTGTTTCTCATTATAAATGCTAATGCATTCACTAAACGCTGGTTCACACGGCAGGATAACTGGGCCGATTTTAGCCCCGATTCACCCCTTCCGACAATCTTAGGATGCTCCGATTATCGTAAAATAATCTGATCAAATATTCCTGCCGTGTGTGGTGTGTTAAGACTGCTCTCCTCTGCTCGGAAGAATGTTGGGACCGCTCCGATCTCACATCGGGGATATCCAACATGTTGGATTTATTTGGCCCGATTTCTTCTCGTGTTTGATGTCCCCCGAGGACAAACAAACACGCAGACTGTGGACTGTGGCGTGTAGCCAATCAGAAAGCGAGGTGACGAGGCGGTGAGGAAGTACCGGGAAACAAAATCAAAACAGCTGGTGTATATAATATAACAAATACAAATAAAGTCAATGGGCATAACTACATCCACAACTGCAGTCCACCAGAGTACATGGAAACAAATATATGAACGTTTATTTCGACGGTTATTAATCTGTGTAGTACGTAACAACATTTCTATGAGATAAAACAACAACTTATCTCCATATTATGATAAAGCAAGTATAGTCCATGCTCGCGTGGTCTCCACCTCTTTGACCATCGCCTTTTCTTGTTTTTCTTATGTTTTTTTTTTTTTTCTCGTTAAAAACAAAGCACAAACTATGGCCACTGCATCCTCTTCGTCCGCCATGATTGTTTACTCTAAAGTCACGTTTGATCTCGAGGGATTTTGCGCGATTTCCCGTCTGACCTGGGAATGCTCGGGAGTCAAATCGGTTCGTGTGTTAATATTGCCGTGTTGGTGCACACCACACGGAACGACCAAAACTGTAAGACCCGTGATTTTTTATCGCCGTGTGTGGGGTCTCTCAGGTTTGGAAAATCGGCCGACAATTTTAAAATCGTCCCGTGTGAACCAGGCTTAAGGTTAACTAATGAGACCAATGTGGATCATCTGCCATTTCATACAGTCGATTGATGACTAATATGAGGCAGAGCAACAACTTACTGCATGATTTAGCCTTGAGAATATCCCTAAAATTCAAGATATGGGGCAAAATGCTTCATGTTTGAAATTTTGTCACATATTTACATCACATAGTTAAGAAATATCACACGAGCTGTAGGCTAAGTGCAATATCAAATGAGTGAAAATGTGATACTCATCTTATACAACAGTTCATTAAGAAGTTAATATTGTGTTATTTTAGACACAATGTTGTCTGTTTTGCTCAATTTTGCCAACCAAAATATAAAGACAAATCAGAACTGTTTATCCCCGAACAACCCACAGTGGCATTTCATTTTTTAATCCACACTTTAAACTATTTGGTGAACCATTTGGGCATGTTGAACCATTGGCTGATAGGTGTATGACATGAAAGTACAGCGAGAGCGGATCAAAAGCACAAGGAGTCATCTGCTCTTTAAGCTCTTGTGGTTTTTGATGCCACACACCAATCGGTCTGATGGTGATGATCCACTTCAAGTCAAACAAGCCTAATGATTCAATGAACCATTCATATAGAATAATTTACTTCACTCCTGCATGAATCAGCCATTTGAACAAATCAAACGAATTAATAAATGACTCGATGACTTACAGTAATCATTAAGTCATTACCATCACCTTCTGCCAGTTTTAGTTTATTATTTAGAGTATCATTTCATTAAATTATTTCATATTTACATAGTAATAATTATAAAATTAAGAAAATAAATTATTAAAGTTATAGTTAATTCAACCGAAAATGACAATTACTGTGTCATCATTTACTCACATTGTCCAAAAAGTATGTGTAATACATTTTATCAAACTAAATATTTCTTGCTGAACCTACTTTTTGTTATCTCTGTTTGATGCTTTGCACAACAATGATCTTTTCAGAGCGATTTCCCCAAATTTGATGTGTGATTAATTTACCAGCGATTAACTTACCAGCCCTAATTATAATGTATTTTAATTGTTGTTATGATTATTCATGAAATGATACAACATATTATAAGGGTTTTTATAATGCATTATGCATTCATTATAATGCCTTAAGAATATTCTTGTCATGATTCTGCCCTCGTGTCCTTGATTTTTCTCTAGTCTTGAGGCAGGATCATGACTGGCCCATGTTTTGTGCGCAAGCACATGGCCTTGTCTTTGGGCCATGTGCTGGTGTTGTCTCGTTTCCTTGCCCCGCCCCCTTGTTATCCTTGTTCTGTCATTATTGTTTTACCTGTGTCACCTGTTATGTTATCATTAGTCTCCCTATTTCAATCCCCTTGTGTTTGCTGTCTAGTGCGGATCATTGTTACACTTTGAAAAAATGTTGTGAGACCTGTGGATTGTTTTTATTTTCCCCTTTTGTCATTTAATAAACCCTGTGTATAGTGCATTCTTTCTGTGCCTGAGTTCCTCCCCGCACCCCAATCGTGACAGAATTAACTGCCAAAGAAAGAACTCAGCAGACAGGATGTCCTCCGAACCTCAGCGACAACTGGAGTTCCATAAGCAATGCTGGTTGTCATTCACCACTGACAAGAGGAGGGTCAGCCTTCCATTCTCGTCCCAGGTTGAGTGTGTCCTGAGAAACTATGCCCGACTATGGGAGAGTTTCTCCCAGGAGGAGCCGCAGGTTTTTCCCTCGAGGTCCCCACCTTCTGCCAAGCTGCCAGTGATCTCGGAGGGTCGTGTCCTGGCCGTTGCAACACTGGGGGATCAGGCTCATCCCTCCCCGAATCCTGAGGCACCTTCCACATCAGTCTCTGCAAGAAGCAAGGGAAACGGTTCTCGTGGGAGTCTGCCTCGGAATCCTCTGCATCAGAGTCAACCCTGCCTGAGACTGAACTTCCCTAACCAGTCACAGATCCGGCTATTCCCTCTGCACCGTGACCAAGGAGAAAGAGGAGGAAGAAGGGTTCTTTCGGTCCTCCATCCCTGTCTCCCCCTGAGTCTGCGATGCCTCTCCAACCCACCGCTGTAACTGAGAGCGCTGTTCCTGAGCATGCTGCTTTAAGCGCGGTTCCAGAGGTTGCTGCAGAGGAGGCTGTTCCGAAGACTGCGGTGGAAAGTGTTGTTCCTGAGATTACCTCAGTACAGGAGGTTTCTGAACCAGCAACAGAGAGAACTGTGTCTGAGTCTGCAGTCGTGAGTGCTGAGGAGATCCCGAGCCATCTTCAGTGAGTGCTGTTCCCGAGCCAGCTTCAGTGAGCGCTGAAGCTGAGCCAGCTGCAGTGAGCGCTGATCCCGAGCCAGCAGCAGTGAGCGCTGATCCCCAGCCAGCAGCAGTGAGCGCTGATCCCCAGCCAGCTGCAGTGAGCGCTGATCCCGAGCCAGCAGCAGTGAGCGCTGATCCCCAGCCAGCAGCAGTGAGCGCTGATCCCCAGCCAGCAGCAGTGAGCGCTGATCCCCAGCCAGCTTCAGTGAGAGCTGTTCCCGAGCCAGCTGCAGTGAGCGCTGTTCCCGAGCCAGCAGCAGTGAGCGCTGATCCCCAGCCAGCAGCAGTGAGCGCTGATCCCGAGCCAGCTGCAGTGAGCGCTGTTCCCGAGCCAGCTGCAGTGAGCGCTGTTCCCGAGCCAGCTGCAGTGAGCGCTGATCCCGAGCCAGCAGCAGTGAGCGCTGATCCCGAGCCAGCTGCAGTAAGTGCTGATACCGAGCCAACTGCAGTGAGCGTTAATCCCGAGCCAGCTTCAGAGAGTGCCCTTTTCCCGAGCCAGCTTCAGTTAGCGCTGTTCCCCAGCCAGCTTCAGTGAGCGCTGTTCCCGAGCCAGCTGCAGTGAGCGCTTATCCCGAGCCAGCTGCAGTGAGCGCTGATCCCGAGCCAGCTGCAGTGAGCGCTGATACCGAGCCAACTGCAGTGAGCGTTGATCCCGAGCCAGCTGCAGTGAGCGTTGATCCCGAGCCAGCTGCAGTGAGCGCTGATACCGAGCCAGCTGCAGTGAGCGTTGATACCGAGCCAGCTGCAGTGAGCTCCTTTCCAGAGCCAGCTTCTGTCAACACCACTGCAGAATCAGAGATGAGTGTGGATTCAGATGGAAGCTCTGATTCCGGGTCTGTTACTGTGAACCCCGGACCATTTCCCACTTCACTGTTGCCTGCGGTACCCCCTGTCACAGTACAACCCCGGACTGTTTCTGCCAAGATCACTTCCCACTCTACGCCACCCAGACCTGCCCAGACCCCTCGTTATCAGCCATCGTCCCGTCAACCTAAGACCTCTGCTCCACCCATCCGCCCTGGACTTTCCCCCCATGAACTTTGTTGTTACGCCTCCTCCCCTTCCTTGTTTGTTTTTTCTGATTTGTCAACCAAACCCTGTCGTGGTGTATTCATGTTTACCTTTATTGTTCTTTGTCATGTTTTGTTGGTTTGTCTGTATCTCAGTCAGTCATGTCCCACGTTTGATGTCTCGTTGAGGAGCGTCTGGAAGCCGCTCCTTAAAGGAGGGGTTCTGTCATGATTCTGCCCTTATGTCCTTGATTTTTCTCTAGTCTTGAGGCAGGATCATGACAGGCCCGTGTTTTGTGTGCAAGCACATGTTCTTGTCTTTGGGCCATGTGCTGGTGTTGTCTCGTTTCCTTGCCCCGCCCCCTTGTTCTGTCATTATTGTTTTACCTGTGTCACCTGTTATGTTATCATTAGTCTCCCTATTTCAATCCCCTTATGTTTGCTGTCTAGTGCGGTTCATTGTTACACTTTGAAAAAACGTTGTGAGACCTGTGGATTGTTTTTCTGTAGTGTGAGTTCCTGAGTGAAGAGTCTTTTGTTTATTGTTTGTTTCTAGTCTAAGTCTTGTTAAGTAGTTTGTCTATTCCCTAGTCGTTGTTTTCCCCCTCGTGGGTTTTGTTTTCCCCTTTTGTCATTTAATAAACCCTGTGTGTAGTGCATTCTGTCTGCGCCTGAGTTCATCCCCGCACCCCAATCGTGACAACTCTTATGATGTATTATAAATATGGGCTTCATAGAAAGTGTTACCGAATGTTTTTGTTTTTTTGTTTTTTTCTCTCTCTCTTTCTTGTGCTTGCAGGTTCATTCTGCGAATCAATCTGAGGATTCAATCTGGTGTGCTGGATGTGAGGGGTCCAGAGTGATTTTGCCAGCCCTTTTGCTCACTCTGGATAAGTACAGTTCATGAATAGACGGGAGGGTTGTACCGATGATTCTCTCAGAATTCTGGACTACCCTCTGAACCAGACAGTTACTGAAGTGCAGAGGATGGATTCAATGATGGTGGAGTAGAACTGTTTCAGCAGCTCCTGTGGCAGGTTAAACTTCCTCAGCTGTCGAAGGAAGTACAACCTCTGCTGGGCCTTTTCCACAATGGAGTCAATGTGAATATCCCAATTCAGGTCATGAGAGATTCACATTTACTCTTTTGTGAAAAATGCCCAGCAGAGGTTGTACTTTAGAATCAAACCTGGTGCCACGTATCATGAACCGGTCTTTGAACTGCCATTAATTCACCACACAGACTTTCACACTACACAGTACACCCTGAACTATATTTCCCATGATCCACTGCACCAATCACAAGTTCACCTGAGAACAATCACACATTAGAATTCTCACACACTGTCGAGTATTGTTCTGCACATATCCCTCCCTTAGCGATAGTTGCGATATGTAAGCATTAACGTGTTAGTTTCTAGTTTTCATAGTCTTGTTTCAGTTCCTTGTTTTCATAGTCTTGTCTATGTTTCTAAATTTAATAGTCTTGTTTCAGTTCCTTGTTTTCATGGTCTTGTCTATGTCTCTAGATGTCATAGTTTAGTCTTTTTCTTGTTTTGCGGTGTTTTGACACTTTTGCTATGGATACTGGATTACCCCTCTTGCTTAGCCCTCTGGCTATTGTTCGCTCATTGAAGACCCATGCTTGCCCTAGGAATATTCTTTGACTTGCTCTCTTTATCACTTCAGTAACTGTCTGGTTCAGCTCCGTTTCTAAATCTGACCTCAGAAGACTGTTTGCCAGTGTTTGATCCATTCCTGTTACAACCACATCTCGGTATAATAAAAGCTCGCACATGGATCCGCACATCTCACGACTCATCAGCCCCGTTACACCACCAAATGCCATTCAAAGTCACAGATCAGAAACAATTCAGAGAAGAGGGTGCAAAGAAAAAGCATCAGCCTGAATCTCTGCAAAACTGAGCTTGTCAGTTTTGCCAAAATTACTGAAATTTAACACAACACAATTTTTTACTGTATTTTATTTCTGTAAAGCTTGTTTTGAGGGGACTGTGAGGATGCCCTTTTCAGTTAGTGCATGTTCGAGGTCAAGACTTGTCATTTGTATTTGTAAAAAAAGAAAATGTTCAACAATTAAAAAGAATATTATCAGGAAAAGTGTTAACAAGTTATCGCGTTTTTTTATGGGGTTGGGGTAGTAAAAAAATGGTTTACAGTGCTGTGTTGCTATTGGATTGTTTCATACAGGTAAAAAATGTAAATAAACTGAGCATGATAATACATCCATGTACTGAACAATTTACAGCAATCTCTTTAAAGTATAGTTTAGGTTCTTATAAGTTGGCACCTGAACAAGCAGGAAGAAAAATAAAATAATAAAAATGTTTGCGAGCTGCGGGCATCTTCCAGACCTGACAGCAGCAAATACCAATAAAGGCACATTTTCTCCTAAATTTACAAAATTTCTCACTGTTATACTGTATATTTGTTAATAATTTACATATATTCAATATATTCAATCATCTCATTTGACACACTCTAATAATAATCTATTTAATAAAGGATTAAAAAATATTTTAGAAAGTTTCTTTGTGAAGTGAAGCAGGGATGGGCAAACTTGTTAATGGAGGACCACTGTTCTGAAGTTTAGCTTTAACCCTGATCAAACACACCTCTACCATCTAACTACCAGGATTATTAAAATGCTACAGATTTTTTAGGGTTGGAGCTAAATTCGTTAATATTTTAACTATAAACAAATGTACAGTATAACAGTAAGTGATGTCAGAAAACCAAAGAAAGAAAACATACCTTGGTTTCCGCTATATGCTTCGGAAGATTCTAGCAGCTCACCAAAGTTTTTTTTTTTTGTGTTTGTTTTTTTTTTTTTTTTTGCTTATAGGAACTGTTCTGATTGGCCAAAAAACTCTGCAAGAATTCACATACTGATTTGCTGATGTACAAAATTTGTCCATGACTTGAATGTGTTATGCACCATATTAACTGCAGCAATAGTAGCGAAACATGTAAGCGTACGAGTTCCTCGAGCTGTGATTCGTAGAATAGGACGTGTGCACCTGCAGTGAAGGATTCGAGAAGGTGAAACTATTGTGGTGTGTTTGTGAAAGAGGAAAAAAAATCTACAAGTTTGCAACTTTTGTCTGTGACTTCAAATTTACTGTTGCACATGTGTGGCTATTCTCTACAACTACAAATTCCACTGTCACAGACGCTCAGTTGTTTTGCGCCAAAAATAGCTTCATATAACACTGTCCTGACCAAAGGTGCTTCTGAAATGATTGAGGATGCTCTAGTAAAATGCAAATGTAATATGTGAGCAGTGCTGTTTTGTACCGTAACTGATTTCATGTAATCCTTATTATGTAATCAGATTCCAAAAATAAAGTACTTGTAATTAGATATCACAATTTAAAATACTCCTAATTAGATTAGTTATTTTCTATTGCTCACATGATTACATATTAACACAATACCAATAAATTATTATAATTTGATTTTTCCTAATTTTTACCATTTATATACAAACAGAAATCCGTCCAGTTTCTCCTGTCCATTGCTATGGTTGTCCCAATATCAATCACTGCAATTTTGAAAATGAATTCCACATTTCTCAACCAAGCTCTCGATTACATGTTCTGTTATAATATAATCACTAAAGTTTGTGACATCATGTCTTCACACTGTTTATTGTTTAGACGATTCATGAATCATGATTCAAGAAAATAAATCTGGATTTTTGAACAGCGAATGAATTTGACTTGAACTTGAACACGAATGAAAATCAGAGAGTTCAAGATATACAGAGCTGTGCGTGTCTGTGATTGTCTACAGAGCTCAATGCCCTGAAAACACAAAAAGAAACTTCTGAGGTTCTCCACAGAGCACAAATATCCTATTATTAAAGTTTCATCTGAAGCTGCCCGTTTGAGGATTTTTTTTCCCATTGCATTAGAAAATAGATGTGGTATAAGAGTGAGAGTAGAGTCTCGGATGTGTGACATTTGGCAGTTCTGACACGATGATATCGCAGTCATTTAATTTATTTATACTGCACATATAAATCACACATTTAAAAAAAAATAATCACGAATAATATAATCTAACATTAAAGTTTTCAAATAAACTTTCATATTGAATTAATTTCACATTAAATCTTTAAATAATATAGAAACAACATACAGTATATTTTAAATATATTTTTTTATGAATGAAGGCCAGTGTAACTAAAACCAATACTACTGATATCTCTATGAAATTGTTTTCATTTTCCTAATATTTACATTTATTAGACTTAAAAAAACTAAATCAATCTCCACAGAAATCCATTATAATAAATGTCATATTTTGTCTGTACCCATCAGCAAGTAGGAAATATACAGAAATTGAATACATTTATCAAACACTAAATTCTAAATTAAATATAGATTAATCTTAAAAATCTACAAAGGTTAATGATTTTTGTCTTTTTTAACATTAAAAGACATCACAGTAGCTGGTTATAAGGTTATTTGGCTGCTATTACTTTAAGAGCTTAAACATGACGTGGATCTGACATGTATTGTATTTTCTCACGACTCTATCCCTTTACTGGCGAGCTTCAAGTCTTAGTCTCTACTCAGGAGCTGACAAGTTGAATCAGGTGTGTTAGATAAGGAAGACAGCTTTGAAAATCCCTCCATGTTCTTTAATGTAACTCGTTTATAACAATGCATGCACAGTTTTAAGGCGCTTTAATCACCTTTTGGGTACCTTCATGGCTTAACAGATAACATAACTAAGATATTGCATGCTTATAGTTTTATTTATTTTTTATTTTTTTATTTCTTTATCGTGTGGTCAATTGAAGAGCATGTGCGATGATCACAGTATAACGGCTGTCAGGACAGGAAAATGAGTTTTTACTGACACATGGCCTGACAGCATCTCATCTGACCACAGTTTACTGATGTTCTACTGAAGTTTACTTGTCACCTGTAACTTTTCTGCATTTATTTGACTAGCGTCTGGTGCTGAGCTGAAGTTAAAGAGTGTGTTTGAAAAGTTTCCAGTCCGATGCGGTTGTAAAGATGTTCCACATTTAAAAAATGCAATTCTTGTCAAGAAGCAGAGTTGTGAGTGGGGTGTCTTCATCCTAGCTTCACCCCTGTGTTAACTGTGATAAATATCTTTGACAAGTTTAAACTGAGAAAACAAAAAAATGCATATGACACTACATTTGTCAGCAATATACTGTACATACATACATATATATATATATATATATATATATATATATATATATATATATATATATATATATACGTACATACATACATACATATATATATATATATATATATATATATATATATATATATATATATATAGAAAGCATTTGAAATGCTAATTAAGCATGTACTTTAATATTTCAATAACCTTTGTGAAAATAAAATGTCAAAATATGGGTTAAATAATGCTCTATCATCATTCAGTGTAACATTTATATTTATGCAAAAACGAAACAACATTCTTATTCTGACCTGCACTTATTATCTAAAGGAGCATGTAATAATATAATTAATCATTTTATTATATTTGAAATTATTAGAAAGGTTGTGCTGACAAATAAGTAAAACGTAGTGCAAAGGATAATGGCGAAGACAAGTAAAGATTTGCAATAACAGTTCATTAGTATTTGGGGGATGTGCTGTGATCCTTAAATGGAGTCTTTTAATGTAATCTAATGATTTTTTGTTTAAATAAGCATGACAAGATTTTTTGGCATTAAACTATTGCTACACTGTATGGCATTTCTAATGTACGGCGTGGAAAACTAATTTGAAGCTGTACACTGTAAAAAATGACCGTGAAATTTACAGAAAAACTATGTAAAATCCCTACAGAAAAGTATTGTAAACCCCAAAACATATTGTTTTTGTTTTATTCACAGTGAAATTTTGTAAACTATTAAACATAATATTTTTGTTATATTTACAATAACAATATGTGATAATAATCAGAATTATGTGTTAAAATTACAAATTATTGGTATCAAAAACAAAGAAATACTGTAATACTCATAACAAAACAATTTTGTTAATTTGACATGCAAATATTGTAAAAACTACAAACTAAAACAAAAAAGTTTTAGTCTGTTGTTTTTAAAAATACAAATAAAGTATGTGTGTCACTTTACAAGTTTATACTGTAGGCTAATTTTAGCATGATTGATGAAATGATGCATGCAATTTTTTTTGTCACATCTGAAAAGCTTCTCTCTCCATATTATATATAAAAATATGGCTACAATTATAATAAAATAGTTTTTATAATTTAGGCTATTTGTAGCATATTGTAGCCTACCGTGTGTGTGTGTGTGTGTGTGTGTGTGTGCGTGCGTGTGTAATAAATGTAAATTATTGATATGCAAAGTAATACTTCTGTTCAGTAATCCCTGTATGTCTTATGTTTATTTTAGTCTTTAAATCTTAATGTAATACTTAGCCTACTGGTTTTCTACATAGGACTTATGATAAAATAATAGTAATAATTTGAGCATTGTTGTCATTATCACAGGCTAAACAACCGAATGGTGCCTTCAGTAACATCGATGTATGATTTGTTTGTAGCATACTGTATTTATAGCCTATGTGTATAAGGAATTAAAATTATTGAGGCCTGTGCAAAGTAACGCTTCTGTTCAGTCCCAACCATAATTATTATGCTTTATGTTTCTTTTAGTCTTTAAATTTTAATGTAATACTTAGCTTAATGGTTTTCTATTTATTTTTATAAAAAATAAAAAAGAGCATTATATCATTATCACAGGCTAAACAACCTAACAGTGTCTTTGTTCTCTCTCTCTTGTGCGCTGAGATGCCTAATTTTGAATTTCATAGCGGCAGATGAAGCTCGTCTCTGATTGGATAATCGCGGGAGGAGAGCGGGAGATGAACGAGTGAGGTCAATAACGAGCGAGCCAGAACTGCGTTTATTAGACAAAAAACAGGCCAAGCAGAAATCTTCGGACCACTTTGTCATTTCAAAGTCATTTAAGTTTTTAAGACAAATCTACGATCTCAACACAAGTTTTTTTGGAGGATCTGCTGCTGTTCATCCAGAAAATTGAAAGATTGCACGGTAAGCTTCAGATTTAACCTAGTCTTTTTTTCGAGACCAAGTGAAGATGTGTGCTGAAAGCCCATGGTGCAGGCTAAGTTACGTTAACAGTTAAGATAGCATATTTAAGATATCTAGCTAGCTCGATCAATGCGTGATAACTTTAAATTTTAATTTTAATTTAAACTTCGGTCAGCTGAAAAGCAAAGGCAAACACTTGAAATACTAAAAATGATCGCCTGCGTCTTTTGTAAAAATAATTTGGAATTGGATACATTAAAAGGCTATGTACTACATTTCAGAGGGCATAGGAATGAGCCCCGTTGTCTTTTCAAATACCTTGGCGCCAACTGTAGTCAAACATTTACCACTTACTCCGCTTTGAATGGCATTATTATCGTGTACACAATGCACCTGTACCGCAAGCTTATCCTATAACGTTTGCTGTTGCGGATTTAAAATGCGCCATTTCATTATGTTCCCGCCATTTTCACACCGAGAAAGAACTATTGTCTCACACGATCCTATTTGAGTCATGTCAAGTAACGTTAAGTGGTTGTACGATAGTGTTTACAAAAAAAGTAATAATTTACTTCTGACATGTGTAGGAAGCATAAAGCATGCTCACTAGATGTTATTGATAACATGTACGTTACGTTACAGGGAAACTCGCCCTCAGCCCCCATTTGTCATTGCCAGTACAGATGATTCAGAAAAGACACGAGTCCATGCCAACAGCTAGTGCAGCCATTGATATACCAGAGAATGATAGTCAATATTATCTCAGAAACATTTGTCTCTTTTACTTTAAAAAAGGACAGCTGCTGATTCCTGACTCTACCATACAGACTATTGTTGAGGAAATGCAAAATGTGCAGGAGTTAGGTCAGGCCTTTACAATAACTAAAGTAAAAAAAAAAGTTCTTTAAAAAAAAAAAAAAAAATGATATGAGCAGATGAAACGGTCACTAAAATCTGTGACCACATTAAAGAGTCAGATTTGTTCTCTGCCTGTCATCAGGGACATCTGAATTTTTTTAATAGCTACATAACACAATACTTCTACTTTTACTTTCAGTACTTGAGTAGTAAGTTTTAAAATAGACTACTTGCAATACTTGAGTACAAAAAATGTTGAATACTTTAGTACTTCTACTTAAGTGTGGTGCTTAAAGAGCACTTCAACTTCTACTCAAGTCACTTTTTTGATAGAGCACTTGTACTTTTACTCATGTATGGGTCTCTAGTACTTTTTACATCTCTGTGAATAATATAATCTAACATTAAAGTTTTTAAATAAACTTTCATATTGAATTAATTTCACATTAAATCTTTAAATAATATAGAAACAACATACAGTATATTTTAAATATATTTTTTATGAATGAAGGCCAGTGTAACTAAAACCAATACTACTGATATCTCTATGAAATTGTTTTCATTTTCCTAATATTTACATTTATTAGACTTAAAAAAACTAAACCAATCTCCACAGAAATCCATTATAATAAATATCATATTTTGCCTGTACCCATCAGCAAGTAGGAAATATACAGAAATTGAATACATTTATCAAACACTAAATTCTAAATTAAATATAGATTAATCTTAAAAATCTACAAAGGTTAATGATTTTTGTCTTTTTTAACATTAAAAGACATCACAGTAGCTGGTTATTAGGTTATTTGGCTGCTATTACTTTAAGAGCTTAAACATGACGTGGATCTGACATGTATTGTATTTTCTCACGACTCTATCCCTTTACTGGCGAGCTTCAAGTCTTAGTCTCTACTCAGGAGCTGACAAGTTGAATCAGGTGTGTTAGATAAGGAAGACAGCTTTGAAAATCCCTCCATGTTCTTTAATGTAACTCGTTTATAACAATGCATGCACAGTTTTAAGGCACTTTAATCACCTTTTGGGTACCTTCATGGCTTAACAGATAACATAACTAAGATATTGCATGCTTATAGTTTTATTTATTTTTTATTTTTTTATTTCTTTATCGTGTGGTCAATTGAAGAGCATGTGCGATGATCACAGTATAACTGTTTCCAGTCCGATGCGGTTGTAAAGATGTTCCACATTTAAAAAATGCAATTCTTGTCAAGAAGCAGAGTTGTGAGTGGGGTGTCTTCATCCTAGCTTCACCCCTGTGTTAACTGTGATAAATATCTTTGACAAGTTTAAACTGAGAAAACAAAAAAATGCATATGACACTACATTTGTCAGCAATATACTGTACATACATACATATATATATATTTATATATATATATATATATATATATATATATATATATATATATATATATATACGTACATACATACATACATACATATATATATATATATATATATATATATATATATATATATATATATAGAAAGCATTTGAAATGCTAATTAAGCATGTACTTTAATATTTCAATAACCTTTGTGAAAATAAAATGTCAAAATATGGGTTAAATAATGCTCTATCATCATTCAGTGTAACATTTATATTTATGCAAAAACGAAACAACATTCTTATTCTGACCTGCACTTATTATCTAAAGGAGCATGTAATAATATAATTAATCATTTTATTATACTTGAAATTATTAGAAAGGTTGTGCTGACAAATAAGTAAAACGTAGTGCAAAGGATAATGGCAAAGACAAGTAAAGATTTGCAATAACAGTTCATTAGTATTTGGGGGATGTGCTGTGATCCTTAAATGGAGTCTTTTAATGTAATCTAATGATTTTTTGTTTAAATAAGCATGACAAGATTTTTTGGCATTAAACTATTGCTACACTGTATGGCATTTCTAATGTACGGCGTGGAAAACTAATTTGAAGCTGTACACTGTAAAAAATGACCGTGAAATTTACAGAAAAACTATGTAAAATCCCTACAGAAAAGTATTGTAAACGCCAAAACATATTGTTTTTGTTTTATTCACAGTGAAATTTTGTAAACTATTAAACATTATATTTTTGTTATATTTACAATAACAATATGTGATAATAATCAGAATTATGTGTTAAAATTACAAATTATTGGTATCAAAAACAAAGAAATACTGTAATACTCATAACAAAACAATTTTGTTAATTTGACATGCAAATATTGTAAAAACTACAAACTAAAACAAAAAAGTTTTAGTCTGTTGTTTTTAAAAATACAAATAAAGTATGTGTGTCACTTTACAAGTTTATACTGTAGGCTAATTTTAGCATGATTGATGAAATGATGCATGCAATTTTTTTTGTCACATCTGAACAGCTTCTCTCTCCATATTATATATAAAAATATGGCTACAATTATAATAAAATAGTTTTTATAATTTAGGCTATTTGTAGCATATTGTAGCCTACCGTGTGTGTGTGTGTGTGTGTGTGTGTGTGTGTGTGTGTGTGCGTGCGTGCGTGTGTAATAAATGTAAATTATTGATATGCAAAGTAATACTTCTGTTCAGTAATCCCTGTATGTCTTATGTTTATTTTAGTCTTTAAATCTTAATGTAATACTTAGGACTTATGATAAAATAATAGTAATAATTTGAGCATTGTTGTCATTATCACAGGCTAAACAACCGAATGGTGCCTTCAGTAACATCGATGTATGATTTGTTTGTAGCATACTGTATTTATAGCCTATGTGTATAAGGAATTAAAATTATTGAGGCCTGTGCAAAGTAACGCTTCTGTTCAGTCCCAACCATAATTATTATGCTTTATGTTTCTTTTAGTCTTTAAATTTTAATTTAATACTTAGCTTAATGGTTTTCTATTTATTTTTATAAAAAATAAAAAAGAGCATTATATCATTATCACAGGCTAAACAACCTAACAGTGTCTTTGTTCTCTCTCTCTTGTGCGCTGAGATGCCTAATTTTGAATTTCATAGCGGCAGATGAAGCTCGTCTCTGATTGGATAATCGCGGGAGGAGAGCGGGAGATGAACGAGTGAGGTCAATAACGAGCGAGCCAGAACTGCGTTTATTAGACAAAAAACAGGCCAAGCAGAAATCTTCGGACCACTTTGTCATTTCAAAGTCATTTAAGTTTTTAAGACAAATCTACGATCTCAACACAAGTTTTTTTGGAGGATCTGCTGCTGTTCATCCAGAAAATTGAAAGATTGCACGGTAAGCTTCAGATTTAACCTAGTCTTTTTTTCGAGACCAAGTGAAGATGTGTGCTGAAAGCCCATGGTGCAGGCTAAGTTACGTTAACAGTTAAGATAGCATATTTAAGATATCTAGCTAGCTCGATCAATGCGTGATAACTTTAAATTTTAATTTTAATTTAAACTTCGGTCAGCTGAAAAGCAAAGGCAAACACTTGAAATACTAAAAATGATCGCCTGCGTCTTTTGTAAAAATAATTTGGAATTGGATACATTAAAAGTCTATGTACTACATTTCAGAGGGCATAGGAATGAGCCCCGTTGTCTTTTCAAATACCTTGGCGCCAACTGTAGTCAAACATTTACCACTTACTCCGCTTTGAATGGCATTATTATCGTGTACACAATGCACCTGTACCGCAAGCTTATCCTATAACGTTTGCTGTTGCGGATTTAAAATGCGCCATTTCATTATGTTCCCGCCATTTTCACACCGAGAAAGAACTATTGTCTCACACGATCCTATTTGAGTCATGTCAAGTAACGTTAAGTGGTTGTACGATAGTGTTTACAAAAAAAGTAATAATTTACTTCTGACATGTGTAGGAAGCATAAAGCATGCTCACTAGATGTTATTGATAACATGTACGTTACGTTACAGGGAAACTCGCCCTCAGCCCCCATTTGTCATTGCCAGTACAGATGATTCAGAAAAGACACGAGTCCATGCCAACAGCTAGTGCAGCCATTGATATACCAGAGAATGATAGTCAATATTATCTCAGAAACATTTGTCTCTTTTACCTTAAAAAAGGACAGCTGCTGATTCCTGACTCTACCATATAGACTATTGTTGAGGAAATGCAAAATGTGCAGGAGTTAGGTCAAGCCTTTACAATAACTAAAGTAAGTTCTTAAAAGAAAAAAAATAATAATTATATGAGCAGATGAAACGGTCACTAAAATCTGTGGCCACATTAAAGAGTCAGATTTGTTCTCTGCCTGTCATCAGGGACATCTGCAGAGTGGCTGCTCAGATGATGTGATAGAGATGCTTCTGCTCAGCTACTTTGAGGAGGAGTCCATGTTCCTCCATGTAAAAGATAAAAGTCTGGCAGAAGAGGTCCAACTGGAGCAAGTGCTTCTGACACCCACTGTTATTGTCTGGTAAGTTTGTTTTTATTTTTTCAATCTTATTTTATTGCACTGTTTATAGAATACATCATGTGAGTGCAGAACTTATTGATACAACCTGTTAAATAATTTGTTCTTATGACAGTCCTGCTATTCCTCAACAAGGGACATGCTGAGTCTGGAATCAGAACCTAATCAACACAAACATGTCATTCATTTCTGCATTGTGCCTCATGTTTGGGAGCTACTACTGTTTTAATATCCATTATCCATCTGAGCTGACTTCAACTCTGGAGTTTTTTCAAAGGTGAGTAAACATAGCTTTCTCATTTCTACATTCCCTGGTCTAGTCTGGCTCATACATGCACGCACACAGACAGACAGGTATGCATGCATGCAGACAGACACACACACGAACAGACAGACACAAGCACACACCGTCAGACAGGCACGCATGCACGCAGACAGACAGACAGACATGCAGCCACGCAGAGAGACAGACAGGCACGCATGCACGCAGATGCAAACAAATATATATATACATACATACACACACATTGTAGTTTTTTTACTGATCAACTAAAATGCTTAATATGCTTTAATCTACAGGCGTTTTCTCAATAAACCAAGAAAAGGGAACCAAAGTACAGAATAAAAACTCCAAGAATCCTCTCAACTTGAACCCTCGAGTCTTCACCCTGATACAGGAACTCTCCGATCACGAGTGGCGTTAAGCCTAAATATGGACTCTTTCTGTTGACTCTGACTGTTTGTTTGAGAAGAGGTACTGTTTTCACTTTGTTAAATCCACAATGTGTATTATGGTTAAGGCACTATGTAATTAAATTTTAAACTCTTAATGGTGGTCTTCTGGAGTATTTCAACTTGGATTCAGTCATAGTTAAATAAAAAATAAATAAAAAAAAACACATTACATGTAGATTTTTTGCATCTTGTATACGTTTGAAAAAAAAAGGGCCAATTGTTTTATGCCATACTGAGTTGTTGTTGTGCTCCTGGCACTTTAAACTTGGTTATAAAATAACTTTTCAAACATAGTTTAGCATCGTTATTTACAACTATTTTGATGGCTATTAAATACATTTTGCAAAAGATATCTTCCTCTCTTGTCTTATTTCAAGATTTATTTTTTTAAATTTACCACAATATAACTTCATTATTACAGCATATTATGGATATTTTATGTATAATATACAGGACATCCCAATTTCAAGCGCAAAGTTTTACTGTTGTTTTACCAGTTTAAATTAGTTTTTTGTTTATTTCCCTGTTTATTTGATCATTTATTGATGCACAATAAGCAATTATTACAGGTAAAAAATACAGGAAAGTGTCTATTTATATACAACATTATAATTTTAAATAAACAGCCGGATGTAAATTTAACTGAGCAAACTCGTCAGTTTAGCATAGTAGTGACATAGATATCACGGAATCCCAATGTTGAATTCACATGTTTAAAATGTTACATTTACTCAAACTTGTTCACTTCAGTGTAAGAATGATGTTAATATTACTGAAATCCAATGTTAAATATACATGTTTAAAATGTAAAATTCACATGTAACTCCGTAAGTATGTTTACGGTTTGATGTCATTTTTACAGTAATGTTCTGGTAACCACAGCTGCCGGTATTTTTCCGTAGAAACAACGGGATTTTTTTTACAGTGTTAAACTTTTGTTTGTTGTGTAATACTAAAACCCATATTAATTCACAGTAAATGCTCCAAATCAATCAGTCAAACTCAAACATCAAACATCTCCTTTGATTATGTATTTGAAATGTATTTGTATTTGAAAATGAGGTATGATGTGCTGGCCGTCTAATAAAGAAAACAGTTCATAAATCTGATGTCAAAGTCTCCCTGCGCTGTTCCATAAAAACAACAGACATGACTTACACTATGTTCGTAAATGTAGTTTTTAAGCTCATACATATTACAGTATGTAACATTATTGTTAAAGTCTCTAAAACAGTAAAATTGCACAATTGTGCTTCAAAGATTTTGAGTAAAGTGCAGTTTTATTGATTTATCTGTGGTTATTACTACTAAAGCAGTACATTTCTTAATTGACTTCATTTTTATAAAGTAATATAACAATATTACAATACATAATTAATCCATTAATGTAATAATAATCATAATAAGTATGTTGCAGAGTCAAGTGTGGCAGTGTGCAGTTCATGATTCAGTGTTCTCATCATCTTGATTATGAAATAAATATACATATTATTAAGTAATAGTATAATTTTACTGTTCTAAAACTAAAATAATTTTTATTTTACAGTATAGTGGTATTACTACTAAACTAGTACATTTATTTATTGGTTGAATTTTGTTAATACGTAGAAAAAGAAGAAGAATATGGAGAACTATTATTAGTAATAGTAGTGTCATATACAATAGTTCCATAAAAATAACAACAGACGTGACACTATGTTCCTACATTTTGTCATAATTGATCATTGGTTTTCTCGTGCCTATTTTTGCACAGAATTTTGTGGCACATAATGGACTTTTAAACTGCTCCTAAATGCTGTTTTACTGTAGTACAATTTGTATTCAATTGTCTATAGCTCTTTTTTGAGAAAACAATTTAAATAATTCACATATTTTCTGCATAGTGTGTTGATTAATATGCGATTACACACACACACACACACACAAGTGTTCTATGAAGCTCAGCAGACCTGCACAAATCCCCCTGGATTATTTATGTGTGTGGTTGCATACTCACTTTTGGCTGCTTTTAAGGTCATCTTCACTCATGCCTTTGCCCTCTGATTTCTGAACTGTCCATACTGCTCTTCTGTGGAAACACAACATCACATCACATTCACCATCTCTCTCCTTCCGCCGCATGTTTGTACAAGACCATATATGTAAGACCGCAGCAAAAAAAAAAAAACTGAAAAACTAAAAAAGATATATGGGAAAGTAAAATGAAAACAGGCTTTACAAGCGTTTCTCCTGTCAGTTGAGTATGTTTCACTTCCTCATTTTATATATGATACTTCCACCCTGAATAGTGTGTGGGGGGGGGGGGTTGACCGCTTAAAAACTGGTATTTTTATGTTTTATAATGTAATGAAGACAAGAGAATAAGAGCATAAGATGTCATGAATAATCATCAAATAATCATATAACTTTAAATTTAGAGTTGAAATGTAACTGAATGAATGAGTTTTTTAATTGTACGAAATAATTCCAAGTCAAATCCAAACAAGTTTTACTCAAAATCACAGACATTTGCAAATCAACTTATAAATATAGCTGCAAGCAGAGATGGCGGGCTCAAGCCACCAATGCCATCAATACCCCGTTGGCATCAGGTAAACTGTGCCCAGCGGGCACATGCATTCACAATAGCCCTCTGGCAGTGAGGTTTTAAAGGATACGGCAATTAAAGGGTTAATCCGAATCATCTAGACTTTAAAATCACATTCACAGAACAATATATATATATATATATATATATATATATATATATATATATATATATATATATATATATATATATATATATAGTAACACTTTACAATAAGATTTCATTTATAAACATTATGTTAACATGAACAATATTTATATAGCATTCATTCATGTCAGTTAATATTCCAAACTTAACCATTAAAACACTGTTTTATTGTGATTTTTTTCCAAGCACATTTTACCAATTCCAAACCATATCAATCTTAATAACTACCATTATTTTTTATTTAATTATTTATGAGTGCTATACAATAGTCCAGGCAAGCTGGAAAAGAAAAACTCCTTATATTCATGTGCATAATTATTAGGCATGTTTTTTTTTTTTTTACAGATGAAATGCGCTAAAAAAGAATTTTAACTCAAACTGTTTTAACTCAAAGTCGAAAATTATGAAATACCCATGAGAAATATCAAACACAAATGCAATACAGAAATGGATAAGTTAAGACTTGACCATTGTACAAAAATGCTGACTGGGTCATGAGGTCAGAAAAGAAGAAGAAAAAAAACAGGTCAAGAAGAACTGACAAAAATAATTGCAAAATAATTAGGAATTAATGTGAAGATTAATTTTTAGTCAATTCTGCAAGACAGACTTTCAGGAAAGGAGGTGGAATAAAAATTAGCTCCTAAATCTTAATCCCGGATTCTGGAAGATATATTCCTCAAACCATCAGACAAGAGGAGGTGGTGCTGGTCCTTCACGAGTCACTCTAATCTGTTCATAAAGCCTATATATAAAGTCTTAATATATAGTATTTCACAATACTTCATGGTATTCTAATTCAATCATTGTTTGGAATCTTAGATCTCTCAGAAACTGGCACATTGTAATTCTGAGACTCCAGGAAAGTGGCAGTTCTGTAAAATGTTGGCGCTGGAGACTAAATGCTCCCTGAAAGTTTCACACCTAATTCACTTAACACACACACACACATTACCCACAGTGACAGAGGGACAGAGTGACATCAGATGTATGATAGTTTTTTAATTTTCTATCATCCATATAGTGTTGTATAGTCATGAAACTATGCATATTTCCTCAGAATGACTTGTCTTCTATGTGTACATTTTTTTGAAGTGTTTAGAAGCTGCACTTAAAATAAAAGACATTTACTGGTTACTTTTTTACTGTTATTTCAAAATATCACCACGACAAAACCATTCAAGCTATCCAAAATTCATCCGCACCTGTACTGTAAGATAAATTCTTTAAACTGGTAAAAGAGGATGTGGTGCTGATCCTTCAAGTCACTCAAAACGTATCTGTCCATAAAGCCTATAAAGAATTATTCTTAATATACAGTTCACAATACTTCAGCTTGTTATTCTAATTAAGTGAGGGTCATTTTATCAGTAAAATACATAAAATTCATATTATTTTTCTTTGAAAGATTTCTATAAATGATTTAAATCATACTTGTTTCTACAATAATTATTTAAAAGTGATCCTATAGCTTCATCTGGTGGCCATTATTGGTACTAAGAATTGCAAGCTTGATTTATAAGTTATGATAGTTTTAATTTTATGCTGGCTCTTGAAAATGATAAAGCTATGAAACTTACTGTGCTTCCTTCAAATGATGACTTCTACGTATATAAAAAATTATGAAGAGTTGGAATACAAAATTTTTAAAGATATAGTAAAATAACTATTGTATTTTTTTATGTTACTTTAATAAATCGCTATGGCCACACCATTTAAGGTATCCTAAACCCATTCACAATTTAACATCTTCAGTATATGGCTTCATTTTAAAACAGTTTGGTGTGAACTACTTGTGTCTTCTTGGAGGAGAATGAATTAATTTACAGGCTGAGTTTATCATAAATCCACAATAACATTTCTGAGTTCAGTATCAATCTGTGTTGTTGTTTGTTTATTTTTATTTTTTTATTTTTCATAGGAAGAAAACTGACCCTTTACTCTCCTTTTTAATAAATGTGCTTATAAACCAAGAACAAGCTATTAATATTGGGACAAGTTTTTATGAAGCATGAACTGACTATTTACTAATGAGTGCAGTTATTATAAAGTGTTATCAATGCATTTGCTAATGTTAACAAATTAGACATTATTTTACAGTGCTATCAAATCCTTTAAATGATTTGTAAGTGTTTTGTAATGATTTTATTGACCTACAAGCATTTGTGAAAGTTCTGCTTGCATTACAGCTTAGTCTTGATCTGTGAGCTGAACAGATTTACTGTTACATCCATGAGATTATGTAAATTCAAATAAATATCATGTCACAGGATGTCAGAGGTCAGTATCAAATTAATTTGAAATTATTATTTGCAGCACAAATAAGGTTTTTTAGGATTTTAAAAAATCCCTAAAACTGTCAGAAAAGGATAAGGCCTAAGATTTCTAAATTTATTTGTTTTTATAACTATAATGCATAAACTATGAAATTATACAAAATGTATAAAAAAGTACAACAGTTATTCTTTTCCAATGTTTTTTATTTATTTATTTATTTTATTTTATTTTATTTTTTTGGGGGGGGGATTTACATTTAAAAAAAATTAGCCTACTGCATTCATTCTAAACAGCTTGAATAAAACCTGTTAATATTTATTATAGACCACTATAACTGTGTATAATCTAACAAACAAGTTTATTATGAACATAAAAGTGTGTACACCAGATAAATTGGACGATAAAGAAATTGCTAACAATAGTATACTAGAGCATGTTTTAGGTTTTTAGGCGTTTAGATGCAGAAATGGACAAATCAAATGTAAAATAAAATGTAATTGATTTAATTAAATATAGATTAAGTCTTGTTAGAGCAAAATAATAAATAAATACGTACACACATTAAAAAAGCAGCCAAGATGAATGAGTTTAATTTTTTATATAGATTAAAATTGAAGACAGAAGCAGCTGGTATATGCGGTCACTTAATATTAAAATCCAGTAGATCCACTTCAGATTTATTTCTCAACAGTTTATGTTCACGTGGCTGTTTTCGTTTATATTCGCCAAGCTATTATGTATTTTGAAATAATCTTGTCCGTGATGTGTTCGTTCTTACGACGAAAGGCAGAATCCTGCAGCTCCAGAGATATATGTTATTCTGCCAGTCGCGCTTTCAAATAGTCTTGCGCACATAAACGGGTCACAAACACCTGCATTTAGCTCATGTTGTGTTAGAATGGGTGTATAGTGTGCATTTATGGCAATAATTAATTTTAAAAAGCTCTTAAACAAGAATAAATTCGTTTGTTTTGAACTTGTGACACTGTGCGCGCTGATCGGAGGCAGTGATTTCAGATAGGCAGCCGCAAATATTTCATTTTCACACAAACAGTTCAAAAACATCTTAATTTAGCTCTTGGTTTGTTCTAATTGGTGAATTGTGTGATATCGCTGCAATACTTTATTTTTAATAGCTATAAAACAAGAATAAACTCGTTTTTTTCTGAGCTCATCATTCCACACGCTCCTGCTCAGAGCGGTGATCCATCTCTCGTGTTTCTCACTTATCACTGACCACACATCGATTATTAATGAGCCCTGAGCTGATAATAATCATATATGTTGGTTTAGCTTGTCAGTGTGAATTAAATCCAAGTATTTATTTGTATTTTAACCGATTTAAAAGTGAAACCAAAAGAGAGTCTCCTCCCTTTTTTAGTCCGGGAATTGCACCTAGGGCATACTTGCCATCCTTGAGACCTCAGAATTCGGGAGATATTCAAAAGGCGGGGGGTGGGGTCTCTTGTGTCATATATAATCACACACACAAACAAACGTAAAGAAGAATATAATTCATTTATTCTTTACATAATTTATACATACATATTATGTACAGTAACAACAACCAAAACCCATTTACGCACACGCATATATATATATTTATTTATTTTATTTTTTTACCTATCATGGTAAAATAAAATATTTTTTATTAATATAGATGTTCTCGGGATTCCCAATGAGATCGTTTGTGATCAGACAATCATAAACCGATGCAAATTACAGTGTCCCGGAAAAATCGGGAGGGTTGGCATGTATGACCTAGGGGCGCATTTTCTCTCAGACAACAGAGTGAGATGAGATGTCTGACAGTTTTTTAATTTTCTGTTATCCATACAGTGTTGTAAAGTCATGAAACTATGCATATTTACTCAGAATAACTTTTTTTCTGTATGAAAAAAGGTTTTGAAGTGTTTGGAATTTAAAAATTTCCAAAATGTTTTTTCAACATGTAGACAAAGTTTGGTGTGTATAGTGTTGCTCTCCTCTGAGCAGTATGCATTAATTCACAGCTAAATGTAAAAAACAATCCACATTCAAATCAAAATAGCCGACTTCCTGTTGGTCGTAGCTGATGACTGTGAATTAGAAAGTTGTCCGTCTTGATAAGATCAATTTTTGTACCGAGTTTGGTGTCTGTAGCTAAAACTAACCCCCCCACTTTTGACAAAAGGTGGCGCTATAGAGTGCCTCTTCCACGCCCTCTTATGAACTTATTTAATTTTTTTGCGATATATATTGCGATATGAAAAAAAAAAATCTTACAAACAAAAATGGGGTGAGCACAATACATTCTCATTTTAAATGATTTAAACATCGACACCATCGTGTCAATTGATTAATATGCGCGAGGGAGAGAGAGCAAGACAGCGCTCATGTTGTTTGAAGACATTGAGCATGCGGCCGGGGCTCGCTTTGCGCACGCGCTCTCTCTCTCATGCCGGTGACAGGTGCAATATAAATAGGCGTCGGCTCTATTTCTAGCATGCACGTGTTTTGAGCCGCGCCTGAGACGCGCGTCTCACGCAGGCAGTCTGCAAGCTCTAACCTGTTAACATGGGAGTGTGGTGTATTTTGCCGGTTCTCCCAAGGATCAAACTCAGTCAGGGATTTTTCTCTCAGAAGAAAAGACTTTATTTTAAGCAAAACAAAGTCGAGAGCTTGTTGCAAGAAGTTCTGTCACAGTGCCAAATCTGTGGTGTATTTTGCCGGTTCTCCCAAGGATCAAACTCAGTCAGGGATTTTTCTCTCAGAAGAAAATACTTTATTTTAAGCAAAACAAAGTCGAGAGCTTGTTGCAAGAAGTTCTGTCGAAATGCTAGGTTGCATCTCATTATATACCGTATACAGGGCGTTTCCAAATAGTAAAACTTTTCCTTTAGATTACACTTTACCTAAGTCCCTAGGGAGGGGAGGTCCTTAATGTATGTCTAACCATATGTTATTCATTAGCCCTGTACATTCCTGCACGTAAGCATATTCCTTTATCCATTTCCTATAGGATTATAATGGAAAAACAACTAGCAACAAAAATGGCTAGATTCACATTGATTATTCTGGATTGATTAAAATCTTACTAATAAAAATCTTCCACAGGAGCCGAATAAAAAACGGACATGCCACGCAGCTGAGACGCTTGCGCCATGCATCTAGTGTGTCGCCGGCTGCGCGCTCGCGCTCTCTCTCTCTCACGCGTGCTCTTTGGCCCATACAGTTAATGAATAACGGATCAACTACGACAGCCTACATCGCACATCCTGCGATGTGACTATCGTGGATTTGTAGATTGCGCTATCGATGCTTAAACAACACATCATGCAGCCCTAGTTCGAGATATTGCCCTGGCAATTTTTAATCCCCAATGTCTTGAGATCATGTTGACCGAGTTTGGTGGCAAACGAGTAAAAAACCTATGACAAGTATTTCAAATTCCAGAGCATGCGCTTTTAACTCTAAATAGCTGACTTCCTGTTGGGCGGAGCCTATGACATGCAATACGAAAGTTGTTTGGATTGATGAGATTTATATGTGTACCGAGTTTCATACGTCTACGACCAAGTATGTATGATATATGGCCCTCCATATTCCAGGGGGCGCTGTAGAGCCCCTGTGCCACGCCCGTGTATCAGTCTCTGCCCGACCCTAATGGCCGCAGGTTCCAATCTGTGAGTCAATTTTCAAGACTTTTTAAGCATGTTAAGGGCCCCAGAAGCCCCCGAGACGTTGGAAAATAAGAATAAGAATAAGAATAAGAATAAGAATAAGAATAAGAATAAGAATAAGAATAAGAATAAGAATAAAAAATTATCCTAAGGAAAACAATAGGCCTCTCGCCCTTTGGGCTTGAGCCCTAATAAATGAGCACATTGCACTAACAATATTAAAACTATCGTGTCATAGATTAAATAATTTAGGAGATTTCACATGATGTATTCAAGAAGATCCCATTAAAGAAATCAAGCCTTAAAAACTACTTAAAAAAAAAAAAAATATTTCATATAATATTTTTAAGTAGATATCACATTAAAATAAATAAATTAATAAATAAATTCAGTGAATGTATGTAGCACATTATGGCTAATTCACGTTGAACAATTAAATGTATTAATAAAATACATTACATTACATTATAGTTAAACAATCCAAACATGCTTTAAAAATAGTTATGACAATCACTGATTAAAAATTATATATATATATATATGTATATATATATATATATATATATATATATATATATATACATATATATATATATATATATATATATATATATATATATAATGTGTTGAAATACTACAGAAAAACAAATGTAATTTCTACATTAATAATTTAGTTCAAACAAGAATTGACAGTACAGATAGTACTCAATTTAAGCTTGTAGAAATTAAAGTTTGACCGTATAAGTACATTTTTCTTGGAAATGATTGTTTGAGTAAATATTAAAGTTATGATCCTCTTGCATGAATAATTAATACAATTACATTTCTCAATTTGTATTTAGACTGTTTTATGGTTGCTTTAGTTGACAGGTTATTGAGCTTTCTTTATTCATTTGAGTTATAACTATTTTGAGTAGACATATCTTAAAAAGGACAACAAGCGGTTTACTTGTTTACATACATGTTTGTAAGTGAACCACATGCTTTAAAGGGGTCATAGTGCATAGATAAGATCCCTAAAGTTGCAAAGACTAAGGTCTCAAACCCAAAGAGATATTCTTTAAATATATTAAGACTCGTCTACACCCCCCATAATGCCTCGTTTAAACACGCCCCCACGTCGACGTCACTATGTGGGAAGATTTGCATAAGACCGATCAAATGTTCACACAAAGAGAGGTGTAACTTTTAGTCTCACTGTTGCTGTCAACATCATGTTGTGGTGAAACTGTGTGTTTCGTTGTGAAAGTGAAGCTACTTTCTTTGTCATTCCAAAAGAGGACACAACTAGAAATCAGTGATTAAATTGTATTTACAACACTGTTCCAGAACAGTCCAACCCAAATATTCAGATATGTGCAATGCATTTTAAGGAGGACTGTTTCCTGTGCGAGTAGCCCACAATGCCGACTGTGTTTCTATAAAGTGGAGCAATTTCAACTTTGCAAGGACAGCCTAGATTCTCAATCACAGTCTGTAAGTATGTTTTCATATTTAAAGGATTTACCACTGATGATTCAAGAGCAAGTTCTGAGGAGTGTAGCACTTGTTGTTTGTTGTTTCTGCAAATGCAGATGTGGTTTTATGTTTATGCGGCACAATACACAGTGTCATACGCAACACAATGTGTAAAAAGACAGTGCAAGTCATTATAATCAGTAATTATGTCCCCACTAGGTGAAACAAATGCCTCGCTTGTAATGGGTTTTATTGGTTTTTACTCAGCGGTTTTTACTGGGTGAAATGTACTTGAGTATTGCAGAGTGAATTATCATCAAACTCATCTAACTGGCCACGTTAAATTAACTTATTTCCTTTGTTAATTTTACATAACTTAGATAAGTAGATTTTACTTAATTCCATACTTAAATTTTACTTAAATTGTCTTTTGCAAGTTTTTGCAAATGCATTTTTTAAGTAAATGTTACTTATTGTTTTTTTTTTTTTTTCAGTGTTCTCTAATTCATGTCTGCTACCTTATTAAAGTTTATCTTATGTGATGCAGGACAAAAATACACTGAATGGACATCAACTATTTCACAGGCCTGAAGATTGTGCACAAGCTCTGTAGCTCAACAAACATTTTATAATTCTGATTAAATAATTCTAATAACAAGGGCATCACGACAAAGCATCACGCAAAAAACCACAACACACAAACCTGATCTTATATTTGCATCATGCAATCAAATGCAGCAGTTCAGTAAAAATATGATCAGCAAATTGTGTTCAAATTGTGTTCACCACATGACTAGCACTGGAGTTTGTTTCCACTTCTGTCATGCAATGTCACCGCATAATGCCAGCATAAATCAAGTTGTCGTCCTTATAACCTCAAACACATTTAGACCTTTGTTATCTGACAAATGCAAGAAAGAGGTCAATTTAATATCACTTGAAGCAATGCTGCAACCTAACAACGATGCCAAGATTAAGTGAACTGTTGTCTGGCAAAATCCAGTTCTGAATGAAAGAAAAGCAAACGAAAGCACAATGACTAAGTATTGCCAATCTCATGAAAGCCACTCGGTGCATTTTGACATGCAGACGTGGTCAAAACAATCTGCTCAACTCAAAGAGATCATAGGAATGGGTACGAAAGGTACTTTCAGTGACATTGATTGTGGCAAAGATGTTAGTGCCAGGTGGGCTGGTCTGAGTTTTTCAGAAACTGCTGATCTGCAGGGATTTTTAATGCTCAACCATCTCAGAGAATGGTCCAAAAAACAGAAAACATCCCATTAATGGCAGTTCGGTGGGCAAAAATGTCTTATTAATGCCAGAGGTCTGAGAAGAATGGTCAGAATGGTTTGAGCTGACAGAAAGGCAACAGTAACTCAAATGAAATTTAAAGCAGATAAATTTGTGCAGCTCACCAATATGTGCTTTCCCTGCATGTGGGCAAATCTCATTAAACATACATACCAGTATGAATTGCTGCAGTTTCCAGTTAAAATGAACACTAGAGGCAGCAAAACACAGACATCTTCGATTTAGAAGGCATTGAAATTCCTTGCACAATATAATATTGTGACTTCAAAACAAATTTAACATGCTGTGGGATTTGAAAACTGATACTTTAGCTTGTTAGCACCACATGTACAGCTTCATATGTCTGGGTTTTTCTAACATTTGCGTTTTTACCCAGTGAAACTACAGTTCGACAAAACAGCTCAAACCCACATAGAAGAAAGTTAAAATAGTTGGTAGGTTTACGGTTGGTTTACACTTTGGGACTCTTAATACCAATTAAGCATTGTTTAAAGGCCCAAGCCTACCTTGTATTGCAGTACTGTTGTTGAACATCTTGTGAAAGCTACCTCCAGTAGGATAATGTGCCATGTTACAGAGCTCAAATCATCTCAAACATGAGTTATCTACACTCAAATGGCCTCCAGAATCACCAGATCTCAATCCAATAGAGCAGCTTTGGGATGCGGAGCGATGGGAGATTCACATCATGGATGTGCAGCTGACAAATTTAAAGCAACTGCATGAAGCTATCATGTCAATCCAGCACTTTGTGGAATCTATGCCATGAAGAATTAAGGCAGTTCTGAAAGCATATGGATATGGTTTCTTCCACTTTCTTTGACATGTGTGTCCCAATTGGATGGTATGGTCTTGGCAACTATCCTGTGTGTAAATCCCTTTTGATAATATCTGAAGGCTGGATTACTGATTATTAACTCTGCTTTCCATAATTCCCTGATATTTCTCATATAGTTTCATCAGTTCTAGCATGAATCTCTCTTGATCACACTCATGTCCAGGGGTGGGCAGATGCCGCATTGAAAGTCTTAGGCCAATGTCATTTTTGGGGATCAAGCAAGACTCATTTTCCATCTTCCCAGTTTATAAGCAGATTTAACAATGTTAACAGCCATTTAATCACATTCTTTGTGTGTGTGTCTGTATATATGTATTTATGTATATATATTTATATATATACATATCTCTTCCATCTTTATTTGATGCTCTAACTTTAGCACTCACTATTATAATTATAATCTTAGAAAAAACTAACTAACTTTCTAATCTTTTTGTATTCTATTTTCTTTTCATTTATTATACAATTATATAAAAAACACCTGTACTTTTGGTTGCTCTATGCTTTTTCTATTCTATCTGTTTTCTTTTTATTTATAATATAATTGAAAAGCCCTTGCTATGTGTACGGTACTGAGACTTGTTATAGCACATTGTTTTTGATTGCTTCCATTGTCCTCATCTTTAAGTCGAATTAGATAAAAATGACTAAATGTAAATGTGTATATATAAAAATGATAATGAAATATGTATGTTTATACATACATATTTCAAACAATCATATTTATCAGAGGCGAAAAAGGCTTTTCAGGTATAATTTTTCTTTTTTAAATAATGCTTTAAATTTAGTAAACTTTTTTGTTTTTTTCTATATTGTTTGTGTGCTGTTTAATTGTACTTTTTCTATGGAGCCAGAATGATCTATATGATACATACATATTTCAAACAATCATATTTATCAGAGGCGAAAAAGGCTTTTCAGGTATAATTTTTCTTTTTTAAATAATGCTTTAAATTTAGTAAACTTTTTTGTTTTTTTCTATATTGTTTGTGTGCTGTTTAATTGTACTTTTTCTATGGAGCCAGAATGATCTCAATAATAATTCACACAAAAAACAAGATGCACACGTGTAGCCAAATTCACACACATGAAACCTAATTCACATGCACGAAAATCATATATACATTCACAAAAAACGATTCGCATGCACAAAATAAAAAATACATATTCATTAAATACGTTTAACAAACGAAATACACAATTAACAAATGTACAACTGTATACGAAAAGTTTTGAATGTTTAAAAATTACGAGTTTATCGTGACTGTGAATGTGTGAATCACCTTGGATTCATGTGTGTGTTTTTTGAGACTTTACCGGCAGTGCACTTCTCAAACGTGTGACACTCATACTTTTCAGCCAATCAGATGCGAGCTCAACATTCAACCAATCATATCACGCCAAGAGCACAGCACTCAAGGAGCTCAGGTTTGCACACCTTTTGCAATCTGACATAATTACTACAGGTAATTAAGCTTAACGTCATCAATCCAGTATGGTGAAAGAAGAACAGGATGCACTGGTAAGTTATTACTTTATTTTATAATGTTTCATAAATTAATATTGCAGAAATAACACAGATAACAACTTTATGAACTTTATAAAGTCTTTATAAACACTTCATTGTCTCTTAACACATTTGACAATCAATTTGTAATTTTAAAATGAAAATGCAATCATTCAGCATAGTAAAAGTAGCATGATCACTTTTACCACTTTTACCCACAATGAAGTTGTTTTAATCAGTGCCACAAACTGCCAAAACATTAGTTCTGCAATTCCCACATTTCCACCTCTTACTCTGCAAAAAAAAAAAAAAAAAAAAAAAAATATATATATATATATATATATATATATATATATATATATATATATATATATATATATATATAATTAGAAACCACTTTAGCAGGCTATAAAGGGAAGGGCAAAACATGAAAAAATAAATAAATATAATATATAAATATAATATTGATATATTATTTAAACATAAAAGAAACATTTTGCAATTTTATACTAATACGTCTGTGGAAACCTGTCTGTGTTCCCAGTCTCTATGAAACAGATACATATGAACACAAGAAAATACACAGTACAGTTTCTGAAACAATATATGAAAGTACAATAACAAATATAGTGATTACCGATTCTACATTTATGCACATGTTGTTGTTAATGTATGTTTTTGAAATAAATGATAGGTAACTGAATGTCTCCTCTATAATTCAATTCTCAGCTTTTACTATAATCATGTGGTATAACTGTAAGAACTGATGATATCCTTTGCCAAAATGTGATTTCAAATGTTTTAATAGTGATTTTACAATGTCTAAATATGAATCCACCGTAAAACCTAAAGAACATATTAATTAGTAGAATGAGCCAATGAGTGGTCCTCTGCTGCCATCACTTTCATTTAAATGGTGTTGTTTCTCACCATAAATCTCCAATAAAGCAAGGGATATTTTCCATACACTATCCGTGTGCCAAATTTCACAAGTTTTTAACATCCATTATTATGGGATGCCACACATTCGGTGCACAGCCGATAAAGATTACAATTATAGTAGGTTTTCAGGGTTAAATACTTAAACCTCTAACAAACATTTAAACAAGTCTTACCTTTCTTGAATAACCATCTATTCACCCAAAGACCAATTCAACCAACACACATAAAAAGACCTCCCCAACATCCAAAAAGAGCATTTTGTTCACAGCATGTGGCTATTTTAGAAGTGTCAAGTTCTCACTATAATTTTTATAGTAGTTTCATGCGATATGGTCATTTTTCAAATTGTCATATCGTCAGCCCAGTTCAGAGATCGACGATACACAATATTATCGTGCATGGGTGAAGCAAGAGAGAGACTCTTTGTTCTTGTCATAGCATAGCTATTTGTTTTTTTAAACCACACAGGTGCGTGAGAGAGAGCATATGGAATCACCAATAATAAAAATATACTCTCAAACATACTGATAAACTAATGTTAAATATAAAAATACTGTATTTACATCAGCTTGTTCATATATAGTCAGACGCAACTGTCATATCGTGCGTCCTGTGACAAATCTGCCACATCTGCGCACGGAAGTTATCAGTCTAAATGTTCTGCTAAATCAGTCACCGGTGAAAATTAATAGTAGATTTCATCAAGTCCAGCAGTTTAACACTAATATTGGACATAAACGAACACATTAAATATAAAGTATTCAAAACGGGTAAGTTGATATATTTGGAGTAAAGTTGAACTTAACTCTTCTATTCTTAATCCGCCTCCACCACCTCCTCCATTGACTCTTAAAGCGGACGACTTTGCAGTTTTCTTCACAAATAAGACAAGAACCATCAGTAACCAATTCTCCACACCGCAGACTGAGGACAACTTCACAATGACCGATGCACACTCTTTCTCCTCCTTCTGTCCACTCTCAGAGATGGACGTTTGCAAGTTGTGTTCAACCAGCTTTCTATGTTCCTTGGACAGAACAACCTCCTGGACAGCAACCAATCTGGCTTCAAAAGTGGCCTCTCAACTGAGACTGCCTTGCTCTCGGGTACTGAAGCCCTGCGACTGGCAAGAGCAGCTTCAAAATCCTCAGTACTCATCTTACTGGACCTGTCTACTGCTCTTGACACTGTTAATCACCAGATTCTCCTGTCCACCCTCAGAAAGATGGGCATATCTGGAACTGCACTCATGTGGGTTAAGTCCTACCTATTCCGAAAGATCATTCAGCATGTCTTGGAGGGGTGATGTTTCTAAGTCACAACACCTTGCTACTGGGGTTCCTCAAGGCTCAGTACTTGGACCACTTCTCTTCTCCATCTACATTAGGATCTGTCATTCAGAAGCATGGCTTTTATCACTGCTACGCTGATGACACCCAACTCTACTTCTCATTCCAGTCAGATAAGTGACATTTCTAGCTGGATGAATGACCATCACCTTCAGCTCAACCTTACGAAGACCGAACTCCTGGTGATTCCAGCTAACCCATTGCTTCATCACAACTTCTCTATACAGTTGGGTTCATCAACCATAACTCTTTCCAGGACAGCCAGAAACCTAGGAGTTGCGATGGATCATCAGGTAAGCTTCACAGACGGCCCTGTAGAAGCTACAACGACCCTGTCCTGCAGATTTGTCTTATACAACATTAGGAAGATTAGACCCTTCCTATCAGAGCAAGCCACCCAACTTCAGAAGTTTGCGCTGTGCAAGTGTACGACACCTTGTGATGCCATCCCAAAAAAGTTCTAAATCACTCAAACGGACCTTTTCCTGGACTGTCCCCAGCTGGTGGAATGACCTCTTTACTCTGGTGGTAGTCTTTACTCATTTTCAAGAAACATCTAAAGACACATCTTCTTCACCAGCACTTAACCAACTAATACTAACACTTTTCCTTTTCTTGTCTTTTATATTCAAAAATAAAAATAAAAACACCTGGTTATGTGTTCTGTACTAGACTAACTGAGACTTGTCAAGGCACTTTTATATTGTTGTTGTCCTCTTGTTGACCTGACTGCTTCTATTGTTCTCATTTGTAAGTCACTTTAGATAAAAGCATCTGCTAAATGATTTAAAGGGGGGGTGAAATGCTCGTTTTCACTCAATATCCTGTTAATCTTGAGTACCTATAGAGTAGTACTGCATCCTTCATAACTCCAAAAAGTCTTTAGTTTTATTATATTCATAAGAGAAAGATAGTCTGTACCGATTTTTCCCGGAAAAACATGACCGGCTGGAGGCGTGACGTGTGGGCGGAGCTAAAGAATCACGAGTGCCAGTAGGCTTTTGTGTTGAGAGCATGTGGAAGCTGTGACATTACCGTGAGGGAAAAAACATCATCCAAAACAATCCATGGCTTACAGTCAGATTCAGCCGTTTATTTATGATCCAGAATCAGATCCAGAGGCTGAAATTTAACAAGAACGAGATGCGTTCTAACATAACTGTGGTATTAAACTCAGTTAGTGAGGGCTCGCTTAAAATATTGCACACATATAGGCGGTTCAGTTTACTTGTTAAAGTGTAATGAAGTACCTTATATCTGCAGACGATTTACACCTGTGATATTAGTGATCAGTCTTTAAGAGAAGGACTAAGTGAGAACCTCTATGGATGATAAGTTCACTCTGCCGCCTTGTTATTATTTTGCCTTTACTTTAATTGTAACGCCATAAAAGTGTTAATCTCTCGTGTATGAGAAGAGCGCGTTGCCGTGTAGCAGCCATTAAATGTGTCTGACACCAACTCCTCATTATCTATCTCTTTCATTTCATGGATTTAATGAGTTATCCGAGTCAAAGCTTTTTAACTTCTTCAGCGACTATCCTCTTTCACACGTGTCTGTGTGTGTGTGAAATGCGGTGCTGAAGTGAAATAGCTGGGCAGTTTGATAGCCGAATTATAATAGGCCACCTTATACAAATAAAAGTTATTATTATTATTATTATTATTATTATTATTAAATACATTAATAGGAGAATTAGTAATATAATATAATAATATAATAAACATAAAAAAATTGACAATTTCTAGCTGTGTTTTTTTTAGAACTATGGGGTAAGGTTTATGGGGTAAGGATCACAGTATGTTCTATGAACAAAACATTGCATGTCGTTCATCCTGGAGAGAACTGTCTACAACTCAAACTGTACGTGGTGGCCCTGTGCCAGTAGAGCCCCTCAAACAATATGATATCCTGCGTCTGTCATGGAGTTCTTAACTTAACTCTGTGACAAAGACATCAAGCTCTTTATCTGTACATGTGCTGCACAAAGCTCTCAAAGATCAATTGTTTTAGTCATCCTCCAATACAACATGCTTTACGTATTTATTATTTTAAGTTCAAACAGACATACCAAACACCAGTTTAGAAAGACATGCTACTTTTACTATGCTGAATGATTGCATTTTCATTTTAAAATTACAAATTGACTATCTTGATTGTCAAATGTGTTATGAGACAACGAATTGTTTATAAAGACTTTATAAAGTGGTTATCTGTGTTATTTTAGCAATATTAATTTATGAAACATTATAAAATAAAGTATTAACTTACCCGTGCATCCTGTTCTTCTTTCGCCATTTTGGATTGATGACGTAAAGCTTCATTTCCGTAGTAATTAAGTCAGATTGCAAAAGGTGTGCAAACCTGAGCTCCTTGAGTGCTGCGTTCTTGATGGGATATGATTGGTTGAATGTTGAGCTAGCATCTGATTGGCTAAAGAGTACGAGTGTCGCACGTTGGAGAAGTGCACTGCCGGTAAAGTCTCAAAAACACACACATGATTCCAAGGTGATTCAAAACATTCAAAACTTTTTGTCTACAGTTGTACGTTTGTGAATTGTGTGTTTCATTTGTGAAACGTATTTAATGAATATGTATTTTTATTTTGTGCATGTGAATCATTATTTTTGTGAATTTATATATAATTTTTGTGCACGTGAATTAGGTTTCATGCATATGAATTTCTTTTTTGCATGAATTATTATTGAGATCATTCTGGCTCCATATTTTTCTAAGAACAAATAAATAAATAATGACTTCTGTATGTTTTTACCATTATTTACAGGAGAAATCCAAACTGCAGCTATTTATTTATTTATTTTTCTCACTCGAATGTCAAACTTTGCCAATATGAAGTTCATGTTGTGCAACTGAATCATTCTAAATGTCTGTGGAAACTTGAAAACCATGAGAAAAGGATTGTTTTCACCGAAGTTAACAAAAAAAACTCATTTAAAATCATTTGCAAACTCGCCAACCAACAAGAATAGTATCAATAAACACAACTTCAAAAATCACATAATTTTAACATGCATTTTAAATGCATTTATCTGCAGTTAAACAGTATATTTGTTTCAATCCACATGAGAGATGGTATAAAAATAGCTATGAGCTGTTGGAAATAGAATCCAATAATCTTGAAAGGCTTGAGCTCACAGCTTACCCAGTTTAACCCTGGCTCTGCGTCCAGACACAACCATCATTCAGCAGTCAGAGCAAAGCATGCCCAGCCTAAGAGCACTTCTGTGAAACACTTGATTCTAATTAACATATTTGACATTAACCAATTTTTTTGGCGTCGACTAACAAATGGTGGGAATGTTCTAAAACTCCCAAAACCAAAGTGCAAAAAACATCAAACATTTCCATTTTCATTTTCAACAGCTCACTGACAGAACATTGGAATCACTAATAGGAGGAACGAGGAATTTGTATTGGTGAAATTACCTTCATTATAAATGAATGCATTTTACGAAGCAAACTAAAGGATAACACTATTTACTGTACTTTTAAATGTTATTATATAATAAGGCCTATACACTGATCATTCATGGTAACTGCTGTATACAGTTTTACTGTGTATATATTTAGTGTCGTGTATTATGTATTGTAAATTTGTTTTATGCTAAACTTTTACTTCTCTGCTTCTCTGTGCAGCACTTTGGTCAGCTCTGTCGTTTTTAAATGTGTTATATAAATAAATGAAACTGAAACTGAAACTGAAACTGAACACTCCTTCAACAGCTGTTGATAACAATAATGTTACAAACGGACTCCTATTCTTACTCTTAGCATTCGTTTATTGTGCTGATTCATTGTCAAACCTCTAATTCATAATAAATAAGTCTGGCACCAGTGAACTTTCTGATGAGTCGAATTCAGACTACATTGTGAGATTGCTCTAACTTTTTAACAGCATCCATTCTTTTCGTTTAAGATTAGAAATTTCACTTCAGACCTGATTCTTCACCATTCTTATTGGGCAATGCATACAAAGAAGTCCAGTCCACTAATGAAGCGTTGACGTCAGATGCAAATCCAGCAGACAAATGTTCCCTGAATGTTTAAACAGTGATGATCATTCCTACACACCTAACTAAATTAAAGTAAAACTTTAACATCAATCCCAAATCGTCTAATTACATCTAACCCCATCACCTTTCTGAATGGCTCAAGTCTTCCACTTCTATTCTGCATGCTCTTCATGTAAAAAAACACAGAACTGCATTCAAAGTGCATCTAATGAGCACCACATGCTGCAAGTCTGTGAGGCCACGGTCCGACCCGACCTCTGAAACAATGCTGGTCTGTGTGGCAAACGGAGAGCAAACAGAAAAAGTGGTTATGGTTGGTAATGTAACCACATTTCAGGTTTAACCTCAGGTAGGATCACATGGAGAGAACCATGCCACCACTGTGCACTTCAGCCAGCTATGCTGAGTATTATGTTGATATTATAGTTTAGTGTGGGTGGTTCCCGTGGCATTGACATTTTAATTTTTTTCTACATTTGAAAAGTGCAAGGCTTCTCAAATTCTCATTTGGGAATATGAAAGTCATAATGGAAAAAGGTACAGCAGTGTACCTGCACTTCAGTTTGACTTCATTAAATTTCAAAGAGTAATGAGCTTAAAGAAAACCTTTACCAAATAATGAAAATGTACTCTGCCTCATTACATCTGAGATCGGAGTTAATTTTTTAAGAGGACATTTTTGGAAAAATATATATGATTTAAACACTTGCTCACTAGTGGATGCTCTGCAGTGAATGGGTGCCGTCAGAATGAGAGTCCAAACAGCTGATAAAAACATCACAATAATCCACAGCACTCCAGTCCAGCAGTTAATGTCTTGAGAAGAAAAAGATGCATAATAATGTTAATTAGATAGTATTACTAGCCTGATAATAATAATAAAAAAGTAATAATAGTAATATTAATAAAAATCAACTTGCTATCTTTGATACATGATACTTTAGTTTATTGGCACAACCCTAGTGTGAACAACATTGAAAGCAGAAGAGTCTTTGTTTTTTGTGTGTGTCTGGATCTGACATTTTCATATAAATTGTAATGTCATGTTGCACTTCAATCACAAAACAGTATCATTTTTGATTACGCAGCCTTATACCAGCATAAATATTTTACTCTTTTTTTTTTTAAATAACTAAAAATAGATTAAATATTTTGCATAAAAACTTACGAATGTGTTGTTAAATTACTGTAATTACAACCTAAAATCTCACATTAATATTTTACATCTAAAACGTTTGACTGACAATAAATATTACAATTAAATAAATAAGAATCTCAGTCTTAAAATAAAATAAATAAATAAATAAATAAAATAACTACCAATGTGTCATGTAGTCACAACAGACGCGTTAACATGTTTTAGCATATGGCTGCTCATGATGTGGAAATCTGACTAAAAGTCATTTGCAAACAAGAAAGGGAAGAAGAAGCTCTCTCTGAACTGCCTCCAAACTATCTCACAAAAGCATGCACAGCTTGACCCTTTATCTGTAGGACCAAAGGCAAATGATGCAATGAACTGTTGAGTTAGGAAAAGGCCAAGACTTTTGACATCTGAAGAACTTGTGACAATTTGCACACTCAACATTTAAAGAATAACAGCGTTGAAAGGAGGAGCCACCTCAAACGACCTGTCTCATATCCTCACCACAAGTGCATTACCAAGCAACTGCCTTTCGATGCCTTGATGAAAACATTTGAAGTGCCTTTAAAAGCTTGAGTGAATCGCTAATCATTTCCTAATGTTTATATGGTCTGTCGTTCTTAGCCAGACTGATGCAATCAGACCCTGGCTTTCATAAGGGTACGAGATAGAAGACTTTTGTAATAAGACTGTCTGCCAGTCACACACGAATGTACAAAAACTTGATTTCATCAAATGTGTATGCATAAAGCTTAGAGACTAGATGATTAAAATAATAATAATAATTTATGTATTAAATTATTTTATCACAATTTATTGATTTATTCAAAATGTATTTAATAATTTCATTTTGAGTAATTTGGCGCTCCATAGCTAAAGATATGGGGAAATGAAAGTGGCGAGTGAAAGTGGCAGGTTCAAACCACAGAATGTTTTCTTCGTAAGCATTGTTTCCCTGCCCTAAAAACCATTCAATCTATCAATCCTAAACTGGTTTGCTACTTCTAAAAGAATTGAGACACTTTTCTGCTGGAAAGCCAGTTGTCAATCAGATAGGGGTACATTTGAGACATCTGTGCAGTTTAAACACCTTAAATAACTTGTGCACACAAGAACCACAAGCTGTGATTTTTATTCCACACATGTGTATTAGTGTTATCTTTGATCGTGGGAAAAATTAAATGTGTGTGTCTTTCCACTCCAAAGATATCAATATATAAGATGAGATTTTTTATTTAACCATGTCCTTTCGGTGAATAGCTCTGTGCTCTAAAAATAGACATATTTTATGAAATTATGCCATGCAGGGACTTATAATTCATACAGAATGACACAAAAAAAAGGAAAAATGCAGAAAGTTTCGAGTAATGGGTAGATTTAGGGGTATAGGGTTATAAAATATGTACTGTATATTGTTATTTTTACTGTTTGCCATATCTTTTCTAGTGTTAAACATGTGTTGCTATTTTGTTTAACTGAATCTGTATTCAATAAAACATGTTTTATTTTTTATTTTTTTAATGCACAATTGTAATTTAGTAATAAATTGTATTTGCAGCTTACACCATATAAGTTGCATTTTCATCTCAACTGTACACGTTTATTGTGGAAAATATAAACTACGTATGCCTATTATCAATTTATGATATGTTTGTATACATAAGCAAAATAAATAGCATGTGAAAAATCACTTCATTTCAGCATCTAGTTTTTGTGTAGTTACCCTAAAACCATCTTAAACCTGTAGATAAAAGCAACAACAGATGTCAACAACAGAACTAAAACCGATCCAACTAATCAGCACCTAACGGATTAGCTATTGCACTGCTGGCATCAAGAAGCTTCAATCTCAACTGTCTCACTCGACAGGAGTTTAACAGCACGTTACGAAACAGAAAAGCGACAAGGGAAAGTTAAGAGCGCAAAATATTAAGCAATCGTGTATGCGTTGTTTTCCGATTTTAATGTAAACTGTCTCAAAACGCAGTGAGCAGCCTGCATAGACAACATGTTCAGACAACATCAACATGGAGTAGCCTAGGCAGCGCACTAGGTTTTAAAACTTACTTGATTGCGACTTAAATCTACTTACCAGGATGCACGTAACTAGATATAGTTAATAGCACAAAGATAGTCCGTAAAGTGAATGTGGACTGTCCGGAGAGTCCCCCCTGTCCCCCAGATCAAGCGCTGTACAGTCACATCATACGAGCAAAGTTGCGCGTTTTAAGTGTGCGCTCGCGAGCGTCTTTGCTCCTCAAATAATGGGAGGCGCCGTTAGATGACTTCTCTGATTTCAGCGTCTCCTTCAAGCGCACAGAACGGAAACAATCGCTTCTTTTGGCTCGCAATAACATCGGTATCTATCTCTCGCTGTTTTCATGGGGCTCTTCCAGTGGGCCACACCACTGTACTGCACAGAGTGTACCCACTAAACACTGTCCGACTGCGCATGCGCAAACGGGACTGACTGGTGAGGTCTGTGTAGGAAAGTTCAGTCGTTCGTGTTATGATGCTGCAAACTAGCGGATTTATTCGTCGCGTCTTCTGAGGGACGTTTTTGTTTTATGAATCGTTTTACGCTTCGATGTTGTTATGTTGTCACTAAAGGCCTGCGAGTTCAGGTCTTTAATCCTGGACAAAACTTTTCAAATGGTGTTTTGCAGCCAAGATGCATTGACTATTGGCAAATAAACGACTGAGAAATACAGATAATAGTGTATATGGCGTTAAACCACTGAGAAGAAAGAATCAGAAAGGGACAGAGTGCATACTGTGACAAAAGTGTTACAAAAAAAAATAAAAATGTCTGTTTCTGCTGGAAGAAACCACAGCAAACACAATTCTGCAAAAAAAAAAAAAAAAAAAATTATTTAGGCTACTGAGTTGACAGTTTTAGGGAAATTATTGTGCACAGACTGGTGAAGAAATTTGAATAGTTTCCATCACGTATTCCTGCGGCACAGCTGTGGTGTTTTGAAATGAGGAGGCAAAGTCCTCTATGGTTTTTATGTTTTGTTTTTTTTTTTAATCCAATGTAAATTTATGTTCCAGTTACACTGACACTGTGTTGACTCATTTCACAGGTTAAATAAAACTCACGAGAACATGTTTTCGTTGTTAAAGGCCTATTAACAGTCACAACAATGTAAAAGCTGAAAAACAATAAATTTGAAGCATTTCTGAGATTAAGAACTTTGCAACTCATGCACAGCTTAAGGCTAGCAGTGCAATGAAAATGTGAAAATATCAGTTGAAATAAATAGTTTTAGTCCAAAAAATGCATCTATCATCATTAAAAAAAAAAAAAAGTTAAATTGGCAAAAAATGTTTTAGAGAACCTGAGAATTAACATATTATCAATTTACTATTCATTAGTAAAGGCATGTCCACATTTCAATGATTCACACAAATAAAGCAATGTGGAGAGAGGGACTTACCGAGCTCACGTATGATCTCTGCTCTCCTCAACCTTCAAACCCTTATAACTGAACTGAAGTGGGGGTTTGAATGATATTGATTTCCTAAGTTAATCATTTCATTGATATGTGACAGAAAAAAAGGACAAAATGCAGTACTCTGCAACGAGGTTGGGCAACATTATTACACAAGTCATTACATCAATCACAGAGAAAACCAATTCCACTCTTCAGATATTCTCTTTAAAGCTGTTGTTGGACACTAGAATAATAATAATCAGTCATCTTCAGAGGCTGTGGCTTTCCTTCAATAGGGCGGCATTCTGGTAATATCTGGCCATCTTGGGTTGCCGAAATTGATAATTAACTTACAGTATTCGTATTACAGTCTCCATGGAGGAACCAGGAAGTCCATGAATTGATCCATCTCTGTCTCTCTCTGATTTTATTTGATTTATTTCCTGAGAAACATCCAGTGACCATTATGGATTGAATAAAACGAATAATTTATGGTGATCTGTTGCCAGCAATCTTTCTACTTTAAAGTAATTATTAAAGTTCATAATTATGAATTATGGACTCGTATTTTGACTAGAAACATTGGTTTGATTATAAAAAAGGTCTTGATGGATTGATATCCAAGATCTTCCTCAGATGTTAACTGATGGACTTGTGGATTTATTGTGATGTTTTTATCAAGTGTTTGGACCCTCATTCTGACGGCACCCATTCACTGCAGAGAATCCATTGATGAGCAAGTGATGTAATGCTATGTTTCTCCAAATCAGGTGAAGAAATAAATGCACCTACATCTGGTCAGTACATTCAAATTTTTGGGTGAACTATTCTTTTAAGAATGACTTTTAAATATCACTGGCAACATTTCACCTCTTGGTTTACAATGGAAATAATGTGTTTCAGTCAATCCATAATGGACAGTGGATGTTCCTTTAGGACAAGAAAATAAAATCAGAGAGAGCTAGAGATAGAGATGGATCAGTTCACAGATTTCTTGGTTCCTGGACCAATCCATGGAATTCAGGTTCCTCTATGGAGACTGTAATAAGAATACTGTAAGTTAATTAAAAATGTCTGCAACCCAAGATGGTTGAATATTACCGGATGCCATACTACTGAAGGGAAAGCCACAGCCACTGAAGGTGACCGATTTCTAGTTCTAGTGTCCAACAACAGCATTAAAGAAATATCTTGAACTCTAGATAATATTTTTTAAGTGGAGTTAATGGAGTTGCGACTGATGAAATTACATGCGTAATGTTGCCAAACCACCCTGGACAGTACTGTCATTTTGTCTTTTTTTATTTCACATATCAATTAAATGATTAATTTAAAATTTGGTTAATACATCTGTGCTCACTGGATAAGAGGTATCAGGAATGTCTGTCACTGTTGGTGAACCGTGATCTCTGCGTTTTGCACTTTGTGGGTTAAGTCTGTTTGTTACGCGTCACCACTGATTAGTTTGTGGGCGTCTCCGCTAATTGTCATCAGCAACAGCTGTCACTCATTACTCATTCCTATATATTGGCTTGTCTAATGTCTTGTGTTCGTGAGAGCGTTGTTTCATGTTTGTGACCTATGCTTTGCTTTCTTGTGTGTTTCTGCATTGGATGTCCGTGTCTCCCCGGAACCCCGTCCACTCTATGCAACCCACCACCAAGCAACACCACTTACCTTTGGCTCGCTTCCCTGCAGTTCCTGTGTCACCCTCTCCTGCTGCCAACTCACCTCCGCCTTCAAGATTCATCACTCATCACCACCATCTTGGACTGTGCATTCCTCCCAGCGTTATATGTCTCTCAGTATTGTCTTGTATCATTGTCTTCATTAAATTAAATTAATCTCGCACTTGCTTCCTGCCACTCCTTCACCCCAGTTGTTACAATGTCTGAGGATAAATTCTTGGATTTGCCAGAAGTCTTTACTCAGAAGACAATACCTGTAAACAAAGGAAATGTAGTTGATCAAAGGGATCTAAGAAAATGGAAATATTTGGATGTTGTTAATATTCCCAAACTGGATGCTGAAGTTGAACGTTTTATGGAGAAAATGGATCAGTCAATTACCACTGAAAATAGTCATTTTTGTATTGACATGTCATTTAGGAAGCATGACGTTCTCATGCCTAATAATAGGTGCCTTTTGGAACAGCGTTTATTGAGCTTGAAAAGAAAGTTCAATAAGAACCAGGAGTTTCAAGAACAATACTTAGCCTTCATCACTGATGTTATTGGCAAGGGGTATGCTGAATTAATACCACAAGATCAGTTACAGCGGGATGATGGAAAGGTGTGGTATATCCCACATCACGGGGTATACCATCCTAAAAAGAAGATTAGAGTTGTGTTTGATTTAAGTGCAGTCTTTAAAGGAATGTCCTTGAATTCACAATTTACATTTACATTTACATTTAATAATTTAGCAGACGCTTTTATCCAAAGCGACTTACAAATGAGAACAATAGAAGCAGTCAGGTCAACAAGAGAACAACAACAGTATACAAGTTCCATGACAAGTATCAGTTAGTCTAGTATAGAACGCATAGCCAAGTTTTTGAAAAGACAAGAAAAGGGAAAGTGCTGGTGTTAGTTGGTTAAGTGCAGGCGGAAAAGATGAGTTTTAGATGTTTCTTGAAAACGAGTAAAGACTCAGTTGTACGAACTGAGATTGGGAGGTCATTCCACCAGCTGGGCACAGTCCAGGAAAAGGTCCGTGAGAGTGATTTTGAACTTCTTTGGGATTGCACCACAAGGTGTCGTTCACTTGCAGAGCACAAACTTCTGGAGGGCACATAAGATTTAACCAGTGAGTTTAGCTAAGTTGGTGCCGTGCCAGTGGTAGTCTTGTAGGCAAGCATCAGTACCTTGAATTTGATGCGAGGGGCTACTGGTAGCCAGTGTAACCTGATGAGGAGAGGAGTAACATGAGCTTTTTTTGGCTCATTGAAGACAACCCTCAGTGCTGCATTATGGATCATTTGCAGAGGCTACAGAGGCAGACAGTACATGCAGGAAGTCCCGCCAGGAGAGCATTACAATAGTCCAGTCTGGAGAGAACAAGAGCTTGGACTAGAAATTGGGTTACTTGCTCTGACAGGAAGGGTCTAATCTTCCTAATGTTGTATAAGGCAAACCTGCAGGACCGCGTCGTTGTAGCAATGTGGTCAGTGAAGCTTAACTGATGATACATCATAACTCCTAGGTTTCTGGCTGCCCTCGAAGGAGTTATGGTTCACGAGCCCAGCTGTATAGAGAAGTTGTGATGAAGCAATGGGTTAGCTGGAATCACCAGGAGTTATGTCTTCATAAGGTTAAGCTGAAGATGATGGTCATTCATCCAGCTAGAAATGTCACTCAGACAGGCTGAAATGCGAGCAGCTACCGCCGGGTCATCTGGCTGGAATGAGAATTAGAGTTGGGTATCATCAGCGTAGCAGTGATAAGAAAAGCCATGATTCTGAATGACAGATCCTAAAGATGTCATTTAGATGGAAAAGAGAAGTGGTCCAAGTACTGAGCCTAGAGGAACCCCAGTAGCAAGGTGGTGTGACTTTGAAACATCACCCCTCCAAGACACACTGAAGGATCTGTCAGAGAGTTAGGACTTAACCCACAGGAGAGCAGTTCCAGAGATGCCCATCTTTCTGAGGGTGGACTGGAGACATCTGGTGATTAACAGTGTCAAGAGCAGTAGACAGGTCCAGTAAGATGAGTACCGAGGATTTTGAAGCTGCTCTTGCTAGTCGCAGGGCTTCAGTAACCGAGATCAGAGCAGTCTCAATTGAGTGGCCACTTTTGAAGCCAGATTGGTTTCTGTCCAGGAGGTTGTTCTGTCCAAGGAACATAGAAAGCTGGTTGAACACAGCTCGCACAAGTGTCTTTGCAATGAATGGAAGAAGGGATACCGGTCTGTAGTTTTCAAGAAGCGCTGGATTTAGAGATGGTTTCTTGAGCAGTGGGATTAACCGAGCCTGCTTGAATGCTAAGGGAAATGTTCCAGAGTGAAGAGAGGAGTTGATAATGTGAGTAAGCGAAGGTATGACTGAAGAAGAGATTGCTTGAAGGAGGTGAGTGGGGATCGGATCAAGTGGACAAGTAGTAGGATGATTGGACAGGAGAATTTTGGTGACGTCCATCTCTGAGAATGGGGAGAACGAGGATAAAGAGTCAGTCAATGTTAAGTTGTGAAGCTGCCGCGGTGAAACGTGAAAACGTCAAACGCAAAACCAAGCGCCACTTTCAGCACGTATTAACCAGGGTAAGACACACATAATTTAAAACAAAAAATTTCCTAGCAATGACGATCACACAGTAGTAATGAGAAAACGACACTAAACACTCACAAGCTGCTGTCCTTCTCTGTCACTCGACTGTTTCTTCTACAATTACTGCAAGGCCCAAATCTCACCAACACATTGTTGGTGGTTTTGACCAGGTTCAGGCAAGATCATGTGACCGTAATGGCGGACATTGAGGCTATGTTCCATCAAGTAAAGGTGTCATAGAGGAATGTGGTTTTTCTTTGTTTTCTGTGGTGGCCAAATGGTGACATTACGCAAAGCTTTAAAGAGTATAGAATGAAAGTTCATTTGTTTGGGGCAATTTCATCACCAAGCTGTAGCAATTATGCTTTGAGAAAACTTGCAGATGATTATAAAGATTGCTTTCCAAACAGAGTCTTGATAACCATCTCGCATAACTTATATGTAGATGACTGTTTAACATCTGTTCACACAGAAGAGGAGGCACTTCACATGGTTAAAGATTTAACTGCAGTTTGTTCTAAATGAGGATTTCAGTTATCCAAATGGATGAGTAATAGTCGTAAGGTACTAGCAAGTATTCCAGACGAACATCTGTCAAAATCAACAAAACAAACCAAAATCACTCCTTTAAAACAGATAACAAAACCCAGACTTGAACTTGCAGCTGCTGTTTTAGCAGTCAGAGTTGACAAGATACTCAAGAAGGAACTTCAAATGAATTTAGACAAGTCAATGTTTTGGACAGACAGTCAAACTGTCTTGAAGTACATTGCAATTTATGCAAAGAGGTTCCATACATTTGTGGCAAACAGAGTGGCAGTCATCAGGAACGCAACAGACGTTGCACAATGGAGACATGTTGGAACAAAATTGAATCCTGCTGATGATGCCTCTAGAGGCATGTCTGTTGAAAATTTCTTGAAAGACAATGGATTGATACAGAGTCCAGATTTCCTGTTGGAAGCCTTAGAAGAATGGCCACAATCCTATTGTGACCAATGCCTGAGGAGACTAAATGTCCGATTATCCTGCCAAAGGAACATCATATATCCAAACTTATCATGCAGCATGTTCATAAACAACTAGGCCATGCAGGGAGAAACCACATGCTGTCAACATTGCGAAAAAGGTACTGGATTATTAAAGCAAACTCGGCTTGTAGAAAAGTAATCTCTGAGTGTGTCGTATGTCGATGTTTTCAAGGAAAATTTGGAGAACAGAAAATGTCTGACTTACCAAAGGAAAGGATTGTGCCAGATTCGCCTCCTTTTACTAATACTGGTGTAGACTACTTTGGACCTATTGATATGAAAAGACGTCGCAGTGTTGTGAAAAGATATGGAGTTTTGTTCACCTGTATGACTAGTCGAGCAGTACACCTTGAAGTAGCCTACTCTCTGGATACAAATTCCTGTATAAATTGCATTCATCGTTTCATGTGCCATCGTGGGCAAGTAGTGCATTTAAGATCTGATAATGGAACTAATTTTATTGGAGCAGAGAGGGAGCTTAGAGAAGCTTTGAAGTCATTAGATCATGATGAAATTCAGCGTACCTTTCTATCAGAAGGCATAAAATGGACCTTTAATCGTCCTGCAGGAACCCATCATGGAGGTGTGGGGGAAAGGCTCATTCGCCTTGTAAAGAAAGTTTTGTATTCCACTCTTCGACAACAATGCTTGGATGATGAGAGCTTTCACACTATTCTTTGTGAAGCTGAAGTCATTCTTAATGACCGACCTATCACAAAGCTTTCAGACTATCCAAACAACTTGGAAGCTCTCATGCCCAGCCATGTCCTACAATTAAGATCAAAACCACTTCTTCCACCAGGACTTTTTCAAGAAAGTGACTTGTATATCAGACGTAGATGGCGGCAAGTCCAATATCTGTCTGATCTTTTCTGGAAAAGGTGGATAAGGGAGTATCTTCCATTGCTTCAGGAACATCAAAAATGGATGAAACCATGTAGAAACTTTGTTGTCGGTTATATAGTAGTCATCATGGATCCAACAGCTCCACGTGGCTCATGGTCATTAGGCAAAATCATCCAGACATATCCTGACAAAAAAGGATTTGTTCGCTCTGTACAGTTGAAGACAAAAACAGGACTACTGGAAAGACCAGTTTCTAAGATCTGCTTGCTGCTTGAAGATATAAAGGACTGATCTTAAACAAGAAATACACATACACCTTTTTTGTTTTTGTTTTTGGCTCCTTTGATAATTTAAGAAATAATTGTAGTTACACCAACAATTATGGGGCCGGTGTGTTGGAGCCAGTGTCAATGTATATGTATTTTGTGCTGTCACCAGGTGACAGAGTGTTTTTAAACCAGTGTTTTACACGTAGAGGGAAGTGAGCTTGGTGGGGGAACGCATACAGTTTTTACCTCACGCACAGGTTTGATGTTCACCCGTCTTTCAATTATGTTTAATGTATGCATTTGGTAAATAAAGAAGCAGAAAAGTAGACATGGACTTCAAGACTGTTGATGTGCGTAAAAAGTGTGTTGTATAACCAATCTGCCGGCAGCTATAGGAGCTGCTGTAACAACGTCTTTAATTGATTTTTCTGTAAATTTCTGCCATAAGTACGTACATCAACTGACATTTACCACTGTAAAGTTACTTTGCGATGTGTATTATGAAATGCACTATACAAATAAATTGAATTGAATTTTTTGTTTGTGTGTGTTATTTACTAAAATAATAAAGGACCTCCCTTAAACCAAGTCAAAACTCAACAATGTCTAAATGTCAACAGGATATCTGGGAAATCCTCAACATCTTGCACAGCGTACATGTGAGTATGTTTTCAGAAAATGTTCATTTTTGGGTGAATATTTTCTTTAAAAAGCACAGTTCAAACAAATATATATACATATATGAGTCGAGAAACAAAATAAGCATTGTTTCAGTCTCTTTCAGAGTGAGTTTAATTTTAAATCCAACATAATCTTATTAAATCCCCCAACAAACAAGCAGTGTTTCTCTCAGAGGCTCTAAAACACATCATGCTGACACCGATTTCAACATTTGCAGTTAATAAATGACCAAGTAAAGTCTACAGTATTTCACAGTGATCAAAATAAAAAGAAAACAGTGTTTGAGGTTTTTTCAACCGATTTAATGTCTTGAACGCTTGAAGCCACATTTGCCAGCAGGGATTACGACGTGACGTTATTTGCCAAGAATGTTTAATCATACCTTTGCTGTTCTTTGAGGTGTCATATTGGTTTACATGGCATGTCCAGCTGTGGCTTAAAGCCTTTCTGAAAGCACTGAAATGCCAGTGAAACATCTTAAATTCAACCACGCATGACAAGCAGAAATCCAGTCGTGAGCTCTCTGTGGTTAATAATATCTGCATATGAGATATGCTATTAATACTGATGTGAATCTTCTTTATATGCATTACATTAAATGCAGCTGCTTTCATTTCCTTCGGTGCACATGTATGCATGGGTGGATGGGTTTGTGCCTTTAAGAATCATTTTAAAATAATATTTTGTATAGTATATCACATAAGCCCTTTTTCTAATCTGACTCTGACCTAAAATCAGAAAGGGAAACATATGCCCCAGTGTGTCTGAGCTCATGTATTATGACTTTCTGTTGCCAGCTAGGGCTCATTTCAAAAGATTTATTTAGCACAATATAAATATCTTCATAAATGTGTGGGTTGACACCCTCACTATGGAAAACAAAAGAAGTCCAATCCATGCAAAAATCTCATAAACAACACTGATTTGTTTGCTTGTTTGAGACATTAATACTTGTAATCAGCATGGACACAAATTAATGAATTCCAATTCATTAAACCAAACCTGAAAATACAAAAGCATCACAGTTTCCAAAAAAAAAAAAAAAGATTTAGCATTAAAACATTGCTACATATAATACAATGGAAAACAATTGGTTTTAAATTGTAATAATATTTCACAATATCACATTTTTTACTGTATTTTTTGGCAAATAAATGCAGACTTGGTGAGTAGAAAAGAGCGGTAGTGTGTGTTATATTTGTATAAGGCATGACAGTTAAATGCACCAATTTTGACATTATTCATCTTTAAATTAGTTTTGAGAACTTTGAGACATTAGGCAGAGATACGGAGATACGGTGTTATGATACAGCTTGTCTGCTTGGACGTCACTTCACTGAAGTGAACAATCTTGTCATTGCAGTCAATGCAATGAATGTTGATAGTTTGAGTCTTTTCTCAGCCGTCAGACTGAGAGGCACTGCTGTGCTTTTTCTTCTCAGACATGTCCTTCAAATCTGTAAAAAAAAAAAAAAAAAGACGAAAGAAAGACAAAACATAATTGAGAATCTAGTTTCCAAATGTGACAAAACATCTACAAGTGTTGACCAAAATCAGTGTGGGAAAGTCTAAACATTCCCGGCTGGTTTACGGAAATGGGGCTTTATTTCTTTTTTAATGAAGAAGTTTTTTGGCTGCACAAACCCAGAAGAGTCAAGCACTTTCTCCACTATATGAGAGAACAGAAATGGGGAACACTGCGCAAAAGACATTGTCACATCATGTTTGACTGTGTAAAAGCATTATATTTGAGACCTCAGAGGGAAAGCAAAACTTTCAGTTAGGAATTATTAAGATTGTACACAAAACCTGCACAGGAGTTGGAATATGAATTAAATCACGGTTCTTTTTTTTTAATTTATTTTTTTGTCCAGTTTGTAACTTTTGTAACTTAAAGTTTTGTAATCTGTACGAATGCTGAATAACAGTTTATCTCATTAATGTTAAATTTATACCTTTATCTTAAACCAAATTTTCTTCTTTTTTATATGTACTGTATGTATATGCAGTAACGTAGTCCACAACAAATTTCCTTTCGAGGACAATAAAGTATACTACTTCTACTTGACAGTATCACCCTGTAATTTCATAAAGAGCAGAGGCAAGGCAAGTTGAAAAGGTAATTCAAAGGTAATTCAAAGTGCTTTAAATAAAAGAAAGCAAAATAATCACAACAATAAAACAAGGAATTTAAAAAACTGAAAATGATTTAAAAATTTATTTAAATTGATTTAAAACAGTTAAAAATAGAAAGTCAGTATACATAAAATACAGTGCAATCAGTTTGGACATTGCACAGTGCTCATTCAATGATCTCTCCCATTCTGATCTCTTCTGGAAGCTGATTCCAGCTGCGGGCGGCATAATAACTAAAAGCAAACTCCCCTTGTTTTGTGTGAACGACTAGTCTGTATTTCTAATTGACTTGATCCTAATGATCTGAGTGCTCTGTTCGTTTTATTTTTAGTAAGCATATATGCAATTTAGTTAGGTTCTAGAACATTGAGTGACTTATAAACGAGTAAAAGTGCTTTAAAATCAATCCTAAATGTAACTGGAAGCCAGTGTAAGGACCTGAGGCCTGGGGTGATATGCTCAGATTTTCTGGTTCTAGTCAGAATCCTGGCAGCAGTGTTCTGGATGAGCTGCAGCTGTCTAATGGTCTTTTTGGGAAGGCCGGTGAGGAGCCCATTACAATAGTCCATCCTGCTGGTGATAAAGGCATGAACAAGTTTCTTCAAGTCTTGACTGGAAACAAAGCATCTAATTCTTGCAATGTTTTTTAAATGATAGTATGCTGATTTAGTTACTGCTTTGACATGACTACTGAAACTAAGGTCTGTCTCCAGAATCACACCAAGATTCCTCACTTGATTTTTAGTTGTTTGACCCCTAGAGTCAAGGTCTGCATTCACCTTGAACACTTCATCTTTGTTTCCAAATGCAATGACTTCAGTTTTTTCCTTGTTTAATTGGCTTAAAGGCTTATGCTCTGCTATACTTACGTAATAACCTCTCCCTTCTAAGTATGACCTGAACCATTAAAGTACCATCCCAGAAAGCCCAACCCAGTTTTCCAGTCTCTCTAGAAGTATGTTATGGGGATGTTTCTGATAATAGCGCTCTGGGCTGTATGCCGCTGTCTGATCCATGTTCAATCACATTTGGGGATTCCTTACACCATTCATTAATGCTATAAATCTGTTCTCAAGCTGTATAGGGGGTGACAGAATACCAGTGTTTGATTGTAAGACTTGTCATAGTCATTTCTAGGTTAGAGGATGCTACTGCAGCAATTCAAGATACTCGTGACAATCTGGTGTATCAAGTTCCTTTTGGGTCTCGCTCGCTGTCTGTTACATCGATTAGTGTGTTTATCAGTTTTGATATCTTCCTCTAGACTTGGTATAAACTGTTGAGATTCACTAGATATCGCTAGAGATTCACTCCGTAGATATTCTGCAAAACATCTCCTTTAGTGGACTGATTTGCATCATAGTGATATTTTTAGTAGTAATTTGATTTATTAATTTTTTATAGTGTCTGTTTTTGTTGGTTAATATATAGTTTTTTTAGGGCCGGGACTTTAACGCGTTAATTGAGATTAATTAATTACACAAAAAATAACGCATTAATTAAGATTAATTGATTACCGATAAAAAATTCCCGCATTTTTAATAACTTATTTTTGCACCGCGGAACGTTTCTCACTGGACGCGTTTCGGCGGACCGATTATACTGAAGCACCAACTAGCGTTCGCATATCACCGCAGCAGTACATCGAGCCTCAAGTATCACCTCAACGCAAAACATATAGCAGCTAGCGTGGACTTTACATTTTATGTTGAACTATGTATTATTTTGTTGGTGCATCTGGCAGTTTATGTTGAACTCTTTATTGTTTTGGCCAAGGTTATTGAGAGTTGGACTTAGTATGTTATGGCCAGAGGTGTCAAGTAACGAAGTACAAATACTTCGTTACTGTACTTAAGTAGAAATTTGGGGTATCTACACTTTACTTAAGTAATTATTTTTCAGCCGACTTTTTACTTCTACTCCTTACATTTTCAGGCAAGTATCTGTACTTTCTACTCCTTACATTTTAAAAATAGCTTCGTTACTGCTATTTCATTTCGGCTTGTCATCATTCAAAAAAAAAAAAAAAAGACCTATCCAGATAAATCGCGCCATCCGGATGGAGTGAATTTGATTGTGGTTGGATGAGAAGTATAAACATATACCATTCCGACACCCTATTGGTCTTTACGCGATCCATCGCACCTGCACGTGACACAAATCACATCACAGTCCAGCCAGGACATAGACAGTTTTGGGTTCGTTTATCAAAAAATATATTTCTTAAAAGTAGGGTTGGGTATGGAACCGGTATCCGATCGCCTCAGAGTCAGTCTGCTTAAATTTCACATGAAACCAGTGTCAGACCGGTCTCCTTCCGTCTTTCAGCGCGCTCTTCAATCCGCAGACCGCGAGCGGAGTAGCGCATGCGCACTTAAACAAACAGAGGACACAAGGTATGTGTTTCTCGATAGATTGTTAGAATATCCATATCTGTGCAGTTCTTTGTCATAAATACAGTTTACAAAAAGTCACGAGGTAGCAGTCGGTTTCTCATCTGTAAAGTTTTCGCTCATCACACCACAGGTTGTTCCTCCAGCGAAAATCTAGCCCTTAACACATATGAACGAACACATACTTTAATTACACTTACTTAAATATACTTAATTTAATCATACGGACTTTATAAATACACTACTGTGCAAAAGTCTTAGAAACGTTAGTATTTTCACTTAAAAGAATGGTGTTCGGACAGTTATTTATATATTTTGCTGTAGTGTGTCAGTATAAAATATCAGTTTACATTTCCAAACATTCATTTTGATTAGGGATGCACGATAATATCGGCACAATATCGGTATCGGCCGATAAAAGCTCAAAATGACCATTATCGGTATCGGCCGATATGAATATTTCTGCCGATGAGCCAAACCGATATTCTCCAAGTGAAATAATTGACCTGTTTTTCAGATGTGAATGTCAGTCTACATTTGTAAAATAATACATTTATGGTAGAATCAGTACAAAAGAGATACATGGATTTCTCTTCAGTAAAATTAAAGTTTAAATATATCAGTATATATTTGTATATATATCGATATCGGTATCGGCATCGGCCCAAATTATTTTGAAAATATCGGCATATCGAATATCGGCCAAAATCCAATATCGTGCATCCCTAATTTTGATGTTGTCAGACTGCTTGTGCATTCAAAATCGCACTAGATTATTATTAAAATTAATGACAAACTGATATTTCCTACTGACACACTACAGCAAAAGATATAAATAACTGGCTTAAAACCCTTTTTGGGGAGAAAATACTAATTTTTCCATAAGACTTTTGCACAGTACTGTATTTTAAAAACGACGTTGTTGCTACTTTATAAAGAATGACCATACAGTAATTAACAGAACTGATTAAAGACAGTGACAGACAGCACTCATCTTAACTAAATATCAGAGTGAGTGACAGAGATACAGTAGAAACATTATGTGTGGTTTTGTATTAAATAATGAGATTGTGAAATACATTTATTAGCCTTAGATTAAGGGAAGCACAACTTGCACAACAAGCTATGGATTTATTTTAAATATTTGTAATGTTCTTTAAAGTTATCCATAGTTTTTTTTTGTTTCTTTTTTTTTAAAGTATCGGTTCAGTCACCGTTTAGGAGCCGGTACCGTTTTAAAAGTATTGAAAAGGCACTGGACCCTATTTAAAAGTTATTATTTCTCACTGGCTCATTTACCAAATGGGTGCTTTTTCTTCGTCCTCCACAAATTAAGCTACTGTAGGTAGTTCGGTAGCGAGACATTTTAATAAATTAGCGTTTTCGATTGACGATGCGATTGACAATGTTGTGATAAGTAAGCTATACCAACTTTGTAACTCGTTACCCCCCGAACACTGGACATAGCAGACGTATGTACCAAATACAAGAAGCTATCAATCAAGAAGGTATCAGGATTATGATTTCTTTTTCAGTTTTAGTTTTTGATTAATCACTTGGATTAATCATTCATTTTGACAGCACTATAATGTTTACTGTAAATAGACAGCCATACAAGTGTAATTGTTACTAAGCCTGTACCAATGTTCTTGTCCATTGCCCTCGCAGATTCCTGCAGCTAAGCTTGGATGTACATAAACATTCCATTAAAGGTTATTGATGACAAGCCTCTGAAGTTTGACTTTTTGCACTATGACAATACTTATTGGCAACTAGTCATCATATCTCTAGTCCTTTAATGTATTTGTATTGTACTAAAGTGCGTTCATTTTAAATGGGCATATATGCGGCTGAGGAAGACCTGAAGGTCGAAACGTTGCTTGATTAAATTCCTCTGGAGCAGTAGTTTTCAGTGTTCAGACTTCACTTCTTTATTTGTCTATATCATTCAGTTGTCTTGCACCTGCGTCCTAATTGGATGTTTGGGATGTGCACACCATTTTTGTATTTTCATATATGCGGCTGAAACAGGTAGCCTAGTGCATCCCAAATTTTTCAACATGAACATTTTAATATTACATTATAGTCATTATAGCCTATGGCCTTTAGAAAAATGTTTTTTGAGGAGGTGGGGTAGTGAACAATAGGCCCCTGTGGTGCGGCCTAAGCTTTTGTTCTTAATGGCATTTTTTCCCCTTACATTACTTTTACTTTTATACTTTAAGTAGTTTCTTAAACCAGTACTTTTACACTTTTACTTGAGTAAAAAGCTTGAGTTGATACTTCAACTTCTACAAAAGTCTTTTTAAACCCTAGTATCTATACTTCTACTTGAGTAATGAATGCCAGTACTTTTGACACCACTGGTTATGGCCTCTGAAGCAACAGAGAGATGTTTTCTAATAGTCAGTGTTTCCAATGTTCTGAATGTAATTGACAGTATTGTGTTTTACTTAAAAAACACTTTACAGAAGGTTCCAGCACCTATAAGCTTCCTGAATTTCTGAAATGTACTATTTCTAAATTGTTTCTAAATATGCTATTGCTACACTTCATGGCAAAAATGGCACTGGTCTGCTAGACTTGGTTGAACAAAAATAAACTATTTTGTTGCTTAAGCTTATGTATTCAGTCATTATTCAATGGTATACAATAAATCCATGTGAAAAAATATTACCTCTCACTGTTCTCAGGTCAAATATTTATATGCGATTAAAATACGATTAATTTTGATTAATTAATTACAAAGCCTCTAATTAATCAGATTAATTTTTTTAATCGAGTCCCGGCCCTAAGTTTTTTATATAATATGTTTTTTTCTTTTTCTATTTTGTCTAATTTGATGTAAATTTGTTCTTTGGTGAGGTTGTTTTGTGCTACCTCTGGCTATTCTCATCTTGTCTATAGCTTGTCTTGTTTTGCAAAGTACTTGTAATAAAGTTACAATCTCAACTCACCTGACCTTCATAGTTCATTTTCACAAAAGAATGGCCAGGACGAATGATTTATTAAGGCCTTTTTTGCATCTTTTGCCTTTTATGAAAAAAAATGTCATGGAGGTTTGGAACAACATAAGATCGAGTGAATGATGATGTAATGTACTTTTTCTGTGAACAATCATTTCAAATGTCTTGATTGATCACACAAAAATAAAATAAAAATAAATAAATATTCAATGTACGAGATCTGACCTAAATGGATTTATGGATGATAAATATATATACCTGGTTATTGTGTATTTAAAATACTTTACTAATTAATTTGTGATTTTACAGCGATATGGCTTGTTTTCTTTTTTCTTTTTCTTTTTTCTTTTTTTTATCAGTATGGGTGACAATTTTAAATGCAATTCAAAGACATTATATATTTTTAAATGCATTGTGGGATCTAAACCTGCAAACAAGAGTCTTCAATACTTGTGTAGATACAAAATACTCACACTGAAGCACCGCTCTGTAGACTTGAGTGTAGCCGAACTCTTTGTTCGTATTCAGATCCACAGTGAAGAGGAAGCGCAGTTCGGGTGGTAGCTGTGATCTGGGCATGTTTACTACAGCCGGGATGATCCTCTGTGACATGGGCCCTTCAGACAGGACCTGGTGCATCTGATACTTGCACCAGTCATCCTTCACAAAGTTGGGAGTGACGAGTAACAGCCAGCAGTGACTGTCCTGGATGGCCTGCAGTAGCTCAGTGGACACAGCGCCTCCTGCGGGACAGTCCCGCTCCTGCAGGTAACAGCGCAGGCCGTTAGACGGGGCTTCTAGGAAAGAGGTCAGACTCTGTGCTAGATCACTGTCCTCATCGTTGTGACACACAAGAACGTCAAATCTGAGAGAGGAGCGGAAGGAGGAAGAGAGCACGGAGGGCACAGGCTGATCTGAGGCCGAAGGCTTGGCTGATATGGAGGATTTCACGGAGGAAGAGGAGGAAGACGAGGAGCACACTGAGCTGCTGGTGTTGGAGGAGCACGTCTGAGAACATTTAGATGGCTTAACTTGGTCCGAATCATTCCTTTGTTTTCCAAAACGCTGACGAAACCAGCCTGATGATGCAAAGATATGTAATAATTCACAGTTATAGAAATAATGTAATATTCAAGTAAGAAGAATCATCTGCTGCATAAATGAACACATGTTAATAGGAAAAATATTAAAGCACTTCAACAAAACTTGATTTCCTGTATTTTAAATAAACTATCAAAATATCATATTATTATTATTATTATTATTACTACTAGTCTTTTACAGTATTATAGTGTCACAGTCGGTGTGTAGAGGTGAACTGGAGACTCAAATGAAGAAATAGGCTTTTAAAGATCAAAAAAATAAAATAAAACAAAACAACAAACATCAAAAACTACCCAGAGGGGGGAACAAACAGACAGGCAAGTCAGGACAGAGCACAGGACTGCTAACACAGGGAGACTAATTAGGGAGACACTGGTGGAATCACTGAAACAATAATGATGTGTGCAGCCCATAGACAGGAGAACACACGACACCAACAAACCCACAAGCCATGTGCTCTCACAAAAGACACAGTGACCTCTGGTGGCTGTGCATTCAAGTATTTAAAAAACCTGGTGTCTCTGAGTTTTAAATGATTACATTAAAACATGTTACATTTTGACTCAACATTTAGACGTTTTTTTGTGGAGCAATTTTTATGATGGATGGATGCAAATCTCAACAGCCATTCACTGCCATTATAAAGCTTGGAAGAGTCGGGGCATTTTTAATACAACTCCGATTGTATTCATCTGAAAGAAGAAAGTCATATACACCTAGGATGACTTGAATGTGAGTAAATCATAGCGTTATTTTCATATTTGAGTGAACTATCCCTTTAAATATAAATCACATAAATATAAAGTTACATTGGAATCATTTTCAATTATTTGCATATTTTTTTTGACTAAACATTTAAACCTCACAGACACAATATTATAAATAAATTCAGCTGTGTGTGTAATTCAGAGATTGTTAAAGTTTTTTATAGTACTTCAATGAAAATATTTTTCTTGTCAAATATGTAGTGTAATATCTCAGCAGATATGGTTTCTTATATATATATATATATATATATATATATATATATATATATATATATATATATATATATATATATATATATATATATATATTGAGTTTCACATGACTGTCATATCTGAATGACAATAAAAGCTCATTTTCTTTGAGCAACTCTGGAAAAAGATGTAAATCATCTACTTTTAGCTGTCATCATAACAGTATCTTCTTGAAGTTCTGCTACCACATTAAAACATTAATATGGTTTTACATAATTGTTCTCTACTTCCTTTGTGTTTGATAGTGATGATGCATCATGAAACTGCAACAGAGACTTACTCATAATGCTGCTGGCATGGTTTTCCTCCATTTTTCTCCATTCTTTCAAAGATATAAACTACAACGGACACATACGCAGACAATATTTAAAAAACATAAATAAATAAACACTGTACTGCACACTACATCTCATAATGTATGCTCACAAGTAACTTTCATTCAACAGAAAGAAAGAAAAACACATTGAATGTCATGCACACTCTCATCAGCTCAAAGTTAATATCAGTTCCACTTTTCCTTGGATCACTTTCAGTTTTTATGTCTGATATTACTACATCTGTGCTTATTATGAAGTAGATTGCAAGCTAATATCATAATTCTATCATATTCCGAGCAAGATGAAGGCAGTAGATGATGTATAGATGAGTACTTACAGTTGTTTTTAGTTGAAAGGAGAGTGCAGGTCGTCTGAGGGCACTGCTTCAGTGCAAAAGATCAGTATGAGATATTTGAGGAAGTTCATGCGATCGGAAGCGATGTGTCATCATGCAAACCAACATGACTTATGACCATTCCTATTAAATAATCATAATAAAAGAATAGGAAGATAGTATAATAAGAGGAAGTAAAGAATGAATGGGTGTAGTTTTGGGTTGCATTTGGATTTCCTATTGACAGTCTGGTCAATGCATGGTTTTAGATGCAATATATATCTGAGAATATTACAAACTAAAGGAGTTGCGGTTTCCACTGACATTTTGTCTGTCTGGTTTGCTGGGATTCCCCTCATTTACCAGAAATGGGTGTGGTCAATATTTCACACACACATCTAGAAATGTTCCTCTTACTAAATTAATGTGCTCTCAAAATCATTTGAATCTTACATGTCATGCCAGGATAGATGACCCATGTTTTTGCCATCATAATGCCATCATTTTAAGATGTTAAGATGTCTGGTTTGGTGATATTTCTTCAAAATAATTAGAAATTCACTTTTATCATCAATGAATAATTCAGCCAACGAGGACAAAAATTGACAATGAAATACAGAAAATAGAGTATATAGATCTTGATCTTTAACTAGACATGTTGTGATTATTTAATAATGTTTATAATTAAGTATTATTAATTGTTAACTAAATATTTATAAAACAAGAAAACATATGAAACTGAAATATGGAAATAGAGTAACAGAACCGATCAGAGACCTTGAGAGAGAACGGAGGGTAGATTTTAACAGGATAAAAATTTATGATTATAATTAGTTATGTATGTATGCTATATATGAATAAGGAATAATCCACAGTTAACTGTGCATTAAACAATTTTAGTGCGTGGTGTGCAAAGAACTACATGAGTATATATTGATAATTACTGTACAAGCTACATACAGTATATAGTGTGACTTCAGCATAGTTAAAACCAAATGGCACGAGCAAATCTGCTAGGATGAATTTATTTGACCAAAAATCATACTGGTAAATATTAAAGTTTAAAAGAGCTCTTTGCTATTGTAGGCCTATTATTCCTGTGATGACAACGATTAACATGTACAGCACATACATACAGAGAACTGAAACTGCATTACTCTCAGACCCATGATGCACACAGATAACTGTAGAGCATACAAATATATTTTTCTTTTCTTTTCGTTTCTTTTTTTCTTTTTCTTTTTTGTGAAACAAAAGTTAAATGTTTTCAGGAAAAGTTATCATAGATTTAGTGACAATGACAAATTATAAACCAAGCATGGAAAATGTAAAGAGTTTTCATGATTTTTTTTATTTTTTACAAAAATTAAATTTGAACCCAAGAGAGTATAAAATGCCCTCTATACACACCCAATCTTACAAAGCAATTTGATTTATACATTTACAGCTAAACGAGAGTACAATCAGTTTTGAAAAATAGTTTTTGCTGATGCTAACTGGCTAGCTAATTAGCTACTTGATCCTAACTTGAGGTCATTTTAAAAAATAAAGTCAAAATATTTTTTTATCAACTAACTAGGGAGTTACCAATACATTAGATGGACTAAGAAAGGATGCTCAGAACAGAGTAGCTACAGTAGTAACTAAGCAATGTGCCCGGGGGTTTTACCCCACAAACCTAAATTATAATAGTAATAATAATAATAATAATAATAATAATAATATATATATATATATATATATATATATATATATATATATATATATATATATATATATATAAAGGGAAGTTGTTAAGGCACTAGTGCATTTTTGGCATGAAACTGTTCAGAAGAACATAAAATAAAATCAATGAAGCCATGATTTTACACACTCGTTAGTAGGTGACGGTACGCACATTTAATGTTGATCTGTAAAATCTAAAAGAAGAGGAAGTAGAAGCTTTAGCGCAGGAGAGTTCGCGATGTGTGCATCTTTTGAACTGTGAGAGTCACGCTGATCCTCACCACGAGAGCGCGCCAAAAGAGCTGAGATCAAAGCTCGGTGGATCAAAGAACCGCGTTTATCGGTGCTTTCATGCTGCTGTTGGAAATAAACCTTTGCAGTGTTGAGAACTGTGATCTGAAACCTTCTTATTTTATCAAAGTATTCTTCATAATTTACAAATACTCTTAAAAATAAACGTTAAAAGGTTTTTTCAGTGAACAGTTCAGGACATTTTAAGAATCCGAAGAACCTTCATTTAGGCTACTATAAGAACCTTTCGTGCATTGGAAAGTTTCCATGGGTGTTAAAGGTTCTTCATCAATGCCAACAGCACAAGCCTTCATTTTTAAGATTCTAGAGTATCTATCTGCTTATAATTAAACTAATCCAAACTGCACATGAATGACATTACAAAAAAATGCACCATAAATGCCTTGCGACTAATTCTGAAGCCACAGGAAAATGATATCATGACAATGCCGATTTATGAACTCTTGAGTCTTGAATCCTCAAGAATGCATGAGCTCTGAGGTCAAAGCCAACAGATGGAGATGAGTCCATTTCACTTTATTTTTTATTAATTTTATTATTATTATTATTATTAATGTTTTTTTGTGTGTGTGTTTTTTTTTAAGAAAGATTAGCAGTATATCACTTAGCAGGACACAGCACCGCATACTTCCACCAGATTAATCACTGTATATTATTCTAGGTGTCTTGTATTACAAGTTACCTTAAATATATATAGTTATGTATGCATTTGCACATATATAGTTGAATGGTTAAAACCAGGTCAAAATCAAAGGTTTTTATTTATTTATTTATTAAGATGTATTGTAACAGAAATCTAGAATAATCAAATAGATCACATGTAATGAAATAGACAGGTAAGGGGATATTTAATTACTGAATTATGTAATATTTTACCTGTATGTGAGAATTTCGTCTGCTGAGCACAAAATACATTTTGAAGAAATGTTGGTAACCAACAATTTTTTTAACCCAATTGACTTCCATACGGAAATAATATGGAAGTCAGTGGCTACTGTCATATTCTTCAAAATATGTTATTTTGTGTTCAAAAGAAGAAATAAATCCATACACGTTTTGAACGACATGAAGATGAGTAATTAATGACAGAATTTTCATTTAATTTCTGAGTGAAATGTCCCTTTAAATGTGTATTTTGGAAGCTTTTGGATGTCTCAACATTTGTTACCATTATGGAAATTATCACAGTTATGATTGACAATGTTAACAGTAATGACTATTAAAAGTCTTTAAAACCTTCTGACGATGCTAGAGATTAAACACAAAAACACACGACTTTGAAATGACTGTGTTACAGTTTTTCATTGAAAACTCTGCTCCAAAAAAAAGCAGCTGTACGACATATTCGTCATCTATTTGTGTCCAAAAGTTTTTTTTCTTAAGGGCACAGGAGTTTGTTCTTCTTCTAATGGAGCGAGGAGAATCAATGACATTCAATCTTCTTAAAAGGTACGAGGTTGTTTACCAAAGCCGGTTTTATTAGAATATCATTAGACATTGTTCAATGACTGTGGCTTTGTTTGTGAAGCAGGCCTGGCAGAGCGGCGTATGATGACTCATCCCACGGCACACAGACAGACAGATAGACCCGTCCTGTTGTGTGCTCAGAGCTCCTCATAATTGAATCAGGAAGCTTACAAGGACATGCAATGTTAATTTCATATTTCAAGTCATGAACCGTACCTGCGCCAGTCATTTTGGTCACCTATAGCCAGCAGTGATCATGTTTTGAGATGCAGGTCTGTGACAGATTACGTAAGATGTTCATCGCTCACATTTAACCATCTTCCTCAATGCCATTTACTTTAAATGTTTCATTAAATCCATCAAGTACTACTGCGATGAAATAAAGTGCATTGAATTGATCTGCATTTCTCTGAATGGACTCTGTTTGCATCTACATGTAATGCATTATTTAAATTATTATTTTTACCTCCTATATGGGAGGTGTTGAAAGGTTTTTCATTCATTTAATTCATTATATATATTTTTTTTATGTGAAGTGAAGATCAGTTTTACTTTGATTTAATTTTAATTAAAATTGTACAAATTTTGTTGTTTGTCTTTTTTAATGTCTCAGTTTATTTTAGTATACAAAGTTAAACTAAAATTATTTATCATTTTAGTGAAAATGATGGCTATAATGTTTATGGTTGTAGTTTTTGTATCCTCTATAAAAGAGAAACATTGTCATACAATAATTGTCCCATGTGTTTTTTAATGTTTTTGTTTTCCTTTGAGTAATTTTGTCTTTTTTTATTAGATGTATTATTTGTTTTTATTTTCCTAGTATTATTCAGCTTTAGTTATTTTATTAAATGAATTATACTAAAATAAATTTTGATTTGGGAACCAGCTGAAATAAAATAAATATATATTGTTTTATTATTTTATTTTAAGGATTTTTATTTTTATTTTAGTTATTATTATTTTACAGTTTTAGTTTTAGTTAACTATTACAACCCTGTTCCATATTCACTATCAAATTTATTTATTTATTTATTTTTTCCTTAAAAAATTTATTCCAAGCATTCAGGCCTTCAGATCAAAAATGTTGAAGATCATGGTAAGCATGTTTTGTGCCTGCAGCCTCCCTCCTGATTTACAGTGAAAAAACACACCTCTGTGTGTGTGTGTGTGTGTGTGTGTGTGTGTGTGTGTGTGTGTGTGTGCGTGCGTGCGTGCGCGCGCGCGTGCGTGCGTGCGTGCGTGCGTGTGTGTGTGCGTGCGTGCGTGTGTGTGTGTGTTCCTCATGAAAACCAGTAGTTGCTTCTAAGGTCAAACATATTTCAGAAGAAATGTTGATTTTAAATGAGAAGTCCGTGAGTCAGCGATGGTACAAGAAATCTGCCCTGTCCAGCTCCATTGGCCAGCAGGAAGCACATTCCAGTCCGTCCTGTATGCGGCCCTCTCTCTCTTCCTGCCAGGCGCAGGAACATGTCTGTGATAACTTACAAAAATACACCACAGACCCTGCGTCCCCTCTCTGAACCATCTCTACCAAACCAACCAGCTGAATGAATGGCCATCATATATTATCATCTGCACAACTCAATTTTTTTCTACAGCGATGACTGCGTGTACCTTCCAGTGAGTCACATGATTGATGTGAAGTCTTTAACGGTTGTGTCCGTCCATCATCCAGTGACCTTCTGTTATCGCCTGCATTGTTATAGATCTATTTCTGTTGAAACAGAATCTGGTGTGTAGTTCACCTGAACATCACAGTGAATCACAGATAATGGGAGCTGAAGAGTCCAGCAGTCCTGAGTTCCTAAGATGAATAAACATAAATGGGACAGATCTATACAGTATTTGACTTTGTATCTCGGTCGGCACACAGTCTCTTAATGTTTGGTTTGGGGCAGAGATGTTGGCTCCGTCTCTTTGGGATGTTTATCGCTCTGTGCCCATTGTGAAGGCTCTGAGTCACCCTCGACCCGGCCGGCCTGAGCTTTGTTTAACTTGCTTTCAAGGAATTTTGGAGCTGCTCCAGTGATTGTGCCTCCGCAGGAGTTAATGTGGCCCGTGAACCGATCACACTCCTGAAGAAGGACAGAGACGAAGGTCAAGGACATGTCAGATGACACTACCAGAAACCCATGGCCCCACGGTAAAACACTTCAAAACACGACTGGATGTTACTTTTGACTCTGTGGACAATTAGAAAAGAAAAAAAATGTCTTGCATTCTCACTATTTCATTTTTCAATTAACATTGAACTATTTTATCATGACTTGTTTCGTGGGACTCATATTGAGCAGTTCACCGTGCAATGCTGCACCGGGTTCGCTAACGAGCAAGTTTACTATGACAGGAAAGCCAAATATACGGAGCTGGTTATGTGATGCAAACACCAAAATGTATTAGTTAATTAATCATGCACTATAGTAAAAGTGTTTGAGCTCATAGTATAGTATCGTGCAAGGAACTATGGAAAAAAATATGTCTGTATTAATTGATAATCGGCCCCTATAATCATAGTTTGTGTGAAATATATGTATTAAGTGTATAAGTGTATTTTTATATATACAGTTTGATTAGATTTGTACTTATTTCATACCTTTCGTGTCTCATACATGTTTCCTAATAGCTCAGTACAATATGCTTGCTTTATTAGAGGCAAAATTGTTGTTTATATCAGACATGATGCCACAATTTTGATGTGTTGTGTATAAAATATTCTCACATCATAAATCACAATAAATAAATAAATAAATACCATGATTGTATGATAATTCCAATATTAGTTTTTATATATAATACTATTTTTTAATGTCTTTTCATAATATAAATAAATTTCCACATAAACAGCATGTGAAAAATTGCTTAATTAAATGAAGGCATCAGAAGTCACTGTAGCACAAATAACATCAGACGAGTTCCATACTGAAGTTAAATCTTCATAGAGGTGTGTTGTAACTCTATAATAGTGATTTCTTGTCTTGGCTAACTCTACTAAAAGCCTCGAGGAGTTTTCTGCTTGTTCTGGTAAAACAGGTGGAGGTTGGGTGGGACACACGGCATCTGTCTCGACAGGAAGGACTGGACACAAGGGGAGATCCTAATTATAAAGAGATGAGAGATAGCTGCTTTTATCTGAACCAAAGTGGAGGGTCTCTCCCCACACCCCTCTGGGATTAAACACAGGAAGATTGCGCTAATGAGAGACCGCGCTGCTTTAGATGACATTAAACTCTGTCTTATGGGGAAGTTCACTTGACCATTCTCCCACGCATTATCTGATGGGAACATGATAACCAGCTATAGAGACGTTTTCCGAAGGCCAGTATCTCTTCGGTCTGCAAAAACCAAACTGTTTTGGGTTCTGGGAAGCAGTGCGGCTGGAGGAGGATGAGTCTGGATCAACTTATGAAGAGTCTGGATCTTATGTAAACCTTACGCTAATGATAACTGTGTGTCTGATGCTCAGCCTGCCCTTAAAATCAAAGCAGGGTTATTATTAGAGTTAAAAATAAACATAAACCATAAAAAGTTACTTGAAATAAAATATAATAAAATGTTTTAAGCGAGTTACTGCATTTTTCATTTAAATTAACTTGACATACTAAAATAACTAAAGTTATAGTTTTATATCATAAGACAAAACATTAAATTACTCAATCTAAAAGGAAAAAACATACAAAATATAAAAAATATAAACTGCATGGAGGAAGTTGGTTCAGAAGCATCAGTATTTGTCTGTAGTGAGCTCTCTGAACAGGTTTTAGCGAAGCATTAGGCCTGACAATGAAAGCTGTTAAGAATTTGCTATAATAATTCTCTAATTAGACAAAAACAGGAAGTAGACAAGCAATATCTACTGAGTGGTTTCCTGTTGGAAGCCAGTACATTTGTTGTCGGTCCAAGTCCTAAAACTGGGACCCTGCCATGCCAGAGTTATTTTCATTTTGACTCTGAACGGCATTCTTCTCTGCTGAGAGGCAGTTTAAGGGCTTTCTGTCAAAACACATTATGAATCGCCCTCAATTTATTCAAGTAGTTACATTGAATCACTCCAGGAATGTTGTGGACAGGATACACAAAGAACACTGTAAATGTGTGTGTGTGTGTGTGTGTGTGTGTGTGTGTGTGTGTGTGTGTGTGTGTGTGTGTGTGTGTGTGTGTGTGTGTGTGTGTGTGTGTGTGTGTGTGTGTGTGTGTGTGTGTGTGTGTGTGCGTGCGTGTGTGTGTGTTCCTTATGAAAACCTTTAGTTGCTTCTAAGGTCAAACGTATTTCAGAAGAAATGTTGATTTTAAATGAGAAGTACGTGAAAAAAAGTATTCACTCTCTCGTGTTGTTTGGAGAAAGAAATACAAGTGTAGTGGAATCTATAATAATTTTTGGTTGAACTTTTCCTTTAAGTGTTCCAGTGCCAAATATTAAATAAAAATATTGCAGGACTCTTTCTGAAACAGATTTTGCTGAGCCGTTTATCTGCATATTGTCACATTCATAAGACTTTAAAAAAGGTACGTCAGACTGATTCCCATAAACCCATCCCTATGTCCTCTGAGCTGTTACATTGCCCCCCCCCCATCTCTCTCTCTCTCTCTCTCTCTCTCTCTCTCTTTCTCTCTCTCTCTCTTCCTCTCCTTCATTCATCCTCTCGTCTGTCTCCTGACCACAGCTGTGTTGATCGGTGAAGTGCAGAAAAATGGAATTAGGAAAGGCGCTTTGTCACTTGTTTTACACCAGTGAGTAACTCTGTGGATGGGCTTGTGTTTCAAGTCAAATTAAAGACACAATTATTTCTACTGGATAACATAAAAAGATATTCAAAGAAATATCTGAAGCTGTCTTAACAGAAAACAATAATAATGTAAACAAATACTAATATACAGAAGGTTCACTGTGTCATTCACATCAATCCAACACACAGTCATGACAACACACGACACTAAAATAATAGAATAGACATTCATTTTACAATTTAATATAACAATTATATTATTATTAGTAGTAGTTTATTTTATTTGTAATTTTTTTTACTGTGGCATTTTTTATTTCATTAAAAAATAGTAAATATTATCAACATCTGGTTCATAGTGTCATTCCTGCTTGATCTGTCCGCTGATTTTGACACGGTTAATCACCAGATCCTCCTATCAACCCTACTGGCAAATGGCATCTCAGGAACCACACTTCAATGGTTTGAGTCTTACCTATCAGATAGATCCTTCAAAGTATCTTGGAGAGCTGAGGTGTCCAAGTCTCAACATCTAACTACGGGGGTGCCTCAGGGCTCAGTTCTTGGACCACTTCTCTTCTCTGTCTACATGGCATCATTGGGTTCTCTCATTAAGAAACATGGCTTTTCATACCACTGCTATGCTGATGACACTCAACTCTACCTCTCATTCTATCCTGATGATCCGATGGTAGTTATTCGCATCTCAGCTTGTCTAACAGACATTTCTTCCTGGATGATGGATCATCACCTTCAACTCAACCTTGCCAAGACAGAACTGCTTGTGATTACAGCATATCCATCGTTCCATCACAATTTCACCATCAAGTTAGGCACATCAACCATAACTCCTTCAAAAACAGCTAGAAGCCTCGGAGTTATGATTGATGATCAGCTGACTTTCTCAGACCACATTGTTAAAACTGTCCGATCCTGCAGATTTGCTTATTCAACATCAAGAAGATCAGGCCCTTTCTTTCGGAACATAAAATTCAAGGCATTGATGTTTGCCTACAAAACTACCACTGACTATGCACCCATTTACCTAAATTTGTTACTTCAGACTTATGTGCCCTCTAGAAGCTTGCATTCTGCAAGTGAACGTGGCTCGATTGTGTAATCCCAAAGAAGCACAAAGTCACTTTTACGGACATTAAATTAAATGTTCCCTTCTGGTGGAATGAACTCCCCAACTCAATCCGAGCAGCTGAGTCCTTAGCCATCTTCAAGAATCGGCTTAAAACACATCTCTTCCATCTTTATTTGACCCTCTAACTTTAACACTCACTATTCTAATTCTATTCTTTAAAAAAATCTTACTACCTTTTTAATCTTTTGTTGTGACCCAGAGATTTTATTATTCTTGAAATTGCGAGTTAATATCACATATGACTAAATCCTACTTACTTTATTCATACAGAGCATTTGGCCATTTTTGTACTTTTTTGGGTCATTTTTGCACAGTGAGCACAGATTTTGCATTTCTTGGATCTGACTGTTATGCATCTGACGTTATGCAGTTTTTGTTTGAACATTATCCACAAATAATGATTTCCCAGCTTAAAATCTGAGGTGCATGAGCTCAGATCAGTGTGGTCTATGAACAATCAGCTCCTAACAGAAATACAAAAAAAATGCACTGATTGAAAGAAAGCAAGTTTGAATCCAGTATTTGGAGATAAAATAGCATAACAAGAAATTTACAAGCAATTTAGAAAAGGCTGTTCATTTTTGACCGGGAACACCAGTATAATAAGTAATAAGAAAGTTTTCAAAGAGACTTTTAACCATCATATGAGCATTTGTGCAACTGGTCTTTTGATTTGATAGCTAACAGCTGAGATATTGCCCTTGTGTCTCTTCTTCTGTAATAATTTGTCTCAAACATGCACATTCATTTCCTGCACACTTTTCCTTCTCTCTCCTCTCCATCGTTTTCTCCAGCACTTGATTTACGTCAGTCAGGACAAGGACATTGAGCCGCTGACGTCGATGTGACCGCCCATCTCTCCTCCCTCTCACAAATTGGGGTCACCAACCTTCATCAGCCAAAGCGTGTGAGTCATCATTGGGCCAGAGTCACCGCGGGACGCCTCCACTTCCGTCTCTCGCCCAAATTAAGCAGGGCCGACCTGACATTGTCTGTTCTGTACTCTCAACCAGAGAAGAGGAAGAGCGGCTGGATTCATGATTAGGGGCTGGAGGAGATCCGGGTGGGACGAATGATGAGATGAGAAGAAGACAAAATAAAGGGGCAGAGAGGAAAGGATGGAGGGATGGACTGGCAGGGTCCCAGGGCACATCGCTCTTGGCCAGCGTGTTTACTGATCCTATCAGTGAGTCTGGATCTGAATAAACACCGGCTCTAGATAAGGAACAGAAGACATATACAGATATGCATACACACTCAGTCTCCTTCCAGTCAAACAAGGCCATCCCATATCTTAGACTTCAGTGGAAGAGTGATTTGCACATGTATTTGCATATGTTGTCTGTGTTTATTTTAGCACCTAGTTTTACAAATTAGCTAACAGCAGAAGCAGACACACATTTAAATGATGATCTCTCTGGAATACTTGATTCTGATTGATTAGTTGCTGTAATGCGCCTTCATATATTTCTATATAATAAACAGTATGTTATATTGGACTTTGTGCATGTGCATTGTGTTTTAGTTTCCCTTTCAAGGGGAACTTCGAACTGCCTCCTCTAGTGGTCGCTATGGGGAACACCTCGTCGTGAATCATGTCTGGGACATACATTAAAAAAACACTAACAAGTTGGCAGGCAACAGCTCTTGATGTCACTACTGGTACGATTATAGATAAATAGGACACGTTATAGAACACGTCATTCTCTTCTTCATCTTCATTGACTGTTCTGTTTGTAGCGTGCATCTGAACGTGGTAAGAGCATTCCTATCAGTCATGGCGACTACTAGCAAAGTGTTTAGACAGTGTGTGCATCCGTGTCAGCATTATTTGACACCCAATGACACACACAATCTTTGCGTTGTTTGTTTGGGTGAAGAGCACACAGGCGATGTATTTTAGGGAGCCATCTGCGTGCAGATTTTCAATGAAAAACCTCCGCTCTCGTTTGTGTCTCTTTCCAAGGAAAGAGGGGCAGCCATCTTCTTCCCGCTTTTCAGTACCCGCTTTTGCTGAGGCATGGAGGAGGATGAGCTCGTGGGGATCACAGGTGGATCTGGCTAAGGAGTTTGGACAGGGACTTTCCCTTTCGCGCTTGTCTGTGGCTGTGGACGAGAGAGAGGATGATGTTATTTCTTTAACACTTTCCGATACAGAAGATAGTGTTCTGCTTGATTCGGCCCAGGAAGAGCAGGAGATGTTTGAGGATGGCGAAGAAGCTGAGGGTGAGCCTTCTCAATCCCTTGTCCTGCTTATGTAGAGCTGTTGGAGGTTATGGATCACACCATGGCAAAGTTGGACATGCCATGGAAGCGTATTAACAATGTGACACCATGAGGTCGCTTTAATGAGCGTTATCTTTCTGACCATAGCCCTCCAGCTCAGGTGAGCCTTCCATTTCTGTCTGATCTCCATACAGAGATCGAAAAGGAATGGAAGAAGCCATTTTCTTCTCGCATCCATCGGTTTCAGCATACGAGTTATGTCAACATTGAGACAATGCACGAAAACCGATGCGCCGCACAACAGATCTCTCTCTCTGTGCTAACAAGGATGCCCCTGCCATAGGCAGGTCTATGGCAGCCATGGTGGTTATGAAGAGACATCTGTGGGTGAACCTGGCAGATATTGGTAAGAAAGAAAGGGGTTTTCTTCTAGATGCTCCGTTTTCACCTTCCAAACTTTTCGGAATTTCCTTTGAGATGGTAGAGGTGAAGGCGTGCTCAGCTGCCTTCAAATCCTTCGTTCCATGAAGGTCCAGGTCTGAGCCCGAACAACATAGAGGTCCTAGTCCGTCTCGGTCTAAGGATAAAAGACGGGCACAAAAGGCTAGTGTCACGACTCACGCTCCTCCCCCACCTGCGGGTAGGGTTAAGAGGAATCCTGGGTCAAAAGGAAGGTCGGCAAGACCTAAGAGATGTGATCCAAAGGAGGCATCAGCGCTTTCGTCTAAATCAGAGCGATACTTGAGTATCTACTCGTGCCCTTTGGGGGTTTTTACATCTGCCCTCATCTTCCCCTTCCCCTGTAACCACCAGCTCTCCACCTGACCAAGGTTAAGTGGGAACTTCTTGCATAACTCCTATGCTGGACCTATGATGTTTTTGGTTGGTTCTATGGTTCATAGTAACCACCTTACTGATGGGTTGGGTTCCAGCACAGGAACCAGGGTGAGTATGATCCATTCTATATATAGATATACATGTATTAAATTGCTGGTGGTTATGTGTGTTAATCCTTAATTTACTAAACACTTGTTGATATTATGTCCAGCCAAAGTGATGTGACATTCAGCCAAGTATGGTGACCCATACTCAGAATTTGTGCTCTGCATTTAACCCATCTGAAGTGCACACACACAGAGCAGTGAACACACACACACACACACACTGTGAACACACACCCGGAGCAGTGGGCAGCCATTTATGCTGTTGGTTTATGCCCTTGCTCAAGGGCACATCAGTCGTGGTATTGAAGGTGGAGAGAGCACTGTACATGCACTCCCCCCACCCACAATTCCTGCCAGCCCGGGACTCGAACTCACAACCTTTCGATTGGGAGTCCGACTCTCTAACCATTAGGCCATGACTTCCACGACTTCATGCTTCCGGTATCATGCGGACAGGTCATAGGTTTCTGCGGGAGCCTTCTTGCTCATTAGGCCCAGCACTATACTGCAAAGAATTTTCTGGATGTCCGGCCAGCTCACCCTGAGGGGCTTCCTGGTCACCTGGATATCCCTTCTTAAGGACGCATCGAGTGGGAAGTAGAGGTGACACTTTCTAAAATCAGTGCTGGGGTTGCTTCGTGCCCTCTCTTGAGTTGGTAAAAGCCCAGTTCATCTTGGGAGCCACTCCACCTATATGTATCCTCACATACCTATCTAAACAGTTGCTACTAGTGATCTGTTAAGACAGTTACTTCAGCAAATTCATGCAAGAGCAAGTGGTAGCCGCTGTGTGACAGGCAAGACTTAGTATAAAATGCTAGGCTCTTTGCCGTATCCCTTTAAAGGAATCTTTCTTTATTTTTTCCAAGCCTTGAGCTCTACCCTGGGTTGAGACCCTAACAGGTAAGTTGGGTATGTAGCCTTTGGCCATAAGGGATGATGTCACGGACAGCCGTCTAATGTCCCAGGGGCAACTCCTTTGGAAATGGTAGAGTTGGTACTTAGTGTTCACCATGATTCTGGCCTGCACTCCCCTCAGAATGGTGGCATGGGTATACAGTTCCCCATAGCTACCCCTAGTGGACACAGTTGGAAGTTCCCTTGAAAGGAAATGTATCATGTTACAAAAGTAACCATGGTTCCCTGCGTAAGGAACGACACACTGCGTCCTCTAGCTCCCTGCCATGCTTCGGGCACAAGACGAAGAAGTGTTCTCCTGGCGCCTATTTATCTATAGTCTCACCGGTAGTGGCGTCAGAGGCTGTCAGCAGCCAGCTTGTTGGTGTTTTTTCAATCTATGCTTCAGACACGGGTCATGACGAGGTGTTCCCATAGCGACTCCTAGAGGAAGCAGTGTCTTGTTCCCTACTCAGGGAACCATGGTTATTTGTAACTTGAACAATTTTCTTACTCATTTTGGCTCAATATTCGAGTGATATTTTTTTTTTTTTTTTTTTGAAACAGTAAGTACAAATCTCTGAACAGTTACTTTCTTGTGTGCAAAGAATGAGCAAAAGTATCTATAATTTGAACAATAACTAAAATGCACATGCTGATGAGCTGAATGTCAAAATAATATTTTAATTTATTTTTTTCTTGTGAGCCACCACATGCAAAATTATCCATTCAATTATGAAAATCTATTAGACATACATGTATATTTCATAATTATCTATGGCATGGAATGTTTTCTGTTAATACGAAAACAAATGTAGTCCTGCTGCATACACACAAATGTGCAAATGGTTTTCTGTGAACTATTGCTCTGATTTTCCCCAGTAAACTTTTACCTGTTGAAATATGTATTTAGAACACTTATTGTGATACTATATAGTAGTGTTTGTCTTGTTGCTGGACTTTTTTATGTTACAATGAACAAATTTTCTTTTTTCTTTTTTTAAGCGGGATATTATACAGTCAGCCTTTCATTATCATAAAATAAACCCCTTAATGATGCAAGAGCCCCTCCAAGATGAATGGAAGACCAAATAATAAAGTTAGGCAACACCCTTTGTCTTCGTTTGACACATAATGAGTTTGTCCTGTTGTTTAGAATGGCCAGATGTGATGCAACACAACTCTGCTGAAAGAAAACTACTGCTATTCTGAATTCAAGCTTTTAAGATAAACTAAATCTATATCATCCACACATGTAGGCACCTGTTTTTGGCTGGTGGTCTCTGTGTGCTGCATGGTACGGGGTCTCAACTCGACCTTCGGAGGCCCTGTGAGTGACCTGTGGAGGAACGGAGCACAGGTGTGTTAATGTGCGTCTGAGCACCTGCAGGCTCTTTCCTCTGGAAGCCATCCACATCTGGCCGGGATCATGGTTTTGCCCCAGCAACAGACATAAATTAGATGTCCAGCAATGTGGGACCATCCTGCGCTGTCTTACCAGCTCTGAATTACGACCTGCTGTTTTTCTCTCTCTGTCATTTCTCTCGATCTGCCTTTTGTCATTTTCATTTCTCTTGTTTGTGTTATAACCCCCCTATCAGTGGGTGAAACATTATCTTCTCGACTTGAGATGTTTTGAAGGACGTTTTCACCAGCCACATGATTCCAGTGATATTGGATTAGACTGGCATCCTTTCAATGGGATTTCTGATCAGAGATCTGAGACTGGAGTGGTGTTTCATATTCCATCAGCTCTCTGGCACGCCTGTGTGGACACAGTTTCCAAGAAAAGTTCAATTGCTTGATGATTTTTAGTTGTTTTTTCTTTTTTTTTTTTACTTCTTTCCTTCTTTTGGAAAGTCTGTCTGAAGCCCAAACTGTGCGGAGTTTCCATGTGTTTAGAGAGCGATGTATATCTCTCTGATATCGAATGGCACATTCTGGACATGTGCATTAAATCCAGAGGCCACCCATGAGGACAAAAGAGAGACTGATGATTGGAACTTTTCAGCAGGAGTCTGTTAGAGTTATCCATAACATAACGCCCAGTTTACTGCTCACTAACTAAGGGATAATGTGAGATACTGTTGCACGCTGTTGTGTTATTTACTTTATAATTAGTGCAACACAAATTCTGATTGGATGAGCCATGCTCTGTAACACACTCTTACACACACTCTCGTATCTGCACATTATACAGTACATTAATGTCCCAGGGTAGTTTGCTATTCTCCATCATCAAACGTCTACAAATATGAATAAACTATTTAACTTTTTAATTGTATAGTCTGATTATTATTAATAACATCAGATAGGCGGACATATAGACAGACAGAAATATAGATCTGGTTTTACCAGGTTTATTGTGGTTGATTGTCTATTATCACACTGTTGTTCACCCCTAAGCAGGTTTTTTGTTCTGTGCTCCTTCACTCATGTTCTCTACTGTAAACTGTTTACACACAGTATGGATGGTCGGCAAGGAGACGGATCATGGATGTGGTGGAGGGAGTCACAGGTGTTCCTGTTTGGATTCTCCGGGGTTTGTGTGTGTATGTGTGTGTCGTGCTGCTTTCTCTGTTTCGGAGGAAAAATTCCACCACTGCTATGGACGTCTCCAACAAGGCTGATTTATTTATTTCAGACGTCCAATCACCTAGACACGTTTACATGAGCAGAGGAGAGCGCACTTCCTGTTAGTTCTAATCTTCCTCTTCTTCTGAAAGCCCCTCACCCCTGGGGCTTGCTGAATCCTTACACTCCTCCTGCCTCCGCTGGCGATAAACAGAGGTCTAGATTAGAGCTAATTGCAGGACAAGAGTGTCACTTGCTATCGTTTATGAGCGCAATCTTACAGCTGAGACTCCTGCAGCCGTTTGCCACGCGTACAAACACTGAACAACATGAAGAAGAGGTCATACAATCAACAAGATTAGACTAAACATCTGTGTATCAGCAGGTTCAGATTATTTCACGATGAGTGTTTGAATGACAGCTCATATCACTTTAACAGCAGGTACTTACAAGCAAAGTCTCTAGATGGGAGTTCTTATCAGGATGATAAGCAGTCAAACATTTTAAAAGTAGCTGAAGTGTTTTCTTAGCAATGTTGCATGATGAAATGATCAGGTTTCTTTGCAGTAAACATTACCTGAGAGGTGAGGATGATGCTCGCATTCATTGAGACCGTTGGGATAAGAATATGGGATTACAGTGTGTGTTTTTCCCTTTTTTACCTCTGAAACATCATGTGAGGAATAGCCAACAAAATATACATAAATAAAAATGACATACAGTAAGTATTAGCATGTGTTTGTTTTTTATGAACATCAAAAGTTAACTTTTTTAATACTTAAAAACACACACGTGTGTATATATATATATATATATATATATATATATACTTGCAGCAGTCTCAATAAATAAAATAAAAATAATATAAATTGAGTAAAAATGATTATTAAAAAAAATCTATTACCAGAAAATATACTATATATATTGTTAATATAGATTTTAAAATATATACTTGGAAAAGTCTCAATAAAGACAAAAAGAGTTGTCATGATTTTGTCATTTTTGTTTTGCAAATATTCCCAAAATGGCAACCAATATGTAAAATATGTAAGTAAAACATGTAAAATCAGACTTTTCTTTGATTTAATTGCTCATTTGGTTTTAGATTTGTTTATAGCAATTCGATACATATTCTAAAGTAACTGGGCATGTTACCAATTTAATTGCTAGTTATTTTCATTTACTAAATGAGTTGATTTGATCTGATTTCCCTTTATTTACTTGCCAAAACCATGTTAATTGCATTTGTTCTCAATGCACAGAGTTTTATTCTGGACTTTGCATGTAAATCCAGGATCCAAAATGGACTTTATTCAAGGAAAACCGTACAGATCAACAGTGGCTCTTGCATTTTTAACCCAGTACTTGTTTTTGTTCATTACTATGAAGTCACAATTACAAGACATAAGATATAAAGTTGAAGTTACAACCACCACCAAGTCAAAGTGAACAGTATCAGGAACTGAAGTTTAACAAGGATTTGAGATCTTTGTTTTGTTCACACCTTCCCTTGGGTGAACTGATGCTTAATTGAGTCTCAAAAGAAGCTGTCAGGGCCTTTAAGGGCCAAGGTGAAGTTTCAGGGGCCACCAACACAGACTCTCATCCACCTACACCAAGCTCCTGTGCATTAGATCACTGACAAAATCACTGCATTGATAACAAACGGGACGAAAAGCCTGTTTACATAGAGACACACACCCTGGTGCACGTTTACCATGTGATGACCTTCGATGACATCATTGGAATGTGTTGTGGAGGAGGGAGACGATAACACAATGAGAGTGTGTGTGTGTCTTTATATATCTGTGATGGCCAGCCGTGTTTTATCATGTAATGCAGAGGAGCGAGGCTTGCCAAGTGTATGCTAGCAGCACAGCGATTAACACTCAGGAAGCCGCTGGTCTCTCACCGTCTCATTCAAAGAGCAGCTACGGGAACGAGGCATGGGACACCCCCAACCTAATCTCATCACTCTCTCCCTCGCTCCGTCTTTCAACAAACCATGACCTAAAGAGAAAGGAATCTTATCTCCGAACGTACTTTGGAATTCTATCGAATGCAAAGCAACCCGTGTTTGTCCATTTGTGTGGAAGAAAAACACAGGGAGAGAATTATTGGAGCAAGTTATTCACCTGTGTTAAGTAAACTCAGATTAAATATCATGATCAAGTAAAAGTCGCTGCATGCACCAGCTCATTTCATTGCTTTCTTTTCTGTATTGAAAGGGTCTGTTATTTATACTAAGCTCTTCAAATGCAAGTAATGCACATACAGCATGAATCTGACGTCTAAGGTCATCATAACCATGTCTTGAACTTTAAGGCGCGGCGTTGTAAAGCATTCCTTTTTACATAAAGAATAGAATGGATTTAAATGAATTAAATGGAATTAAGAAAAATAGTAAAAGTAAAATAAATGTAATTTATTGTAAAGCAATACATTTGAGCTGTCTGCAAATAACATGCACGCATGCACTCTTAAAAGGTTACCAAAATGCTAATTTTACCATAATTTACTCGCCCTTATGTTGTTCTAAACCCATAAGACATTCATTCATCTTTGGATCACAAAACATATTTTGGAAGAAATCCTTAGAGGTTTCTTCCCCCCCACTGAAACTCTGTTCAGGTAAAAGTTTCAAGCTTCAAAACGATCTGAAAAACATTGTAAAAGTAATCCATGTGACTTCTGGGGTTTAATCTTAATTTTATGAACAAAATAAATTTAAAACAAAAGCTAAATATCTTTATTTCCAAATGGCATCCAAATAAACTTTTAGTTTTGGGGTAAACTAACCCGTTAATTGCATGCCTAATGTGTCAAAAAAAAGAGCTTTGTTTATGTTTCTTTTCTTTACAGGTACATGAATCACAAACAATAAAGATTATTTTCAATTCCAAAAATAGAATAGAATAGAATAGAATAGAATAGAATAGAATAGAATAGAATAGAATAGTTTGCATCACTGGATGTCACTGTCAGTCATTTGACATTTTCTATCCAAACATATTTGTAAAATATTAAATGCTTTGCTTCTTCTTACCTTGTACTCTCTTAACACTGAAATTAAATGTTGTGCTGGAATTCATGTTTAGCTTCTCTGAACAATAAACTCCATCTACTTTGATTTAATTGGCCATTTTAAACATTTTGTTGGCTGCTGAGGAGGACCAGCCTAAAAATGTAAGTTTTTAATCATGCCAACTTTTTTTTACTAAACTTAACCTAGCAGTGGACTACTACTCTAATGAGATTTAGTTGAAAAGTTGCAAAGCTGTTTACAAAAAATCAACTTGAATTTACATGAATGTAAAGCGATAACGCCTCTTGTGTCATTACCAGCGGAGCCACATTTCCTTTCCGCACACATCAGAGGTTAAAGTGGACGGGAACTCCTGAGTACAGACAGAGCTGGAGGGCAAAACAAAACCAGATAGAGGGGGGAAAGGAGGAAAAGAGGAAGGTAAGATGAGAAGAGAAGGAAACATGAAATGATATCATGGCCATCATTGGGGTGGGTGTCACGTTTTCGATTAGTTTAACAGTAAATCTCATCTAGTGTCCCTATATGGCTATGATGGGTAATTCACGGAATGCACGGGAAAATCATGCTAGTATATGCTAGGACTGAAAATACATGTAAGGAAAAGAAAAAATATATAACGTCTATTGAGCGAGCAGATGGTGACCGTCAAACAACAAAGCATCTCGAGAGATTAAGAAGAAATATTTCCAGTGACATTTGAGGGTTTGCATTCGGTTAGATGTAATTTTCCTGCCGGCCACAGGCCAGAAACAGCACGCCACAACAGAGAGGAATAGTTTGTGAATAAATTCTCACAGATCTGCACAAGGACATCGCGGCCAATAAATAAATGAATTAATTCAGGATGCCCCACCCGTGTCGGAATGCAGAAGACTCTCCCAACTCCGAGGAGGAAATGTGAGGGCGATGACATTTCTCTTTCTCTCTGAACCGTTTCAAACATTGACTGTGAACATCAACTGAGAGCAAGTCTACAGGAAGATCCTCGTTTTATCAGCCAACAGTAGTCTTGCTCTTTTTCCTTCCTTTTTATTTCTAGACAAACCAGCCAGTCAGACTCGTTGACCAAAAATGGGTTGCAGGTCTGGTCTAATATGGCAAGGATAATGCATTTGGGAACAACTCCTGGAGGATAGGATAGACAGGTTGCATGATATTCAGAAAACCATGAGTGAAACTACTCAAAATAAAGACAATATAAACTCTGACTATAATAAATGTGTGCGATAGGAGAGCATGAAATGATTTCCAATTTAGACATGTTAATATTTGTGTATTTTTTTCCTGTGCAATTTATATATAGAACTATAAAACATTTAAAAATATATATATTTGTGTGGGTGTTTATTATAATTTTAGACATAAAATCCATCAAAATTAGATTTAAACATGAATAATTATTATTGTTTTATTTTATTTATTTATTTATTTTGGAGGTGAATTTAGCAATAAATATTAAGATTTAAGTTTTCAAACTCCAAATTCTAAATTCTAAAACTGAAAACTGAACAGAAAAATTCCAAAAAATTGTTTAAAAGTCACATCTCAAATTTAGATCTGTCATTTTATTGTTCTATAATCATGTTACTGATTTTTTTTTTTTTTTTTTTTTTTTTTTTTTGAGTTGCCACTTGATTTCCAATGTAAAATCAGTATCATACAGTACTATACCTTAGAAAATTCTGGAAAGTAGTGTCCTTGCATGAGTGAACCAGTTTCTCTGTATTTGAGTGTGTGTGTGTGTGTGTGTGTGTGTGTGTTGAAAAGGGGGTGTTTCAACTGATTCAACAGATGCAATCCAATCTGTCAGACGATGCTTGTGAGGTTACAGACATTTTCTCATTGCCCTGCCAGATGCATACCAATGCAGTCCACTCCACCGGAAGGACGAGCACACCTTGCTCCCTCTTTCGTCTCTCTTTCTTTTTGCGTTCCTTTTGCACTCATTATATTCGTGCCCATTTCTCTCTCTCTCTCTTTCTGGTGATAGATGTGTTTTTCTGGCACCCCCTGGCTGTTCATTAGCACCAATGACAGTGAATTAATCTTGTATCATCATTAGTTCTCTTTCACCTTCATGACTCCCTCAAAGAATAAACAGTCGCTCAGATAATGTCAGATCAACCGGCCGTTGTGTGCTCAACTTTATCTCTGACGTTTTTTCCCGTTTCCTGCTAAAGAAACATTTAGACCCAAATGTAAAGTTGCAAATGGCAATCTGACCTGTACTGTGTATTTAAAGCAGCCCTGACCTTATCTTTGTTTGTGTGTGTGTTTGGAGAAGGTGGGTGGAGGGAGGGGGCATCGGTGACATCACTATCAGGGAGGATCCGAATGGACAGGAAAGTCAATTAGAGTTTAACTGAGTTTACCAGCTGGTAAAAGAGAGAGAGAGAGAGAGCGAGGGAGGGAGGAAAAAGGGGAGGAGAGCACAAAAGAGAAGTACAGACAGATTGAGAGAGGAAGGGAGAAAGTCAGCTACAAAGCCAGAGGAACAGGAGGGAATTTGGCCGGCAACAAACTTCCAATTCTTCCTCTATCATCCATTTCATTGTCCTGTGCTCCTGTGCTCCCCTGGACCTGGCAGAACAGCGGCGTCTGGTCAGCCACAGGGAAGCCGGTGGATGTTTTTTAAGAGCACACTTCTCTGACTCTCAGAAGAGGATGAGTGCTTGAGGACAAGCTGGAGAGGCTGACGTTATTCCAGAGGTACATTCACTTACCCAGGAGAGACAGACAGCGTCTACTCCATCCTCAGGAGCGAATGAGAGGAGAGGGTCTGTAACGCTGGAGCTCAAGGACAAACCATGGACTCTGCACACCTCCCACTTCACCTGGACGTGAGTACCAACCTCCGTCGCAGAACACCTTGACACTTCCAACATCAGTTGTGTCCTGTGCCACGGGCAAAACTAATGACAAGTACTTGTGTAGAACATCGGAACTTTTTTTAATCAAGACAAACTGACTTTGAGAAGCAAAGTGGTGTAAGAAAATTTGAAAATAACTCCAGAGTTAAGTTTATTTTATTACCTTTTTGTATAACACAAAGGCACAGATAATATCAACTTTACTGAGGTGTTTGCTTTGAGTTTTATCTCACAGAATTTTACTTCACGGGTCAATTGATCTTGATTTAAGGATGTTTAGATAATGGAAAGTGATTTAGATTATTATAATCCACAGTGTGTGACTCAAATCTTAAATCGTCAAAGAACCACCCATTCCTTACCAATCTGTCTTCTCCATGATAAAAATTCACGTTACTCACCAAACCCAATGACAGATTCATAGTGGAGATGCATCCTCAGAACATGTTAAATGGGCAGGTCAATGTTTCCACCAAAGGCAAAAAGCAGACAATGTTCTGTGAAAGACTTGCCTTGCTTTGCTGGAGCATGCACACAAAACTACTGTGGAGAGTAGATCCTTGCTGTCCAGGGCTGGCAGAGAGCTGAATATATGCTTTTGGCTTGGGGGATAAAATGTATAGCAAAGCCCTTTGATAACTGGATAAATCATAAAGACACAATCTGGCAGAAAAAGGAAGTTGTGATATGCGATGTGTCTTTTCAGAGCTTACAAAATGGGATGTTACAATGTTGTGTTAACTCATTTAGATCCATCTGCATTTGCCAGACGATAATACAACATTGCCTGAGGGTTTCAGGGCCGTCGAATAGGTCAAATTGATAACAGATTGTTACGTTGGGGTCAGGGGAGGATTCTGGGAGGAAATGTCTTGTCTGGTCTACTCATCCTTGGAGACCACTTTAGTCTGTTCTTAGCTCGAACCTTTGGCAAGCTGCATAGAAAGTGTGTCTATGTTCCTATAACTGTATCAGTTCTGGAGTGTTTTTCAGTCTGTAACAGTGGGGTTCGTGTGTATTTGTGTACAAACACACGAGGTCACAGAGGATTGTTCCGCTGAATGTTATGGGGCACAATCTGAGGTCTGAGCTGCTGTCATTATCTCTTAATCGTCCAGCTGAGATAAATTACAGTTTGATGCTAATATACTCCAATAAATCTACTCCTGCAGGCTACCTGCAATACTATTCTAATGATTTCATGTCTTTAATGCAGCAGAACAGAGGCACAGCTCTAACATTTGTGACTTCTTGTATGCCTTGGGGACTCAATATATAAGCCCCATTTCCAGCGCAGGAACTTTCTCCCAGGAACTAGGGACACTGTGTGTTTCCAACACAGGAACCAGGATCTAAATAAAGTTCAGGGTAAAACTTTGCCGCGAGGTTATACTTTTTTAAAGATCAGGAACTTTCTGGGATGGGACTTGGTCACTGAACACACTGATTGGTTGAGTTCAAGAATTGTATTTCAACCACCATTTATTCACATATTTTTTTTAAATATTACTGTTAATGTGTCATGAAATTGAAAACTCAAAAACTCAAGTTTATTTATAAAGACAACACCTGATTGAAAATGTGCGCCGCTGAATATGGAGATGTGAGCTCCATGCGATCAGCGGGCGTTCAGTGCTCATATATCCCAGTGAGAGCAGCCACAACTCGGCATTTTCAACTGAGGTGTTTTTCCATTTGCAGAATTACCATTTGCATTTGCATCGTCCTTTCTCAAGGAGTTCTCACTCCCGAGTCGAACTCGCAAAGTCTGAAATTTGCGTAGGCATACTTGGTATAGAGAAACGCGTGCAGACCATCATCAGACTAGCCTAATCTTCACGGTACAGACAGCAATACACCTGTGGGGAAAAAAGTTCCTGGGACAAATTGTTCCAGGTAATTTCGGTGGAAAAGCGGCTATAGTGTGGGTAATTTTTGCATATGAAAATTTAGAGTAATTCATGCTTAAGAGTGTTCCTTCAAGAACAAAATGGTTGTGGGGGGGGGGGGGGGGGGCGAGCTGGGGAGAAGTAGCCTAGGGAATGAAGGAAAGGAAGAACAACAGGAAAGGAGAGTGGAGGGAATGGGGTATGGAGTGAAATGTGAAACATGAAGACAGCGGTGGAGGATAAATCAGCAACAAGCAGAGGCACCATGACCCCCACGGCCCTACACTGCTGACTTCTTAGTAAATCTGAAAAGGCGAAACATAAGAGAGAGAGAGAGAGAGAGAGAGAGAGAGAACGTGCTTTTCCTAGAACAAATTAACAATATATCAATTCTGGAAGTCATGCTTTACAGGAAGAGAACTGATAAGAAGAATAAAAATGAAGGGGGGTTGGAAAGAAAGCTGAAAGAGATAAGTGGATGCAAAAAAAAAAATCCTGCCCTCCATTCTGAGGTCGACAGGCCATGTAGCTCTGGTAATGGCACGAGTCTGGCTGACCTTTTCTCTGCTTGTGTCACCTCCTGCCGTCTGTTCTGGGGTCTAAAAAACGCCTCTTTCCGCCCCTTCTGTCTGATTACTGCTCTCCTCCTGTAGAGGAAGTGATTACATGTTGAATCCAATCGCAACAGAAACCATAACACGTAGTCGGCCCAAATGCATGGGGGAGGGAATGTGGGGAAGACAGAAGCGAAGGAGTCTGAATGAAGGTTTATTGGCGAGGCAGTATTCAAGACAAGAGAACAGCTCCATCTGGAAGCTACACCTCTGAGAGCTCCCACTGGGCGGAACAATCGAGTGGATGGGTAAAAGCCACTTAATCTACTTTACTGCCGGATGATGTGGGCGTGGGGGACTGTCTTATCCTATGTGTCCTCTGAGGATTCAGCTGGAGTTTGGTGAATGAGTGCGAACGAGATGGAGGGGACGTAGAGGACAGCGGGAGGATGGTATACATCCTCTTTTCCAGTGCGTTTAACACCTGCAGTTGAGGGTAATCCAAGACTCCCAAAGGAGACACTGCTCAGCAAGTCCTGACTTGAGCACATTCTACATCAAAAGACTATTTAGTTTGTCTCAGATGTAAGTGTTCCTGACCTGTGAGACCACCCAGCACCTTGTAGAGGCATATTCTAAGCTAAATACAAGATAAGCTGTTTATAGGCCACCATTTAGACTAATCCCTCAGTATGTAAGAACAGACTGTGTGATGACCATTGTTAAATAAGAAAATAAATCCAAGCATACAATGGATGCCCCATCGACTTTAAAATCGACTGTAATTCAATTTCAGCTGAAGCTGTTGATAGAATTGCATTTAACCCCATATATTCTTTTAACAGTGTTTCTATCAAAGCTCTCCAATGACCTCTTCAACACCTCTCATGAACTCTACCAAAGTACATATTTGTAAAGAACCCATTAAAGGCTTATGCTGACTTAGAGTTGAGACCAATGGGAAGGATAATTCAGTACAGTAAGCTTTGAGATTTTGTCACTAATGGATGACAGCTTGGAATAATTAGCTGTTACTGAAAGGAAGGAGATCTAAGTGCTGGAGGGTCTAAGTGTTTCTGTGCCAATCTGTCCTTTTAGGTTTTTTTTTTTTTTTCATGTAGAACTCTTGCATTGCAGTTACGTACACAGGGCCCAAATTTGGGCTATACATGTTATATATTAAACATGTCAAATCCAGTTCATAAAATGTATGACTGTTTCCTCTTTTATTTCTTTATTCTGCAGAGGATATCAATGAGTACATAGATAAAAGTGCTATCAAAATTATTCACAAATATGTATGTACTAGGATAAATGTCTATAAACCATGGCAATTTTAAACCTCTCACTCTCAAATTACTTTTGAAAGGTGATTTACTTTAGATTGAGTGCTACCATAAACATCAGTGTGCTGATACAAACTTTAAACCTTTAGCCTAGTGATTATTTTCAAACAGCTGTTTTAGACACAAATGACAATGAGTCATTTTCTCTGGGTCACTGGCAAAGTCAACAAACGGCAAATTTCAAATCTACTTTCATCATACTCTGAACATTATAATCATTTAAGAATGATCATGTGCCTCATGAGCATCCTATAATAAGTCACGCCACATAATGTAGTGCAACATGGCCTAGAAGAAGGATATATAAATTTGCAAGCAAGTTTGCATGCTTTTCAAGAACACAGTGCACCAATGCTCTAACTCCTGGGTTATTCTCATTTGTCAGTTAAATCAACTCAAGAGACACAGGGTTAATGAATTAGTCTAACAGGCCCATTGTAGACCTCTAAATCAAACAGCACACACCATAATCTCTGTTAAACTACTTCAGTTCCCTAATGACACTGTTTCTACGATTACGGTATCCAACACAACAAATACCAGTAAATCAACAACAAAAACACAGAGCGATAGTTTCTTACCACTCTATGCAACAAACCAGACTATTAGTGTTAAATCAGCCAACATATGAGGCAAAACAAAGACACATGACTTAACGGCTAAAGCTTAAAATATGGTTAAATGCAACACTAATTGGGACAAGAAATACATTATGAAAATGATTTCTTGTGACTTACTGGAATAAAACACCATCAATTAATGGAATAGTTCACCCAAAAATACAAGTTCTATCATTGTGCCATTCCAAACCTATATGACGGTTTTTATCCATTCAAAATAGCAATGAAAAACAAACTTTTTTTAAATGTCTCACAATGACTTGTCTTTTTGTCGTTCTGCAGGTCCAACATGTTCCCTGCTAGCCTACTGGTTCTGATGATCCTGCTGCTACCTCATGTCTCATCAGGTCAACAGGAGGGTCCCAGTCAGAAACATGAAAGCCTTGGTAGTCCTCTGGAACCTAGCTTGGCCCATACCATTCAAAACCTCCTGCTGACCCGCTTGGGTCTACAGTCACACTCCAACCCCAGTACAGAGGCACAGGTGCCCCAGTATCTTCTAGACCTGTATCGGTTCCACACTCAACAGTACCATCTCGTTGAAGACCCAGAGTTTAGCTTCCCATCCCAGCATGTGCAAGGAGCCAACACAATCCGATGCTTTCACCACACAGGTATGAGCAGCTATTGCACTAGGTCATAGGAACACAGATTCCCTTGGCAGTCATTAAAAGGCTAAATTTACCATAAACGCAGCACAGAGACATGTGGAAGTCAATTAGCCTGCCTTAGGTGCCAGGATGCCCACTGAAAACGCTACCAATGGATATAACATTCTGATATTTTTCACTCAAGTATTGGCATCAGCGTAGACATCTTGGAACAAGTTAAGAGGGACGAGGCTTATTTTCATAAGTGTTCCTAGCAAATAATGTGCAATTATTATTTAGTTGGACAATTATGCCATTACCCAGAGAGCAAGTGTTTGAACATGATGGAAAGAAAGATTTTTACAGCTAGAACTTTGTCTCTCCTTTTTCTCGTCTAGATTCTACAGTCCTGAGTGTTCCAGAAGAGCAGAAAACGACAGGGGACAGCATTCACATTGGCTTCAATCTGTCCTCCATTCCGTTAGAAGAGAGTGTGGTGTCGGCAGAGCTCCGTTTCCTGCACGAAGGATCAAGTAAAGACTCAACTCACGTGGTCAGCCTTTATCTTTCCAACAACGACCCTGCATCAAAGCCCACACTGATCCATTCTCGCCGACTTACTAGAGATCAAAAGACGGCAGAACTCTGGGAAACCTTTCCCTTGGATGGAGAAGTGTTTCAGAATCTATCTGAGAGGTCAGGGAGCCTGTCTTTCATTCTGGACATTATTGCTGACAATAACAGCAGCCTTTACAAAGAGAGACATCTGCGGGTTCGCAGGTCCACTGGGCAAGATGAGCACAGCTGGGCAAAGCAGAGGCCGTTGCTGGTAACTTACAGTCACGATGGCCGCAGCGAGCCATTTATGCCCCTTAAAAAGCAGACCCCTGCTGGCAGACGAGGCAGGGGCAGATGGACCAGAGGCAGGTTTAAGGGTGATAGGGGTCAGGGCTCTGACACAGGTTGGCGGGTGGGATGGAATGAAAGGCGGGTGAAACGACATGGTGGGAGGGCTGCCAAGCTCAAACGGCTCTCCCGTTCTCGCTGCCGTCGACACCCGCTGTATGTGGACTTCAAAGATGTAGGCTGGAATAAATGGATCGTGGCCCCATCCGGTTACGATGCTTTCTTTTGCCTCGGAGAGTGCCGCTTCCCACTGGCTGACCATATGAATTCATCTAGCCATGCTATGGTGCAAACGCTGGTCAACTCCGTAAACGGGGCTGTCCCGCGGGCCTGCTGTGTGCCAACGGCCCTTAGCCCCATCGCCCTCCTTTACCTGGACCAGGAGGAACGTGTGGTTCTGAAAAACTATCAAGACATGGTGGTGGAGGGCTGCGGCTGTCGATAGCAAAATTCTCATGGAATAGATAGGAAGGGTGGACTTGAAAAATAGGACTGAAAGCAAGTTCAAAAAGAAAGCATGGTAAAACTGTCATACTAAAAACATAAGCACCTACTTATAGTCCTCTGGAACCCAGCTTTGACTTCTTGTGTCCAATGAAGCATTGTGTTTGTGTGAACAATGACCCTTAGAAGCACTCAGTCCCAACGTGATGTGTCTGTCTTATGTATGTAGTACACTCCAGCTTTCGGTCTTGTAGGTGTCCAGTAGCGACAGTATGTTATTGTTGTTGTGTCCTTCCTGCTCCTGTTTTGTGCGTCTTTCCCTCATAATCATTAAGTCATTGACAACTCAAAGGGACCAAGAAGTGACCGTGGACTTATTGAGCATTTGGCGCTGGGCAGACTTAAACCTGAGGAGAGACAATAAGAAAACTGAAAGAAACTTCAAAGTGTGCACTGTGACAGAGACTATAACTGATTACAGGGCACTTCTCCTTGTGAGCTATTTAAAAATCACGACACCAAGAAATTATGATGTTATTGTATGAATGTGTTAGTGCTATTATTTATGGTGACCTGTTATTTTTTTTTTATGTATGGTGCAGCCCAAAGAAAAGTTTAATATACAAATACTTCTGTGGTAGTAAAGTAAATCTAATTTAAGAATGCATATATATATATATATATATATATATATATATATATATATATATATATATATATATATATATATATATATATATATATATATATATATATATGTATATATATATATATATAAAAATGTAATATTTAATCTTGACAAATACTGCAGATATAGAAGTACCACAACGCCTTATAGATCCATTTAAAGCCAGTTAAAACTGGTGTTACTTATCTATTATTTGTAAAAACAACAGCACTGAATCATGGCAGCTTTATATTGGCATTAACTGAGCTATGAAGGAAATTTCATTACAATTGAAGCTTTGTGAAACAAAGAAATTTGCCTAAACATTCCACAGTGCCAAATGTTATGGTATGTGCCATAGGTGTGCAAGCTTGCTAAGTGGTATTATACATAACTTTGTCTCTATTGTCATCATGTAGTTATCACACAAGTGTTGACCAAACTGTTTGTATTTATAGACAACAGGTAAAAAGAAAAAAATGTCAGATCTTATTCCGATGTTCTGCCATGAATAGCTGATTATATTTTAGTGTGATGCTTTACGTGCAGTTTAAACAAAAAGCCTTGAGAATGTCTGACATTGTCTGGAGCCATTGTGAAATGTGTAATAATAAAGAGCAAACTAATCAGGCAGTTCTCATTATCTCAATCTTTGATTTCTTTTTCCAGAATTGATTTCCTAAAATTTTAATTTGAAAAAATACAGAGTAGTTAACATGACATAAATAAATACAAGCTGTAATCTGTCTTTTTTTGTGCGCTTTAGAACACTAGTTAGACCAGCTTAAGCTAGTTAAGTTTAGGAAGGTACTGTCATTTCAGGATGGAAGGAAGTTATCTGATGGAAAGGATCTGAAGTGACAGGAAGAGACTTTCACACACTCTAAACTGTCTGCATAAGTTTATCAGCTCTCATTATAGATTCTTTCTCAACATCTGTTTTTCATCCTCCTGAGGATCTTGGACCCAGTCTGCAGCGGTCTTGATGTTCATTCATCTCATAGTAAATGAGAGGAGCTTCAGTATTCTCAGTTCCTTAAGCCTTTGGAGACAGAAATGATAAAGATTGAAAATGACTGTACAGATAGCTCATTAGTGTTGCATTTATCTTTTACAGTGTGTGTGTGAGAGAGAGAGAGAGGGGTTCAGATCAGACTTACATTTTGTACTTAAACAGATGTAAAAAGTTCCACATCATCAAAAAGAACATGTGAAATACTACATGAAACATCTTAAGTAACACTAAAGTAGAGACCTGCACCTCCGCGGGAGTACCGCAGGACCCAATGCAACAGGTTGCGGCACAGGACAACAACACTTGATGGGCGAGTGCATGTGTGGGCGGGAAAAGACTTGTGTTTGCGGGATGCGGGAGAAAAACTTATTTTTGGGACTCACAAAATAGAAATTATCTGAACGTAAAGTGTCTAAAACATATATATTTTTATTTATCTGTTGCACAAAGGAAAAAAGATCAACTAATATTAACATTAAAATGATTCACATGTGCAAGCTAGGCATCGTTTCTATTTACAACATGTGTTTAAAGGGTTGCGCAACTTAGCCAATCACAGACTCACCTGTTGATTTCTGGAATGCAATGGCCAATCAAGAATCGACTCAAATTGCATGCTCACAAAACCTCTCTTTTTGACACAAGAAGTGTAGACAGACTGTGAAAGATGCAAAATGCAAATATTAAATATATTTATTGTGAGCTTATTTCTGAGCTTTATGAGATTATGAGAGGTTTTTGAGGGCGGGAGCGGGACCAGATAAGATATATTACTGCGGGAGTGGGCGGAATGGAAAAATCACCCCATGTGGGTCTCTACACTATGCAGGTCTCCACATACTTACAGGAATATGACCTTCGACCTCGGATGTCTTCCTCCCCATTCCCATATCTCAGTTTGCCATCACAAACAGAGCTTATCTTGCCAGGTGTGAGGGTCGGGCTGGCCTATGAACTGAACTGCAGTGGCCTTGACATATTTACATGTATACTGCACATTCTCACAACCATTAATCAACAATGAGACCCATACAGCATCCATGGGAAAGCATGGATTATGTTCATAAATTAATTTCTATGGCATTAAAGTCCAATTTATGTGCACTTAATGCTTTCTAACTACAGGCAATTTTTTAGTTTGTCTTTCATCTCTGCCTCCCTAAAAATCTTTCATAAACTCAACTGTCAACACCCAATTTATAATAGCCTAATTAGTCCCCTTAAAAATTAGGCCTCTGTGATTATCTGATCTTTCTTTTCATGTTTACTGTAAACAACAGCTGCTGATTACTCAGGAACCCACAGGCAGTGACAAGGCCTCAGCGTAAGCCAGGACAAAGAGAATGAAGCTGTATTCAAACAGTTGTGCTTGAAGTCTCCACTTGTCTAGACATAATGTTGTTGAGCAACACTCCAGTTTCACAAAGTAATACTGTTTGAAAAAGAACAGAACAGGATACAACGTTCTGTTATGTTTAAAGCTTCATTCAGTAGTTTGGTGCTAATGTAACAAATATTACACATCAAGAAATAAACTGTTTTTGTGATTTGAAGAGCGATCTGAATGGTGAACAAAGTTTTCTTTTATATATATATATATATATATATATATATATATATATATATATATATATATATTATGTATGGTGCAGGTCACCCCTTTTAATGTATTCTACCAAGCTGAAATAAAGTGACCCATGTTGTTTCATTAAACGTCAAAGAGAATACTCAGAAAGTGAAAATTAGATACTGGAACATACTTATCGTTGGGCTATTCGCTAATGATTGTATGGATGAAAAAGCAGAAACATCTTGAACAAAGAAGACTCACAATTACAAAAACTATTGCAAAAATTAGTACAGCATCATTATCATTTGATCCAGAGCAGTGGTGCCTAAGTTGCTGATTCACATTGATAGATGGCAGTGCAGAGCCAAAAAAAACTGGTACATGGAAATGGTACATAGTTAACAAAAAAATAAATAAAAATTACAGTGATGCTAATGCTAGCCAAGAGACTGTTAAATGCATCTTTGAAAATATTAGGCTACTCAACAATGGGAAGTTTATTCACACCAACACATAATGAACTACCAACTAAGGTTTTGGCCTCAAAAATATTCTATTCTAAAACGACACATCTTCATCAAGAAATTTCAGACACCAGTCTTCAAAGATTTTATCTCACTGGTCGGTGAGGTTTCTTTTTTTTTTCCTCAAGCAAACTAAAAAAGAAAAGTGCATGTTGTGGTTGTGTTTTTCACCATTTTTGAGGGTGTGCCTTTTTCCTATTTTAAAGATTTGAAAAGGTGTGAAAAGGTCTCTAGACATTCTGTCTGAGATCCATGGTAAATCAACTCTGAAAGGTGTCCATTGGGTCCCCTCATGAACGACAAGTTGAAAAACAACCCAGACATCTTTTCTTCCATTTAGTCCCACCTTTCAAGTAGTCTGCAACTTGTCAAAACCACAATTGGCCTGGGTATGAACTTAAAGGTTATGAACAGAATTAATAGGTGTGAGGTGCTCATTTTCAACCTTTTACAGAGGCGATGTTCCCATTTATTTCATCAAAGGCCATCCTCTTTACTTTCCAAGTATAAGTCAAACTACATTTATTGCCAACAATTTTAGCTGACAGGATTCATAGCTTCGTCATTGAGCAATTCAGTTTAGTTAATTACCACATTTCAAATGACACCAAAGGTCCAAATAATTCTAAGTAGGCTACTCTATGTAATGTTACCCTCTTACACCTGGTTCATAATAACTTCATATATACATTTTTTTTTCATAAGAAACATTTTGAAAGACACATTTTTTTTTCCCTCTGTGTTCAGTTACAGCAGGGTTGTCCAATCTTGTTCCTGGAGGGTCACTGACCTGCAGAGTTTAGCCAAAGCCCCTTGAAAGCAAGCTTGCAACCTTTTTGCAAAAAATCATAGCGGCTAATGATAGTGTTGCGGCCATATATATGTATTGGCAGTACACAGAAAAAGGAGACCAGACTCCATTGTATGATTGGCTGAAATGCCTTACATGATCAAAGTTAGCCATTACACTTTTTTTAGTGGTCATTAATACAGACCCTCTTATCTCCCAATAATAAGACTTTGGACGCACTAGACTGTGTCTAAAAACTGGAAAATGCTGCCTTTGAAGAACACATTTCAAGATATTTCAAGGTAGGCACATTCAGATTCAAAGTTAGCTTCACTTCCTGTCTCCTGAGATGCCTTCTTCTGCTTGGTTTTTGAAGGCAGCACAGATGTGTCCTTTGCTGCGTTTGGATTATATTCCATAATCCTGTGCATTCCATTCCAAGATGGTTGAGCTAAAATAATACAAAATTGACGTCTGAAAGTTGTGTTCGGTGGTGAGTTTGCATCTAAATGTATGTTTCTGAACTTTTTGCACTTCTGATGTTATTTCTTGTCTTTCCACAGTTGAAACACTGATTAAACGATTACATGAGATGTTCATTCATTCAATTTTGCGTTGAAACTATAGTAAAGATGAAAGGATGATCGCGCTCCACGCTGGTATTTGAACTGAGGCATTTATAAAACATCCTGTCACACCACATCAAAGAGCATCATAACGGCATATACTCTCTGAACTTCCTGAACAAATAAGACCTGTATGGACCAGAGATATTCCTACCTGCAAAGGTGAGAATCTCTCAAATTAGCTGAGAATGTCGGTTAGATTATTAAAAACAAGGAAGACAGATCTTGAGGCTTTGATCGGTAGTGTAGTTGACGGAAGCAAGAGAATTGAAATCTAGATGATATGGAGATTAAATGTTGTACTTTAAATCAGTGTTCCCCAATCCAGTTCCAAACCAACAGTTTTAATGTCTTCTTTATCTGACACATTTATTTTTAGTCTTGGAGTCTCTATGAACAAGCTGAAGAGTTGACTCAGATGTGTATTAAGCCCCTTTCACACTGCCATTCCGGCAAATACAGGGGTAAAGTGTTCCTGTAATTGTTCCCTGGTCGCTAGATTTGGCACTTTCACACTGCCAGTGATGACCCGGTATATGTGCGTGCTTTCACACTCAACCCTTGAAGATCCCGTAAGGACACGTGACATCAGCGCGTGACGTGTAATGTACGAGTCGACAACGCTTGGCACTTTATACTTTAACTGAAGCAAGCAAACGATCTCTGAGTCAGCGCGGAAAGTGAGGAACTAACTGATCTCTGCTTCATTACAGTTTGCACATATGTTTTCGTCGCGAATGTTGATCTTCCTTCAAAACAGCCGGTAAAAGAGTCGCGTTATCGCGCGTCATCACTTCGATACGGAATTAGATCTGGCTTTTGTTCACACAGCGCTCGTTCCGGATCGATTACCGCAATGTTACTATGTCCCCGACCCGGGTTCGATTCGGTAATCAATTCCGGGACGTGGTTGCTTTCACACAGAAGGCGACCAGGCAATGTTACGGGAATATTGCAGGTCCGACGTGCAGTGTGAAAGGGGCTTTAGTAGCAAGAGTCTGAAAATCTGTATTGTTGGTGTGCTTGCAGGAGCGGAGTAGGGCAACACTGCCCTGACTGCAGAGTTTGGCTACAGTTCTAATTAAACACACCTGAACCACCTAATCAAGATCTTCAGGATAACTAGAAACTTCCAGGTTGTAACTAGACTGCAGTAAGATGGCCCTCCAGGGACATAATTGGTCACCCCTAGGAAAACATGCGCTGGTCACTGATCCCCGTCATGGGAAATTGGTACCCGCACCAGGTGCCTGGTCAAGCTTCTACCAACTTTGTGAGCTGGCGAACCTGCTACCCCAGAACCAAACAAGCTGGTTGGGTCTCTGCTTCTTGGACAGAGTATGCCTTTGTGGTCAATGGAAACCTAAAGCAAGAAGCAGGACAAGGACTTAGTGGTAGCGAAGGTAATCACACACATGCACACATGGACCAACCAAAAATCATTCCTCTCTTTTTCTCTTCCATTTTCAGTCTGCTCCTTCCCCCATAGCCCGAGATGAAAAATTATGTTTTTACAGGTGTCTCGCGATGCGGATGCTATCCCCGCTCGGCTGGAATTCACATTCATTGCTCCTCCTCCCTTTTGCCTTCTCGCTCCCTCTCTCCAAGGTCCATCTGCCAGACTGTGTGTAGCTCGGCCAGTGCCCTGTTTGAGTGGATGCTATGGGAGATATATCACCAAAACATTACAGCAGGAGGTTGGCTCAGGTACATGTGAGCTTAACTTTTACAGGTACCCTAGGGCTCAGCTAAGGGTTTACTCGGTTGTTGTGTCTGACTGTCTATATCTCGTGTACTTGCCCTCGATGCTCCTGTAGCCTCTCAGGAACTCTCTGTGGAGAAGCAATAAAAAAGCAACCAAGATGAATTACAGTAACTCAATGTGCGCCCTACTGGAATGGGGTTCACAATGTACCTACTCACCTGCTCTTGTGAAAACACAGTGAGGTCAAAGTGTTGAAAACAGGATTTAGGTTTATGCAAACATAATAGAACAATTTATTGAAGAGCTTCTTCTATAGTTCACCCAGACTATTTACAGAAACTACACTGCTTAGTTAGAATTTGACATGGGTATGATGCCACAACTATGGTTTTCTTAATTTGCAGGTGTTTTATTCTATCTGCCTGCATTTTGTCATTTGCAGCACATTGAGCTCTCTCGGCCACCGTGCACAACCTTGTTATCATGTGAATATATCACATAGGTCAAATTAATATATTAGATATTTAGTATTCAGGAGCGTGGTCTGCCATAGGGTCAACTATTCTGGAGGTTAGCCAATCAAAGATGTACCTTCTGAAAAGGTACTGCCCCAATGACATCTACCTTTATTTCTTAGAGACCACAAAAAAAAACAAAAAAAAACATCTTTCCTGTTTAGGACTCTTCTGAAGTCAATTGGTTTTCGACAGTCCCGGTTTGAGTCCCACCTACAGCATTGGTAAACATGGTTGTCAATCCCAATAGAAATCTTACTGATACAGTAAAACCACAGTATGGGCAGCATATCTTAAAAGCATTGTAAGCCTAAGCAGAATGTACTGTAGAAAACGTGGCACTGACAGTCAGTTCAGGGCCAGACAGAGGGTGCAAAATAATAGTTTGGTTCAGGTTTTCTGTCAAAACAAACCAAGGTAAAACCTTGGCTATCATTACAAGAGGTCTTCAGGGAAAAACTAAAATACTATAGTCACAAATAATATGCCTTCTTTAATATAGCATGCAGGAATACTGAAACGCAGCAGGACTGAGAGTCTGTTGGCCACATTGAGGGGACAAGAAAAGCAAGGAATGAAAAAGGGACGAAAGGGAAGAGAGAGAGTTGGAAATGAATAAACGGAAGGAAGAGAAGTTATGACAGCTGTTCGGCTGTTTACTCCTCAGATGAAGCCCACAGAGGAGCGACAGGCAGGAAAGGTGGGAGGCTTGTTGCCAGGATGGAATCATCATAGAACGTGTTTTATGACTTTCACATACAAAGTGCTAGAGAGACTAGACAGGAGCGAGGGTCAATAGCAACAGTGCCCAGTACATCAGCCCAGTAAACAGAAACAGAGTCGTCCGAGTGGCACAGCAGGTCTTCTCATTATATCTCTCAACAGCATGAGAGTATGCCTATTTTGAGACGGTTTCATGACATGCCAAATAAAAAGTGACTAATGAGTTTATGCTGTTGTGGCAACTTAAAAAAAAAATAACCATCTGAAATGTCTGCTGCTCAATCTTCTATGATAACTAGGACAATCAATTAAATCAATTACCTGATAATTTGATTAATTAATTGAATTGTGTGTGATGAATCACCTGTAATTATTTTTTTTTTCTAAAGACAAACCCCAAATGAAGATAATTCAAAGACATTGCATCATTGTGGCAGACAAATTATTAAACAGACCAGTGGTTCTCAAACCCTTTTAACTTCAAGTTTTTCAAGACAATATTGAAAGCACCATAATGAAGACTTTGAGCATTCAATTTAAATACGCAGTGCAGCCACCCATATCATTTGAGATTTAATTAATGGTTCTTAAAGCAAGGATTACTACATCGTTTTAACATTATATTGAAACAAATGAACAGCTCTGTGTACACATGGCAATTTGTTTGGTTTATGCTCAATGGGAAAAAATGCAGGATTGATTTCTGCTCAATGATAAAAAATTAAATCAGGATTGCAGTGACATGGCTGAAAAAAAAACAAGGACAGTGGGAGTGGACAGGTGTAGATAAAAGCTCAAAGTCAGTAAATCAGCATGCACATATACCAAATTCAGTTGACATTTTATAGATCATAATTTATGTCCATTTTAAACATTTCAAATGTAATTAATTTAATTGACCGTAACAATAACTGCATTATTAATTAACAATTGATGTGAACCCGTTCTGGCTGGGTGGTCTCGGGTTAATGTTAAACAACAAGCAGTATTTGATTTCACCAAAAATAATTTCACTTTCAGTGCAATAAGAATTGTTCCCTGTACGAGCTGCCACAATATTTCAATGCGGCTACTGTATTACAAAGACCCCTCGTTCCCCGCCAGTGAAAAAGAGGGGGTGAAAACGGGAAAAGGAAGAGATGTAGGCCAGAGCAAGACACAAGTCAGTTTTTCCACTAAAGTAGAGTATAATTTCAGATATACGTGACCCTGGACCACAAAACCAGAATTAAATCACTGGGATATATTTTTAGCAAAAGCCAAAAAATGTATGGGTCAAAATTATAGATTTTTCTTTAATGCCAAAAATCATTAGGGTATTAAGTAAAGATCATGTTCCATGAAGATATTTTGTAAATTTCCTAATGTAAATATATCAAAAACTACATTTCGATTAGTAATATGCATTAATGGACAAATTCAAAGGTGATTTTCTCAGTATTTAGATTTTTTTGCACGCTCAGATTCCAGATTTTCAAATAGTTGCATCTCGGCCAAATACTGTTCTATACTAACGAACAATACATCAATGGAAAGATTATTTATTCAGCATTCGGATGAAATATAAATCTCAGTTTCAAGAAATTGACCCTTATGACTGGTTTTGTGGTCCAAGGTCACATTTGTGGGATTTTTACATTTTACAGCAGGATCGCAACCTGGTATTTTATCCCGTCCATAACTATGGAATTATGTCGTGAAAGAAACAAAACACTGAGTGAGTAAATGAGAGCTGTTCAATGAATAAAATGACTACCTGAGAAAAAAAATGAGAGCTCATCGAATATGATAGATGGTCACCAAGGGTGACATTACCTAAAAAACCTCATCCTTCCCTTTTCCCCTTCACCTCATCTCTGTTCTCCACTTGTTTTTAGTCAGCTCCGGATTTCTACAAGATTTTTTTTTCCCCTATTTTCCATCTTTTCCAAGAGAAAAGGCCCTCATTACATTTGCACATGTCCCTTTCCTCAAAAACATGGCCGCTAACAGGCAGATGAATGACTGCAAAAGATTACCTTGCATAGTACATGATGCTCCTGAGAAGCATTAAAGTGTATTCCATCCTTTCCAGAAAAGCCACGAGAAAGACAGGAGGAGGAAGAAGGAGTTAAGAAGTAGAGGCCTGGCAGAGAGATTAGATTAGCACTTTAAAACATCTGTGAATTCGTCCAGCCCAAACTCCTGCTTCCCGACAGATTACCCCTCCATCTCGCAATTCTTCAGCTCCTTTCCCGGCTCTGATCTGTTTTCCTCTCATCGAGCCTGTTTATTTCCCCAGTCTCTCCATCCGTCGTCGGCCGCTCTGAATCGTAAAACACAATAAGAAGCTTTTAATGTCTGCGGTCGCGTCGCTTTCAAAGGAAGAAGATGGTTTGGCAACATCTCTGAAATATGACAAAGAATATAAACTTTATTAACACATAAAACCTTTGTATAACTCACGTCTAGGCTGAGTTACCAGAAAGAGGGCCACAGTGGCTTTTGAACCTTGAGTTTTGGATGTCAAACGGCCCAAAAGGTGTAATATCATGACACATTAAATCAAAAGGACAAAAATATTTAAGCTTTAGAAGCAGGACATTTAATTTCAGATGCTTTAAAACTTGTCAAGTGAGCTGTTGGTGTTGAATATTCCCATCCTCATCCCAAGAGTGGCTGCCAATTCCAAGAGGGATTTTAAAGAAGTGATAACGTGCAGTCCTATGATGCTCATCCAGGAAAAAATCAGCAAAGGGACATGGAAATGTGCGTTAGTCTTTAAATGCCTTTTCCTCCCACTGCTCGAAACTCTTCCTGCAGTGTGAAAGACAACATTATCCCACACCCCACACACATATACACTACAACACACACACACCCAGTCCAGAGGGAGATTTCAGCTAGGACTGGGGTTTACGAATCCATTCTCATAATCACTATTAAGCCTACCTTTCCTGCATTAAACAGACCACTGACTGAGAAGCAAGTTTAAAAAAAAGAAAGCACCTCAGGGATGATATACATCCTCACAGCACCCAGTAGACTCCATTACTCTTCCCAAAGAGAGGTGCTGATCTGTGAAGCCCACGCAAAACCAAATCAGCTCCTCTGTTTATAGGATCTGACCATTTCAGGACCTCTTTCGCCACCAAATATATCTTGCTTGTTGTGCCTTTGGAGACCAACTATTTGAAATTCAGTGATTAGGAACATTAAGAGCTGTGCATTTCTCCGTGGGAGTATTGCATGCACTACCATGCTGTCAAAAATGTCTTTCTACATTGAAGACTATCCTAAGGGAACAATGCCATTTTTATTTATTTTTTTGTATTGCAAATACGTATTGAGTTTACTCATAAAAGTGTAAAATGGACTTTGTTTACCCATTGCTCCTGAATAATATGAAACGTGGTGTTTATCCCAAACTCATTGAATTCAAAGTTGTAGCTCTTATTGAGATGAATTGGAATTGAATTGTAAACAGATGGATTTCTCCAGGTGCTATAAACTTGCTTAGATGTTACTGAACCACATGTTAACCATGACAATTTGCATCCATACAGAAATGATCTTAAAATGCAACATGAACAAGCTAAATGACTTGACTGAGTGCATAGTTTATAATCTATTTCTCTTAACAAAATGTGTCATCTGGGGCAATGGTTTGATTTAACATTAAAATGTGCTGTATTAGAACATAATGGAAAACAAACCAGATTTCTTCTGGAAGTAAAGTACTATATTTCAATTCCTTCCGCAGCTATTTCCAGTACCGACATCCAACATCAATTTATTTGCAAACGCACCCTATTCTAGTTTGCATTGCAGCTCTTAGAGATGAGAGCAGCTCGGGTGAATTATTTTCAAAGATGTGACTACATTCAAAGAATTATAGCATAGAATAATAGAGAAAAATGTTTGGGTAGCAAGACATGACAGTGAACATATGCAAAGTCAGCAAAAACATCACTGTCAGTGGAAAACATATGTGGGATGCATCTTTTCTTCTCCCACTTGATTTCTTCGCAAACATGCAGTAGATCGAGGTTGTGTTCGACACAGAACCTGCATGCAAACCACCTGTGAGAGGAAAGAAACAAATACAGACCTCCCAGCATGGTTCCAACCGTTATCAAACATCACTGTTTAATGATAGTAATGAGAATAAAACAATCCTTCTCGCACCAAAATCGGCATGGGATAACAACTGGGTTCACCGTCACAGAAATAAAAACAGATTTTGGCATTTTCTTACCAATGCATCTTACGAATGCAAAAGGACAAAGACACTGTAAGCCAAAGAATGAACCAAAAATAACAGTATTAGATAGTTAAATATTAACAATATGCATTACACTGGTTGATCAAGGTGTACACTTACAAGTCTACTGCCACAGTAGGTCACTTTTACAACTGCAAGAATGGACTTGAGTCTGGATCTAAATGGATATTAGGCGTTCTCTGAATAATTTTTAATTCACAGTTGTAAAAAAGGTACTCAGTGGAACTCTAGTACTATAACGGGCCAGCCACGCATCAAATGAACTTTCTAAAGAGCCTCCCCAGGTTGTGATGTGGCACTGGTTCAAAAAAAAAAAAAAAGCAATAAGTATCACATGGTTTAACTGTGCTGACATTGGAGCAGGTCAGCGGTGTCGGTCATAAAAGGTTATTATGGAGTTTTAATTTTACTAGGTTGATGTGTTTCGTGTCACAGGAGAGGAATCTGGTACCAATGTATCAAGTTTAACAGCTGCATAAAAACAAAATACCTAAAAGAATAAAAGACCCACCTTACGCTATCAGAAAGGAAATTACATCACCTTGAATTTCTGCGTAACGGTTTAATGGCCAGTGGGAAGTAAATATTAATGTCAAATCCAATGCAAATGCTTCCAAATTAAAGGGACGGTTCACACAAAATGTAGTCACCATCCTGTTCTAAATTCATATGGCATTCTTCTGTTGAACATAAAGAGGCAATTTTGAAGACTATCCTCTCTGCTATTTTTTCCCCCATACAACAGTGAATGGAGGCTGGGGCTCCAAAATGAGCAAAATCACCATAAAAGTACCATTATAGTATTTCACATGACCTGCACACTATATTCCATGTGTTTGCACAACATACTATACATTAGGGCTGTCAAAATTGCTCAAAAATGACGTTCGAATATTCCCTCTAAAAAATACACTAATATTCGAACTATTCGAACATCTAGTTGCGCATGTTGTCAATGACGCGCATTACGCCAATAACAGGCCAAAATAATACAAAGAGACATAACTACTTGTATAGGTAGTCTATTTAAGTTTAAACATATATGACAACGTATTACCTACACAAAAACAAGGAAATCAACTAATGGCCAAGACTGCAGACCTCACGCTCTCTCACCCTCACGTTCTCTGCGCATAACGGTTTAAATGAACAAACACATTTTTGTGCAAGCAATTTAAGGTCGCGACTGTTGTCCCAAATATAGCAGGCTTCATTCAGTGATTGAAACAAATATTATTAATATTAATTGAAGTTTTACAGCATATAGAGGTGACATTGAATGCTCCGAGCGAGCTGTGCTGTGGTAAACATGGAACTTTTCTTTGATATGAAACGATAAATAATCAAACCTTTGATCCATTGCTTGACAGAACTCTCATGTCAGGTCTCATGTCCTTACAAATGAACGAAATTATTTTATCCATTATCGCCTCTTGTCGTGTTGCAGACAAAGAGCTTGCGGCGGGTGATGCAGAGTAACGTTAAGTGTCAAGACGTGATTGTTTAGCTGGAGTTCCACACATTATGCCATGCTCATTTGGGTGCACATTTTTGAGATGTGACCATGTTGCTAGTGGTCGAATGGTATGCTAACTGTATCTTAAATAGCTTGCATACAACTTTATCTCGAGGGTCAACAATTTTACATCACTTTCTCTGCTGCGGTCGAGTTGGGCTCTGCACTTGCTGCCATCTTCCGTGAAGACACGTCAACTTTCAGCAGTGATGCTGTGACCTGTCCCTGAACCCTCAGGAGCGCTAGTGCGCCCACTCGCAAAGCAGACAACCACACCTCTACTACCGCGGGCCTTTTTTTCCACATTTTTTTTTATTCGAATATTAATTTTCACCTTCGAAGTTCGTTTTTTTAAACTATTCGAATATATATTCAAATTTAGAATGTTCGTTGACAGCCCTACTATACATTATCTTTCAGTGAGAAACAGATAAAGAGGAACCAACAGGTCTGTCATCACTTACTGTTCATAGCCTTTGAATCAAAGAAGCTGCCTTTAAATGTGTCACATCAGATTTAAAGTTGAAGACATCAAGTTACATTGCAACACATCTAAAGTTGCCATTTTTTTTTAATCAAATATGACCATTGTGTCATCATTTGAAAAACCACACTCATGTAAATATGGAGAAAATGCGTGCTCAGGTCAGGATATTCTTCTCTTTTTTTTTTTTTTTTTTTTTTTTTTTGTGTGTGTGTGTGAAAAATTATGTATTTTTTTTTTCCTTTATCAATGTTTTTTTTTTTTTTGCTTCATTCAATAAACATAGCTATAGTGTAAAAACTTGCACTAAAATGAGCAAAATCAGAAGTATATACTTGGTTATTGCACTTAACCTAGTGGATTGTACTAAATGCAATGTGTGAATGTACTTAGTGCAAGGTATTTGTTTTCTTTTTTTTTTTTTTTTTTCAGTGTAGGCTTATCAAACCACAAGGTTTTACTTTAATCCATAACCTGGATATCTCAAGTCAGCAAACTGCCACAGATTGATAATCTTTTTCATTCAGACAGCATGGCAGATTTGCAGTGAAGTCTCACAAGGTCAAGAGTCAGAAATCATTAAGTTTCCTTCTGTTTTTGGCCATGGATATGGTACAATAAGATAAATGACACACCGTTCATCGCCAGAATGAGAAAACCAAACGTGCTAAGTCGTAATACTTCTTTACTGGCCCGACCCAGCTCACCATCCCACACACAAACACACTCACAACAACACATATGTCCTCCGTATCGCTCACACACACATGCACTTATGTATATCTGAAGTTCTCACGCTATCAGCAGACTCGGGTAAGGCTGAATGTTATTGTGAAACTGACACGCAGAAGGACATGAGGCCTGTACTTTGAGACCCACTGCTCAGAAACAGCTAAATTACTACGGTAAACAGCAGAGGTTTAGCAAAAGATCACCAACCCACTAAAATCAGCCCAACCTTCATCTCAAATCAAGTCGGACCACCTCAGAGAAGACCCTTAGCAATTACGCTGCCGTGCACATTGTCTCCAAAATGCAAATAAACAGAAACACTGGTTTTGTCCCCCGTCACGGCCTGAGTTATATTCCCGCTATCCCATTGGTAGAGTCCATTTTTTGCTTTATTTGGACTGGACTGCCCTCAGATTCATAAACTGTAGCATTACAATTGCAGCCAATTTGTCCAAGTCTGCCTTTTGTTAAGCAATGCATGTGTAAACCTGGAACAAAATGAGAAAAAGCTGCTCTGGGCTCAGGCCTCAGACGATGTCAGAAATCACCTGATGCTGCAGAAACAGTATATTTAGGCTTACTGTGAAAATGTGACGCTACTTACAAGAAGTTTGACTGTGGTTAAACTGTTTACAAATTCGAGTGGCCTTTCCATTAACAAACTTCTTTTTCCAAAACAGTAGCACGATAAAACACTGATTGCTGTTTAATGATAATGAGCACGCAATCTTTCCGTCGAGTGAGTTCAGGGAAGAATCAAATGCGCAGCATCGGAAGGTTTGATTCATTAGTGAACCGATTCAATTCTAGTGAATCAGTTCACATGGATCTTCCTATTTTAGCACAGGAAATCTGATTCATTTTAATGAATTGGTTAATTTTGACGGTTCATGTAAATGACCAACTCATCCGAAATGATTCATCCGAGTCTTCTTTTCTATATCACAATACTAAGATAGATTCTGCTGTTTAGATTTCATCATTCTGTTTTCGATCTTGTATATTAACCTATATTACTTTTTTTTTTTCAGATTTGACTTTGATGTTATATGATCATATGAAATAATTATGAACAAAATGTATTTTATTGCACCTGAATAATGACATTTCACCCTAAAAAATTTATTTTTTAATAAACTTTAATTAAATTAATTTAACTTAGTTTTAGCTATTATTTTGCATATAAGAAAACAAAGCCTGTTTTAAAACAATTTTTAAACAAATATATATATATTTTTTTTAATAAAATTCAAATATGAATCTTGTGATGTCAATTTAATGACAATTAGGCATATTTGGAACATTTTACTTTATGTAAAAAATTCTAAAAGGCAAAAAGTAAATATTATGCAACATATTGTAGGCCTAATTTGCTTTACTGTATTTTCATGCTAATGCATACAAAATATATATATATATTGTTTTGAGGTATTTTATTGCAACATATTGCAGAATTGCTGTATCAACAATAATGAGAAAGAATAAAAAACAGATTTTCTCAGTATGCTTTAAAGTAATGGATATTTTAGAGGGAAATATGTTAATATGTATGTAATTAGTATGTATGTAATAATTAATATGTAATTAGCTATCATAAAAGTAAAGAGCAATTAAAAAATAATAATTTTCTCTGTTGTTGATGATGAAAACGGCAGAGTGTGCAGACAGACAAAATTATAGGCCTTAATGTTTCTCAAGTAGGCCTGTAGGTCCTTTACTAGAGCAGCATATGCAAGTAGTAATTCAGACTTATTACAGGTGCTATTAGATGACAAATCTGACATATTACCAGTGAGAGAAAGAGCTTTAAACAGCTAAACTGAGCCTCCCTCCAGGACCCCACTTTCTCCCCCAGATGTCAAAGCAAACAGCAGATGCCATGGACGAGGTCCTGAACAAGCACAACTACTGAGTCAAGAGCAGGAGTAATGTCAGTAATGAGAGCGCTCTGATGGAGAGGGGCAAACTAACGGGTGATGCAGCCTCCGTCGGTTCTCAAACGACTCTCTGGATGCACTCCGGCGCCAGGACACACAGAAACTACATCCACTCCACTTCCTACAGATCTTTCCCAGGGAAACCAGGGGGACTGGCGCAGGAAGCTCTCCCGAACACATCCAGGACGGAAATTAATATTGAAAAGAAGCGGGGAGAGGACGCAAGGGGCGTGGCTGAGTGAAAACACCGGTGAACGTTCTTCACGTGCAAGCAAATATTTCATGATGTCATAATTACAAGTTCAGGTGTTGTGTTGTCGGAAATCTTTGAGGACACCAGGTTCATTCTAGCATTTTTCTTTGGGAAGTCTTATTAACTCTTTCCCTGCCGTTGATGGAATTGTCCAGCTTTCCATGTTTGTTCGTTTTTTGAAGGTAAATGCGATGCACAAAATCAAGCTTGCATATGGAGAAGTCTTTGCATTCGCATTCTCCGTACTTGAGTGTCTTTAGGTCAGAGATTTGGGGTGCAGGAAGAGATAATGTTGGAGAAGAGATAAGGTTCACGCTGCACAGGTAGAGTTCAATCAGTGGACGCTGGAGGAAAGGAAGAGGAGGGAGATCAGGCCCCTGTTCTCTAAAGACATGGAAAAGGAAGAGAAATTGCGCTGACTGGTCGACGGTCCCCACTCGCAGGTGCTCGGTCGCAGATCAAATAGGTCCATGGCTTTTATATCTCCTCTGTTGCTTTCGTCAGGGTTTAAGGAGAAGAGGTGCTTTGGTGATTCGAAAACCTTACAGACATGTGGAAGTTATCAGCCAACAGACTGTGGCCTAGCCTTTTTCCTTCACCCCCGTTTTGTCCCGCGGCCCGAGAAAAGCTCGAGGGAAACTGGGAGGAAGAGAAAGAGAGACACAGAGGTAAACACAGAGCGAAAGGTGAGAGCTAATTGCGGTTTAACGCCTGTCTGCCATCGGAGTCCTTTAGCTGATTAATAAACGGCAGCAGGCCACGGGCCAGAATGTGCAACTGATGGGATAAGTGACAGGAAGCATGTCGAGCCGGTGTTTGTATTTCCGTGCGTGTGTGTCGAAGGATTGATTTGATTAATGTCTGTGTTGACTGCACTAACTCTGAATTTACACTGACGTATAAACACGTCTCTGAACTGCAGCGTGGGTATCGCTTTACAAATAGCCTCATGTGTTTATATATGGGTCAGTGACAAATAAGGATGTCTTGAGTTGATGAGGAGGAGAAATCTTTTAAAAACCTGGTTTAAACGCAAGCGCCAAGATCTTGAAATGTAATCTTCAGGATTCATACAGTCTTGAAAAATGTGCAGCATTTTCTCGCACATTTTGTTTCAATGGTTCAGAAAATGTCAAGTAAAAAAGTCATCGGGAATTTTCTTTACAGCGTGAATGCACCTTTGGTGTATGCTTTTTAACTGTGTTAAAAAAAAAAGGTCCCCCCCCCAAAATATTCAATGTTAATAAAAAAATAAAATAATAATAATAATAATAATTTGAATTAATAACTTTTAAAAATTACATTTATTCTTGTGATCAAATCGGATTTTTTTAGCATTATTAATGCTGATTTGCTCCTCAAAAAAACATTTTTGATTATTATTAACGTTGAAAACTGTTGCCGAATATTTGTAATGCAGTTGCAATACTGTTTTTTATGGAAGTTCTAAGCGGCCATGCATTATAATTTTTTTTCTTCTCGTTTTCTCGTTATAATGACTTACTTTTCTCTTTATCTTGACCTAACGAAAGTTTTTTTCTCGTTATAACGACTTAATTTTCTCGTTATCTTGACCTAACGAAAGTCATTTTCTCGTTATAACGACTTAATTTTCTCGTTATCTTGATCTAACGAAAGTCGTTTTCTCGTTATAATGACTTAATTTTCTCGTTATCTTGACCTAACGAAAGTCATTTTCTCATTATAACGACTTAATTTTCTCGTTATCTTGATCTAACGAAAGTCGTTTTCTCGTTATAATGACTTAATTTTCTCGTTATTTTGACCTAACGAAAGTCGTTTTCTCGTTATAACGACTTAATTTTCTCGTTATCTTGACCTAACGAAAGTCGTTTTCTCGTTATAACGACTTAATTTTCTCGTTATCTTGATCTAACGAAAGTCGTTTTCTCGTTATAATGACTTAATTTTCTCGTTATTTTGACCTAACGAAAGTTGTTTTCTCGTTATAACGACTTAATTTTCTCGTTATCTTGACCTAACGAAAGTCGTTTTCTCGTTATAACGACTTAATTTTCTCGTTATCTTGATCTAACGAAAGTCGTTTTCTCGTTATAATGACTTAATTTTCTCTTTATCTTGACCTAACGAAAGTCGTTTTCTCGTTATAACGACTTAATTTTCTCGTTATAATGACTTAATTTTCTCGTTATTTTGACCTAACGAAAGTCGTTTTCTCGTTATAATGACTTAATTTTCTCGTTATCTTGATCTAACGAAAGTTGTTTTCTTGTTATAATGACTTAATTTTCTCGTTATCTTGATCTAACGAAAGTCGTTTTCTCGTTATAATGACTTAATTTTCTCGTTATTTTGACCTAACGAAAGTCGTTTTCTCGATATAATGACTTAATTTTCTCGTTATCTTGACCTAACGAAAGTCGTTTTCTTGTTATAACGGCTTAATTTTCTCGTTATCTCAACATAATGAAAAAATGAAGTCGTTATAACGAGAAAACAACTTTCATTAGGTCAAGATAACGAGAAAATTAAGTGGTTCCATATTTTTCCATATTTTTTCAGGATTCTTTGATGAATATAAAGTTGAAAAGAACAGCTTTTATTTGAAATAGTAATCTTTTGTAACATCATAAAAGCCTTTACTCCTACTTTTAATAAATTTAATGCAACTTTGTTGAATAAAAGTATAAATTTCTTAAAAAACTAATCAGTGACACTTTAATTAGTAATTAACAAATGGAATCATGTGTTAAAAAAATTAAATGTCATATTGTCCCACGACTGACCCCTAATGAAGGTGTTTATGAATGTTTCTCCATATGCTAAAACAAATCACAGGAATTCAGTCTAGAATTTATTTATAGACTGACACTTTGTGTTGGGGCCATGTGTGTGTTCATTTGAGGTTCTCTAAATATGTAGCATCTGTGTAAATACACGTGTATATGCATTCATTACACACAAGCCCCAAATGTTTGCCTGTTTATAAAGAGTGTCCTTAGGGACTAGAAAACATGAAACTTAACCTTTATATTTTTCTCGCTCTCTTTCCCGGACCAAGTGTGCGGTCCAATACACACTTAGTTTCATAGAAATAGAAATAAATGTGAACATTAATCTTCTATAAAAAAAAGCAGAATGAAAAGCCATTCAGACTCATTTTACCTCATTTATATTCTATCAGAGGAGTTTCATGACAGTTGCAGGATGAGCATTCAATCGGGTTGTGCTGCTATGAGTTATGAGTCAATGTTACTGTCGTGAAACCAAAGACTTTGGCTTTGAGCTCCTGTATGTGGTTTTTTTAAGCTATCTCCCAAATTTACAGTCTGAACTGTGGTCTTATTTGAAACGATCAATAATGTAGTCAAGGAAAATGGATGGATGATACCTTAAATCCTGCAACTTGTTGACAAGGTTTTCTAATGGACTGAAAACAAGAGAAAATAAATCCCAGAGAAGGATCTGTTCGACTTTGGGAACAGGTTTTTTTTTGACACGGTCCAGTAAGAAGCCATCGAGCAACCATCTTGCAATTGCATAGAAACTAACCAACAACCATTCAGAATACCACATGCATCCAATCTGAAGCAAAAAAATATAAAAAATTAAAAATAAAAATAGTTTTAAGTTAGTTTGACTGAAGTCAGATTTAGATCAGCTGTTCTTTAAAAAAAGATGCTTAAAGTTAAAAAAATAATAATTTATCTAAAATATCATGTACAAATGTTTTTACAATATCAATTTAGTGCATCCTTTCTTTGTAGAAGTTTTAAAGGAATAGTTCACCCCAAAATGAAAATATTTTCTAAAAATTTCCTTACCCTCTGACCATCCAAGATGCAAAAGAGTGTGCTTAATGAGATTTGGAGAATTGCATCAGTGTCTCATCAATGAGAGTCCAAACAGCTGATAAAAACATCACAATAATCCACAGCACTCCAGTCCATCAGTTAACATCTGGAGAAGACAAAAGATGAAACAAATCCAGCATTAAGATGTTTCCTACAGTAAAAAAACAAATATATATATATATATATATATATATATATATATATATACATATATATATATATATATATATATATATATATATATATGTATATGTATACTGTATATAAAAGTCAATATCCTGTTTGCTCTCATCTGATTAGACCTTTTTTAGACTGTTATTTTATTTATTTATTTTCAGCAAATATGGCTTGATTGGTGCATATTTCTCAATTTCTCATATTTCTTCATGATTCAGACAAGACATATTTTTCGATGGATAAAGGAATATTATCAGCTGTTTGGACTCTCATTCTGACGGCACCCATTCACTGCAGAGGATTCATTGCTGAACAAGTGACAGAATGCTGCATTTCTCTAAATCTGTTACTGACCAAAACGTACGATGCATATAGTATACTCAGGTTAAGTTGAACTGATTGCTTATATGAAACAAATTTTATAGCTTGTTTATATCATGGATTTTATTTTATAATCAGCAACGAGTGTCTCAGATGAATTCTTAACCCAGCTGTCCTTTAAGAAAGAAGCTGTTTCTTCTTCGCACTTCATTGACCGAAGCCTCATTCTCACTCCCCGAGTGTGTGAAAAGCATTATCTTTATTTAGAAAATGAATTCTTTCCCTGGGACCCAGAGCCTTCTCCCCCAGCTTCTGCCTGACGTCTCCATAAAGAAAAGCACCGACCTGAGATAGAGTAACAGTAAAATCCTCCGACCCGCCACATTTGTGGATTTACAGCTGACTGAGGGAGAGCCAGGCCTCCCTGAAAGCCCACCAGTAAAAGTTCCCCCCCGCTCCCGTGCACCTGCCTCCCACACACACACACACACACACACACCTGATAGATGGTGGACAAAAACAGGTGGAAAGAGCCGCTCTGTCGAAAACCATTTCAAGACACACCCCGAAGCCCACCGCGCTCTTCGAGGAAAGCCAACACAAACATTAGGACTGAGTCTGTGCTGTTTTCAGTTCACAAAGAGATGGATGGGATAAACACACTTCAGATTTCTCCCGATGCTCCCAGCGCCTTTGATACTGGAACACATTTTGTGAACTTTGACCCTTTCAGTCTAAAACCTCCTCAAGACCTATGGCTTCCTTATGGCGCAAGCAGATAAATCGCAGAAATTGATGTCGGTCGAAGCATATGAGTAATGTCCTGACAAAGACGCCAGCCTCCCCTAAGACAAGGATCATAGCTGGATTCGTTTTCAATTTGTGCAATGTGCACGATAAATCAAATGCGGAGGGATACTTAAAAAGCGCAGCCATGGCAACCTTACAGGAAGTTCAGACAGATCTGTGGTTTCCTGTGGTGTCAAATAAGGCATGTCCACACTTGACAGAGGAAGAGTCATCTCCAAGGGTCTGTCAGACATGAACCGAAGCGTGGTTATGCCACATCACGAGGCTTCAGTCTTCACATTTTCCCACATTCGCTCTCAGTTTCTCTTCACGGTTGGTTTAGGAAAAAGCGCAGAGGATGCAGTCGGTGTTCCTCAAACCGGATCACTGGCAGTGGCACAAGAAGCTGTTAATAACTGCAGAGGAAGCCCAGAAAAATCACACTGAAAACAAGCTAAGCAAGTGCCTCCAATCTGATGTTAAAATATTCACTTTCAGCCACCTGTGGGAGGTCTCTGTTCCTCGTCTTCGCTCAATTAAACTGCTCTGGTAACTGTTTCTGTCTTCTGCACAGAGGAAGGGTCAACTCACACATTACACAGGCCCGAATAATTAGAGCCTGAACGCTCACATGGTTATTTCAGAACCGTACAGAGGAACACAATAGTGCCAAGAGTTTCGAATGTGGAGACTTCTTAATATTTAGACAATGGGTCAAGTGACGGGGAACAGGCCACAACGGGCCTCTCTGGTTTAAAATATTAGTCTGGCACCCAAGAACTCAGCCATTTGTGATTATTTGATTTGTGCAGCTGGATTAAATCTAATCAAGTGAACATATACATTCACACTTACTTCTATGTATAGTATATGTGTGTGTGTGTGTGTGTGTGTGTGTGTGTGTGTGTGTATGTGTCTCGCTCTCTCTCTCTCTCTTTCTTGATAGATAGATAGATAGATAGTTGAGATCAGAAATAAATTAGAAATCAGATTAGAATTAAGGTGTCTCTGACCTCTAGTGGTGAGATGGATGAACTGAGTGTGTAGATCTTACAGGCATTTAAACAACTGAAATACTAGAAGGATGCAGCACACTATAGTCGACAGGGAAGTGTGGACATGCTGCATCATGATAAGAACATTGCAGTTTTATAATATTAAGGTATTTGAACATTTATTTTCAAAGTACTGTAGTGCCATCTCTGCACTGCACACAGTAGCTACTTTAAGCAAAACAACAAAACACAGATAATTACATTTCACACATTTTCTTGTATAATGTGTGTTACACATGAGACTGGCCAATGTAAACATTTAATGCATAGCCTACACGTTCTCCATCATCATAACATCATGAAATGTCATGCAGAAGGGAAGACCGTGCAAATGTAGTGCACTTGTAAAAGTGGGTGCCTCCCTACAGCCACAAGTGTGAAGCACACATTTCACACCTTACAGATGCACATTATCATCTAGTGTTGCTGCAGGTGGAGTTAGGGGAGGGGCTAACTCATTCAAACAAGCTTGTGATTGGACGGAAATCTCATGAGTCATGAGTATTGTCTGTTTACCATGTAGCCTATACAGGCATAATTCCATATACATAAGAAAAAGTGGGCTCAAAGTAAACCAAATGTTGTACATTTTATTAATGACTTATAATTATTATTATGACAAATTATATATAAATCTCTTGGAACAAACAGAAATTAAAAAAAGCACTGAAAACATGTAATGCTCTGAAATCATTGAAATGTATGAAACTTTTTTTCTCTCTCTCTCGCTCTCTTTTCTCTGGCAGCTAATGTTAATTTGATTATGTGAATATGTAATACCTCATGTTCTTGTGGCATTGAATTAATAAAGCATATAAAAAAACAAAGAAAAAAAGTTATTTTGTAATTACATGCTCTCTTTAAAAGATGTTACTTGAACTTATTCACACAAAATAAAAATGATTGAGTACGTCGTTAACTCTTACATTTTGGAAAGTAAATATTACATTCAAAAACAAACATTTGCGAAATGCATACCAAAATGTATTTTTATCGGACATTTAATATTTGAAAGAGTCTCTAATGCGAATTAATAACAAAAAGAATGACATACAGTTATATGTCATGGAGGATTATTGTTCTACAGTTCACAAACTTTAGTCCTTGATTTTGTCCTAAGGAAGGAAGATCATTTAAACTATTGTTTAGTTGTTTTTATGTATGTTTAATTATTATTATAATAATTACTTCATTTATTTATTTATCTCTTCTCTTAAATTCTGTTTCAATATTTTCTTCAATAAAAAAAGAGATATTTTAAACATAAAAAAAAAAACAAGCCTATACAGGCAATATATCTTTGCTAAAAGTGAATAATGACAAGGTCAAACACTGTGTAAACTAGTGTCTTTGACTTAATAGGGATTTCAGGAAACCATGTCATTACTGCAAATAATTCATAAAACACTGCCATGGTACCATTTTTAAACAAATCATAAAAAAACACAACAACACAGTCCCATTATTGACATCAATAACATAAGAACGTCATTTTAAATAAGACGCTTCCTGTGCTTTTTGTGGTTAGTTTTTTTTTTTGTGTGTGTGTGTGTGTGTGTGTGTGTGTAATATATAATTCGACGTTGTTTCTAAAATATGAGATATTTGGTTTTCTAAGTGTATGCTATTTACCCAGTAGACTAAACAAGCATGCAGTATATTTATTTACATTTACATATATCCATATAGATATATTGTTTTCTCAATAACACGCGTCATACAACAGCCAACGTGACAGCTGTTTGGCAAAGTTCAAATGTCAACTGATTCGTTTTTTTGTTTTTCTTACGGTAAAATTAAAATATAGGTGAATCACAAACGCAATTGCTTCAGATGAAAATCTGCTAAAGAAACACACCACGCAAGCAACTTTGTAATTTTATTGCGCACACGTCCTCATTAACAAACTCTCGTGTAGAAGTCGTGAAAGTGCGGCAGCTGAAACCTCCTCGCGTTCCCATCCCGCGGTGATGACGTATCTGTGAACAGTCAACAGACACACACACAAACACGGTCGGTCCGGACCGGACCGGAGCTACACCGGACAATATCTTCTCTTTTCCTGCTGTCTGTACGGTTCGGCGATCTGTTTAACATCGTTGACACGAGGCGGCCGGGATTGAGTGTCCACACGGAGCGGACGAGGCCGTTTATGTCGGTTTCTGTGGATGAGAGCGACGCCTGTTTTTATTCGTGTTCACTGCGACACGGAGAGAGACCGAGCAGAAGTCCTCCTATTAACATCTCAAACACACGACTGGAGCCTTAAACATGCTGTTTCACCTCAGTTCAATGACTTAAAGAGTCAGTTTGAGCACTTTAGTCGTCTCGCTGTAGGAGGCCAGTGGAGGAAGACTAATCTTCATCATCATAATCTTCGTCGTCATCATCATCATCATCCCACGCCTGTTGTTTATAGTCTAATGTTTCAGATGTATATACATCTGTCAGTGTTTAACTCATTCTTGAACACGATGAGAGGAAAGTAATGGAGCTTAGTGTTGTCAGCATGATGTACATGTGAGATATTTCTCTTTTAATGTGGATAAAACTGAAACTGATCGACTTTGAAAGATGCTGTAGGTGTTTACATGTTTGTTAGGAGCACAGGCTTGCTAAAGAGAAGACTTGAGACATAGACTAGAGTCAGGTGTCTTGTGCAATCCTTTAAATCAATACTACATATGAATGAAGCGAGGTGCATGAATACGGTAAGGACCTCCATTTAAAGCTACAATGTGAACTTTTAGTATTCAATGCACTTGTTAAGGAGATATTGAACTGTTTCTCCCCGGGTTTGAGAGGATTGGACTGTATTGTAGGTGATCGAGGGAACTCGTGTTGGTTTTGACAGACAGTGGCGTGTGCTCCAGCTCCCTGGAAATGAGAAAATGAATTGCGAGGGAGAAGCTGTAGATTTGTGCAATGTGTCTGCCGCAGACGAGATCCTTCCTCGTGACGGCCTCCTGGCGACGGATGGAGATCAGGAGATCCTGTCCAGCGTAAACGACGTCCATTCGAAAGACAACGGTTCCTCGGAGCTGAAAGCAGCACAGAGTAAAAACAACGGGTCTGTAGCCGTGTCGGCTGACCCTGTTAACGGCTCTGCTGGAGATCTGCAGCAGAACACCAGCGAGTCTGAGGATCCACCGGCGAGCAGGTGCTCCGCTGGAGACGGTGAGACGGATATCGGTGTGGATTTGAGTCTGGACGAAAATGGCGTTCTGGAGTCCGAGCCAACGGCTCCGACTCAAAGTGCGGAGAGTGCCTCTCTCTGTGAGAACTCGCTAACATCAGAAACTGTGAGAGAACTGCAGCCTCCAGAAGATCATCTTGAAGATGTGGCTTCAGAAACCGTCTCAGCGGCTGAGCCACCAAGCAGTGCATCTGGTAGTAAACACGGGTCCAAAAGAGTGACCTTTCCGTCAGACGAAGACATCATCTCGGGTGCGGTTGAGCCGAAGGACCCTTGGAGACACGGTAAGATCTTTACAGCTCTTCTTGCATCACTTCTGAACCATCTGAGCTCATCTCCTGTGGTTCGCATTGTTTGTGTAATTGTGCTCCAAGTCTTCAGTCCCTGCTTAGTTGAAGCCAAGGCTTTGAACGTGGCTTCTGTTACGCTCGGAGTGATTCAGGACTTTTCCTGAAAGCCTCCCGTGATCTGAGTGTCATTTGATCCGTGCGTCCTCGAGGGTCATTCATTCGGCTGTATAACAACTGCGATCCGTGTGAGCCTGCGATGGAGAAACCTCCCGAACTCTTCCTGACGGTGGCTGATGTGTAAAGCACATTCAGAGACATCAGCATCCTGCCGGACGAGAGCCGGTTCATTTCCTGGAAAACCGAGAGATCCAGTACCGCACGTTTTTCTGCTCGATTAGCTGTTGAGCTGTTTTGGAGCCAGCAAAACTATAGCAGCGTGTTCTGTGTTTTCTAGGCCAAAGGTGTTCGAGGTGTGTCTCCTTTTAGCCTGCAGGGAACCTCCTCTGCGTACATCGCACTGGTCAAGGTGTCGCCCGTCGCTTGTGTCTGCGGAAGTCTTAAAAGGGAAACAATGACGCTGTTGAGACACAATAAACACAGTGTTTTGTCTGACAGCTGCTGTTTGTTTACTTAGAAGCGCCACATTATAAAGGCACTTGGAAAATGCAACGTTTAAAAGTATTTGTCCATTGTTTCCAGTCACCTACAAACGCAGTTTAGTCACCTTTTAAAAGCCCCAGGGAGGGGCTTCAGAGAACCAGCCGTTTGCACCAAAACAGAAATGTAAATAAAATGTAAAATATGTGAAAATAATGCATTAAAAAACATGTTACGCAACCCATAAACACAATCAAGCCTTTGAAAAAAAAAAAAAAAAAGCTTATTAACCACCCCTTTAAATATGAATATATTCTACATTAAACAATTAAATATTGTGAACAATAAACAGTAGTTTTACAGTTTACATGTTTAAAACATTTTTAACATTTAAAGTTGCATAAATAAAACATAATGAATTGTGAACGAACTTAATCAATGAATGTGCATTTACATTATTCTGTAAAAAACAAAACAACTGCATTAACTAAATGATACCTGTGTTATGCAGTGTCTGAAAGATCATTAGTAATGTTTATTAGTTCAAAGTATTATCAGTTTACTTCAGTTTATGCATTATGTTATCCTCTTCGTGGAAAAGTGAGCTTTGAATTGCACAGTTGATGCATATTTTAAAGGATCCAGGTCCAGCTATCCCAGGCTGTTTGTGCTAATGGCCTAATGTTTAAGTATCTGATTAGTAAGCACAAAGGTTGCTGGTTCATTTCCAAGTAATGTTGTCCCTGGAGTTCCAGCGATCCTTATCCAGCTCCGCCATCATTGTGCCTTCGAGCAGGGCACAGTGTGTTAGGTCGCTCCAGCACGACAAATACTGTGGATTGCAATAGTTTAGTTAAATTACTGCTCTGAATTTTAAAGAAACTTAAACATGTAGTCCACACTCTCTCTGCAGGCACCAAGTTGCATGTGCATTTTTCTCACAGCTTTTCATTTCTTAAACTTGCTTTCCAATACTCTTTTGTCATTAATGATGATTGGGAGGGAAGCTTTTTCCACAGGTGTTGGCTGCTCTTATTTCACAGTCACACATTGTTCTGTTGTTATTTAGGTTATGAGGAAGTCGTTTAAGTCACCTGCCTGTACTGTACGCACTATAATTTCCGTATATTCTGAGGCTGAACTTCCCACTTTTGTAGCTCGGTTTCCTACACCATTTCCTCCGAGCCGGAGACTTGGTCTCAGGGAAACACTGCAGTGTTTGTGTAAATGACTTCATGAGAGAGCCACTGGATCAGATTGGAAACCGAGCTGTTGTTCTCTGTTACTCGGTGACTGGTGACTTACTACAATAATAATAAAAAAAAGTATATATAAAGAATATTTGTAATTCATATTTAACAAATAATTTAAATTTCAGAAACTAAATTCTTTTTTTTTTTCACTTGTATAAAAGTTTGGGGACAAGTTTTTTGTGTCTTATGTTCATCAAGGCTACATTTGCTTGATTAAAAGTGCAGTAAATCCGTAATATAGTGATTGCAACTTCAGTTTGAATATTTTGTAAAATGTCATTAATTCCTTTGATGCAAAGCTGAATTTTCACATGATCCTGTTTTTTTGTTGTTTCGCATTTTATTATTGTTTTGCATCGTATGCCAAAAAAACGCTAAAGAAATCATGGGTTAAATACAACCCAGTGCTGGGTAAAATATGGACAAGCCCAGCCACTGGGTTGTTTTGACCCAGTGCTTAAGTTACGTGTTTAACCCAGCTTTCTGGGTCTGTCCATATTTTACCCAGAACTCGGTTGCATTTATCCCAGAATTTTTTGAAGTGTATAGACAAGTGTTTATGAATTTATGAACTTTTTTGCAAATGTATTTTTGCCATTGCCATAAATTTATATGACAGAACGTTTCTTGGCAGCATTTCTATATAGCTGATAATTTTTGTCAATCCGTTTACCAATGTACATCCTTGGATGTTTCTAGACATTCCCGAGACTTCTTTAGGACCGATATCACTCATGTCTGATTGATCATTAACAGGATTCCTGATTCCTGTTTCTTCAGACAAAAAAAAAAAAAACATGCCACATGACACACCTATAGTTTTACCAATTTTACTATTTTATTTTTCCCCTTCTATTTGTTATTTATAGAATTGATTTAGTTTTTATTTAAAGGGTTAGTTCACCCAGAAATGAAAATTACCGTGTTTTACTCGCCATCCTATATATGACTTTCTTCTTTCAGACGAATTCAAACAAAAACGTACACTTCTCTCTCACTTCATGTTACTGTGGTACGCAAAAATGGTTCCAGTGGATGACGTTGGTGTTGCGTGATTAGTGACGAACGCAGAGAGAGAACAAAATAAAACAAAAAATTAGTATTTGTAGCGAAACATGTTGGAGGATTTCGATATAAGCCAGGAGGAGACTTGTTTTCCTTAAGGAAAAGGGAACTTTTTTAGCATTACTTCGAGGCGAGTGCATCACGTCATCCGCCAGAAGAGCTTCGGCATACAACAATCAGCAGAAAATATGGATATTTTCTTACAAAAACGCATGGGTCTGATAAAGGAGGCCTTTATTTATGCACGAGACTTGTGAAGCATGTTTTATTTTGGATGCGTGTGCTTTATTTACCGTGTCTTGGACTGTTGAACAGAAACACCCACCCACTACAGTAATAGAGCTTAGAAGAGCCAGGACAACTGTAAATATAACTCTGATTGGATTGGTGTGAATGAAGGAAGTCATATACACAGAAGGGCTTGAGGGTGAGTAAAACACAGGTGAACTGAATTTGCTGCATCTCTCTTATTGTTCTATAACACGATGTTAAAGAGGCTTTTTAACTCCTCTGGTGGTTTCATTCAGGTATTTTTGATGTGTGTTAGCTAGGGAAAGGGCATGGCTAGCGTGGGTGTGTTTTCTCTCTCTGTGACCGTGGCACTGCTGTGTGAATGACTTTGAGGTCCTCTAGCATGAGGTGGTGTGAAGATCTATTTTGGAGCGTATCGCTCAGATGTTACTGCCCCGTGGCGTCCCTGAGAGCTCACTCATGTTTGAGGCCCCTCCTGATATAACGGGGGGTTAGGGATATGCCTTCGTTCCCCAAAAGTATATCTATTGTTAATGATATTTATTGCAGAAATACTTTGTAGAACTCATGGTGAAAAGTTGGAAAGTACTTTGGAGGCAATGGTGTACTAAAAACTGAAAAGTCTTTCCTTTTCTCACATTTTCAGAAGTTTGCATTTTCAGTCCCCTTTCCATTTCCATTGAGAACATTTAATATCTGTGGAACCTTCCTTTGCACAAAAAGTTCTTTGTAGTAGAAAAGGGTTCTTGAGACTAATACAGTGTCCTTCAATTTAATAATAAAACAAATGTTCTTTTAAGAACTAATTGGTTCTTATATGGTTTGACTGCAAAAACACTCATTTTGGGATCATTTCAGATAGCATATGAAAGTCTGTCTACCTTTAGTTGCGTTATTGTCTTATTTCTATTATGCTTTATGATTTGAGGCCAGCTAACAGGCTAATCAGACAGGTTGGTTTGCTCTTTTCAAACAAACAACCAAAAAAAAAAAAAAAGTGGCTGATCAGGTCACTGAGTTTAAAGCGTTTCCTCATCATGAATATGAACAAATCTCATCCATTTAGCAGCACAAACCAGTGGCCTTTCTTCATCATAAAAGCCTGAGTCTTGCTGACACTGCAACCTTACAGTAATAACAGAAATAGAAGATTGCTTTTCTTTTCTCACGCTTTGTTGGTCTGTGAGATATTGGGAGGCTTGCACAGGAGATTGTAATTCATGACACAATCTCATTTGGTCTGTGGTACTTCGGCTTTGGAAGAGATTTTAGCCGAGTCTGAGCTTTATTACAGCTCCAGTACTCCTCAAGAAATACTTGAGTATTTGTCCAGCTTTAGTCACTTTTATGTCAAGGGGTTAAACAGATATCAACATTTTTCATTTTTTTGCATTACGGTCACCTCATAACAGTCTTAGGAACTTAGGGATAAAGCCACCATCAGTTTTTTGTTATAGACAAAATTATTTATTATTATTATTATTTTTTTACTCAGTTCCTACCTTGGCACAACTAGAAAAACACATATTCATTATAAAAATATCTATTATAAGAGTGAGATATTTTAAGACTTTTTCAGGTCTAGAAATCCAACTTTTAAAATGAGCCCTTTTTAAAAAGTGTGGGAACCCTGTTTTATTTATTTTTTAAGGTTGAAGTTGTTGAGTGCGTGAATGAAACTAAAATATTTATTGACTTCTCTTTTTTGTGATTCATTTAAATCGTTGTGTCTTATTTTGAATCATTTTCTTTTATTTTGAGGCCTCCTGGTTGAGAGCCCTTGTCTTAGATTCAGTTTTTATATGAAAATGCGATAAATATTGAATGATAAAACGATTGGATGAAGTTAGATTTAATAAATTCTGACTTTTAGTTTCCTTCATTTGTCACAATCAACAATTTTGTTACTAATACAGATTTTAATGTTGTTGTTCATCAAGGATTGTGTCAGTGAAGCGCTTGCTTGAGATGGATTATAAGACATGTGATGTGTGAAGAAAACAAACCGCTGTTTTAATTTCATTTTCACTGTGAGTGTGTGAGTAGTGCCTAGGGCTTGTGAGGTGCGTTTGGTCTCGTGCCTTGAGCTGAGAGGAGATGAACACGGTGATGTCTGGGCTTGTTTGATGGAGAATGAGGACAGCGTGCAAGCGTTTGCATCTGTACCCCGAGGGGCTCGATTCTGTCTGCTGGCAGCACCTCGCGTCAGTTGCCAACATTTAGTTTTTTTTTTACACGTTATCCTCATCAAACGGTGAAATCCAGAAGCTTCCAGTATCTTTGCTCTGAGGAAGACCAGGCCTTGCTGTACTTTACAGTTTGAAGTTTGTGCAATCACACTCCTAGAATCTGTTTAAACTGATGCACTTTTATATAAACTTGTATAATGTTTAAATGTAAAGTTTCTTAACTGAGCACCTGGAGTATGGAATGAATTTCAAAATGTGTCTTTAGAAACTGGACTGTTGGAGAATTGACATAGTGCCATTTTAAATGTAAAACAGTTCCAATATTTTCAGAATCGGTGGTTTTTGTGCCTCTTTGTTGTTCTGATTACGATGTGGAGAATTGTGTTGGTGTTAGATGCATTAACTTTGTATTGATAGGTTTTTTAATAATTGTATGTGGCTCGAGCTGGATTGAAATGGCCTCTGGCTTTGTTACCTTACTTATTAATTTTCTACAAACATAAATACATTATGCAGTTAATATTCAGTTGCTTCAGGGCGGGCGAGTAGACTCTTCCTGTGAATTTCAGGGATGTATTTCACAGTAAAGTGGCACAGTTCATTTACACTCTTTAACCGCTGGCTTCAGAAGATGATTTTTGTGCTCTGAATTATCATCAAGGTGTGTTTTACCATTGAGTTTTGGTGGAAATGTGCATCAACACACCTGCACTTTAATGCCTTTACAGTTTACAAGCTCTTTTATTTCACTGATGTTAGCTGCTCTGACATCCGCTGTATACATTCAGGTATGTATTTGATTTAAATCAGATGGAGATAGTTTACATAGAGATGTACGAAGAAGGGAGCTTTCTGAACTGTGTATGCTGACAACTGCTTCAGTTATTAAAGTTCATTGAGTTAGTGTATTGTTTTATCTGCCACTGATGAAATTGATCTGCTTTGCAATTAGGTGAAGGTGACTGGAGAAAATATTGTCTAAAGGGTTCATATGATGCATTTTCAAGTTTTTCATTCTCTTTGGAGACTCACAAGATCTTGGTGCATAAAAAAGATGTGTAAAGTGGACGCTGTTCAAATTTGCCGTGCCACAGAGCGCCATCTGCATAGTTTTAATTAGGGCTGTGACGGTGGCCGATTTTTACCACTGCGGTAGTCATGGGCCAACAAACACCGGCGGCGGTGTTGAAAAAATAAATAAATATATATATATATATATATATATATATATGTGTGTGTGTGTCAAAATTTGCTAGTTATTGAAGGCTATATATATATATATATATATATATATATATATATATATATATATATATATATATATATATATATATATATATAATTATTATTATTATAATATATATATATATTTTTTTTTTTTTCAGGTTAACGTAAAAAAAACTAAACTCTGGAAGCACTGTTGATATAAATGCCAATTTATAGTGTTTTTAATTAATAAGCTTAAGTTCTTCTTTTATATTCGTTTCTTATTTATATGGTTTTATCTTATTTTAACTTTGTATCATTTATTTAGGCCTATTTTATTTTCTTATTCGTTTTAAAAACACTCTAATATTGATTGGCTAAGCAGTAAACGTTCTATGGTTCTTATTTGTTTGGGTCCACAGTTTGCCGATTTCAGTTTTTTTTTTTCAGCCTATTCATGGTCATGGTGGTATTTTTATTCGTTATTTGTAATAAAAGGTCTGTATTTAATATCAGTGAGCTTTTTTTTTTCATTCAAGCAATTGACGCCGGATTGCCAATTGACACTAATTCGAAAGTGAATGTATAACGTGCACGCATTTAAAAACTAGGATAAGAGGACACCAGGGCTTGAACTGATGGTAAAACTAAGGACATTAATAACTCTCTTTACATTTATTTTGAAAGATGAAGTTTATGATTATGGAAAGGGGCATTACATTTCTGATGAGTGCTTGCGGTGTTCGGCCAATCACAATGCACCGAGTCAGTTGGCCAATCAGAGCAGACGGGGGATAGAGGACCTTCAATAATGTACAGTATTTGGAAAATAATGTGTTTTTTGAACATTAAGGCATGTCAACAAATTATGTTACACTACTAATACACAAAATAATGATCTTTAAAAAAAGCATTATATGACCCCTTTTTTGTGTTTGAATGCTGCTTTATGATTTTGAGTAGTCCAGGTTTATTTTCTCTGTTGTTTACAGACTCTTTGAACTGATTTGTTTCTCAACAGCCTTATGACTTATAAAGTGTTTCAACATGAAATACATTCCTTTGAAAAGTGACTTTTTTCCCCTCACACAATAAAGTCTGTTAATTAGAACTAATGTTTGTTTGTAATTTTTCTAAGAAAAACACTGAGAAAGTACAGACACTTAAAAAGTACTTTTAAAACAAAGTAAAAATACTTCACTACTGTCCGTCTCTCCAAATCTATTTATCAGTTCAAATCTTTTTTTTTTCACTTGTCTTTCTCAAAATATTTATTCCTGACATTCTGAGGGAAAAATATGTAAAATAAATATACTAAACATAAGACAATATCAATAAGTAGCATGCATGTCCATTATTGTGATATAATATTTTATGCCACGTCTAAAATATAGCTGAATTTAATTGCAGCATGTGCTTATTTATTTATTTATTTTTTTTACTATATTTCAGTTAAATAGTGATATTAAATCTGGCATACGTCACCTTTATATTGGCTTTCAGGCCTCCCTGCTGGCTTCAGCATTGGCATCAAAAAGCACATAGAAGGGACTGCTAACCAAAATAGTTTGATTAGAAATATTTAATTTTGTGTTTATTTCGTGAATGGAATGACACACGTTTGAGTGAAAGATGATGACAGAAGTTTCAGTTTGTATGAATTATGTTTCATGTTTGTGCATGTTTTTCTAGGAATGTGTGCTGCAGTACTGCTCTCGGTGTCGTGATCGAAGTGTAATGAGTTTTAATCTGAAGGAGCAGTCTTTAGTTTAGACGTCTGGCCAGCTCAGCAGCACACTTTAGTAAGTGTTCTCCACTGATGCTTTTGGAAAGACACCATTCAGAGGAATGCAGACCTCAGGTTTCCCCAAAAGACTGTGTGCTGACGGACAGATCGTCATTGATTCACCCCGCTCTCATGATCTTAGTGCATGTAGCAATAGGGAAGGAGATACTGCGTGGTGGTTAATGTTTATCACGGTAACGTTTTCAAATGTACCACGCTGAAATCTCACCAATGTGCAGGTCTATTTATCTCAGTTGATCTGGAACCTGGAAGTGGTAGACACGTGCACGTGCTTTTGGATGTTTTTTTCAGGTTATGAAACCTACACAGATTGCGTGTCCAAATAGCTGTGCCAATTTGGTAAAAATGCGAAGGCTGCACTGCTTTTCTCTTCTTTGTAGACATTTCATGACATGGACTTCATGATCTCATCTAATGCTCAATGCCAGCGCTGGCACTGCTGAAGGAGCCAGCTGTCACGTAGTCAACATGTGAAAAGAGATGGCATTTATCTGTGTGCATTTGGAAATATTAAGCGGTGTTTGGTATTGTTTTCCCATTTTGGGAAGTCTCTCTCTCTCTCTCTCTCTCTGTCTTTCTCTCTCAGAGAATGTTTACCCACGCTGAGACTAAAAAGCGAATGCTTTTCCAAGGACATGTTGTACACAGAGTACATGGAGCATGTTCAGTACTCTGCCTCGTCTGACACGGCCCTCATGTTCATAATACACGTGCATTTAGGCTGGAAATCTGTATGGTCAGCATATTTTACACCTTTAAAAAATTACCCATACCTTACACTTTAACCCACACTTAGATCTGCCCATACCACTACCACCAAATCTAGTCCCTAACATCACCCGTATCCCACCTCAACCACAGCAGAAGTGTTTTGCAACACAATATAAACACAATAAGTACATTGTACAAATAGTACATAGTAGTTAAGGCCACATAATAAAAAGTGGGACCACTAAATCAAACATATGACTGTGCAAAATCAAGAAAGGAAAGAGAATTTGCCCAAATTGGCTCAACTAATCGTGGGACATTTTGCACTAATAATAGAAGACCGCAGAAGAAACCAGTTTGAAATCAATAATTTGTGCAGTTAAATAAACGTTGCTGGAATAACACACCCCAAATTAACTCTATACCATGTCCACTTTCACTGAGTTGGGGACCTCTGTACTGAAAAACGCTCATTACGTTACTGATAAAACCACAGAATTGAACTGTTAAATATTGACCACTTTCACTAAGAGCAATGTTCACCAGTAATGATTATTTCCTGTGATAATCTACAAGGTTAGTTGTACTAAGTGCACTCAAAAGGCCTCAGTTTTGGTCTTGAGGGAGTGTGTTTTATCAGCTGCTGTGACTGGTTGATGGAGCTCAATCTGATCAAGGGCCGTTCACACAGAATGTGTCTTTGTGTCTGAAAATGCCACACTCATCGCTCAGGAATGGTTTTTAAAAAAGGCCAAGGGTTCTGGAGACGCGCTTTTGAGACGTGATACAACACCGGAAATATTTACCTCCAGGCTTTTTTATTATTATTATTTATTTTTAAAGAAACAGTTTATGATCACTTGAAGAAATGTTGTATAATTCAGAGTATCCCATAAAGAGTGCCTCTTCCACCATATTGCCATAAAATAAACAATACCATGCCAGTTTACGGTCTATGCTTGCCCCGCCTTGGTTTTCTGATTGGTGCACTGTTTTGGGACTAATATTGACAAAAGTTTGACACTAAGTCTTAAAAAACGTGGCGTTTGTGTGAAACGCTGTAAAATACGTGAGCAAAAGGGTCATGTTGCGTAGTGCATTTACATAGAACAACAATAGATAAGTAGAGCAAGTTTTTGGTACTGTTCTGTAACAAAAAAGTGCAATCTTACAACTGTAAAGTTGCATCAACGTCTGAATGAAACTACAACAGTGTTAGTAGCCTAGTGAGAAGGAGGTGTTGGGGGAATCACCTTTTTTACTCTATTTCATCAAACTGCAGTTTTCGCAAGTTCTCGCAATATAATTTGGCTTCACTGTCATGTAACAAATCGGGAAACTGCTTTGCGCGTTCTTTTGCGCTTATTTTTGTGGGCAAATAAGAATGATTTGCGCGCTTCAAGTTTCACCGCGGGGTTTGCAGATGATGTTCACATCATGTAATTACGTCACTTCATAAGGTTCCCAGGCAATAGGGGAAAATGGCAATTTACTTGTGTGAAGGAAACGCAACATTTTTCAACTTTCTGCTAATATATATGTGAGTTTTTTTTTGCAACGAAAATACAGGGATTATGAAATCATGCTAGCCTTTCTGAAATCGGCAATTTATGCGGCAAAAGAGTGGCATATTTGAAAAAAATGCGACCCCGCATAAATATGCGGCCTTTGGCTGATTATGCATTAAATCAAGCGATCGCATAATTGCGTTTTTCTGGAGGGACTGATTTGTGAGTAAACCGTGCTTGATCATCACAGTTTGCAAACTTTCAATTAACCTAAATCTTTTGGAATTTAACTTTAGCACTTTGTGCCGCATTAGTGTTAGTGTTGTAATTCTTGGGCTTTGTTTTGGTATTGCTTACATATTAGACACTGCAGATGTAGACCGGATTAAAGAAGTTTTGCTGATTCGCCAGAAGGTGTTCCAGGTCTTCGCTCTCGGAGAATGAGCCATTGGAAATCTTTTAAAGCAGACTTTAGTTTAATTAGATTGCCTGAGGAGAAGATGAAAGACTCATGATGCACTCTTAGCTGAATGGTTCAGTCGTTCATGTATTGGTTTATATTTATAGCCAGTTTGGTGGTCGTGATTGGTCTGCAGCTTCTTAGATGATAGCAAGTGTGAAATGCTTGAACGGCATCCAGTCATCTAATTATCATAGAGTCATCTACTCTAATCAGCAATACTCTGCTGTGTTTCTGTGTTTATATGGACAAAAGATGTGCAAAAAAACAAGCAGAATCCACGTTTGCCTTTTTTACAATAATTAAAGATTTAAAATGTGCTAATATTGCACTGTTTTGATAGCCTTGCGGTCAGTATAGCTACGTCAATGTAAACATAACACAGCTTTATTCCTGAAGTCTGCATGGAATCAAATTAAATAAATTATATTCAGTCTTTCAAGTCATGTCATCTATGAATTAGTAAATATTTTTAGTGAATTAAATATCTGCAAAGATCACCAGAAGAGACGTGGAAGATGTGATGTAACTAATTTTGAAGTACAAATATTGAAGAATGATTAAAGCTCTGAAACACAAGCTTTACACTTCCTTGTCAACCCTCAGGCCTGCAGAGCTCACGCTTGTGATTGTGTTTACAGTAAACATGCTTCTCGTTTGTGTATACACACGGAGAGACAAGTCATAATGAAATTACTGCTAATCAACAGCATGCACAGCTGCTTTACATTAACATTAGAGTCAAAACCACCCACAATATTTTTTTTTTGCAAGATGTAATTGTTTGTAGCTCACAGTGTGAAATTAACAAAAAAGAAATGCAAATAATTGCTTTAGTATCATTATTTTTTATTATTATTGTATTGGTATAAATGTTATAAATATTTTCATAATTAAAGGTGTATTTAAGTAGTGATTTGAGTTGGAATAATTATCGTTATTACTACTTCTAATCCAAATTTTCATTATGCATATGTATTTACATTAATAATAAGAGATTAATAAACAATTAAACATTGGTTCCACATTTTGTTATTGGATTTGTAGCAGTCATACAAATAAAATTGCATAGAATTACTTGAAATGATCTGTAATAATAATAAAATGTTATGAAATATAGATATGTAAGCAATGCTTTTTTGCACTTAAACAGTCAGCATGCAGTAATACATCATGCATTAGTTCTGAATTGCTTTTGGTGCTTCCTTTGCTTTAAGATTTCCGTTGCCTATTTTTATATTATGGTTAATATGTTTGAATAACAAATGACACTGTAGTATCACTGCAATGCAAATGCAAGTGAAATGCTCGTGTTGTAGAGCATAGTATTTTAGTTTAGCCTTAAACCATCTTCCACACTGTGTGTGTGTGTGTGTGTGTGTGTGTTCATGTGCTACACAGACCCTACAGAGAGCGCTCAAGAATCATAGTGTACACGCATTTCTCTCAGTCTCCTCAAAGACTCACTCGCTTACATTGTTCAAACTCTTCTGTGTCCAGACTCTGTCACAAACCTGCCTATGAAAGCTGTGTTTTAAGGCATCGTAGGAGCGATTGCTTTTCCAAACACAGTATGAGACGAGCTGTATTCAGAACTGCATCCAATCAACTGTTGCATATGCTGTGCAGTGTGTCTCTGTATGACCTTTGACCTTGTCGTTGTGCGGTTTTGTCTCTGCAGCCCAGAATGTGACGGTGGAGGAGATTCTGAATGCCTACAGACAAGCATGCCAGAAGCTCAACTGCAAACCAATCCCTAAAGTGTTCAAACAGATCCAGGTAACACACATTTATTCACTCAGTCTCTCACTTCAGCAAAACATCATGGGGATTCTTCAAACGTTCATTTTGATATGCGACAGCAGGTAAATGTTTCAGCTGTGTCCAGCTTGGACAGTTTGACAATATTGATTCCTCTATGTAAATCCGTCTTCATTTTAATGACCTGAGGTCTTTGTCTCTACTGGTTTTCAGTAATGCGTGAACAAAACTTAGAAGCTTTGCACTTTGCTACTTTTTATACGAAAGTCTGGGCTCTAAAATTCTATTTTGTAACAAAATTCAAACAACAATCCATGTCATTTCGAAATGCATTTTCCTCAAGAAATGTACCTAAATATATGCACTATGCTACATATTTAGGGCTCAAGCCCAAAGGGCGAGAGGCCTATTGTTTTCCTTAGGATTATTTTTTATTATTATTATTATTATTATTATTTTTTTTTTCCAACGTCTCGGGGGCTTTTGGGGCCCTTAACGTGCTTAAAAAGTCTTGAAAATTGGCACACAGATTGGAACCTGCGGCCATTAGGGCCGGGCAGAGACTGATACACGGGCGTGGCACAGGGGCTCTACAGCGCCCCCTGGAATATGGAGGGCCATATATCATACATTCTTGCTCGTAGACGTATGAAACTCGGTACACATATAAATCTCATCAATCCAAACAACTTTTGTATTGCATATCATAGGCTCCGCCCAACAGGAAGTTGGCTATTTAGGGTTTAGTATTCAAATTTTTCGTCAAAGTTGTGGGGGCTTTTGGGGTCCTTAACATACTCAAAAACTCTTGAAAATTTGCGCACACTTTGGAATCTGTGGCCTTTAGGAGCCTGCAGAGGCTGGGACCCGGGCGTGGCACAGGGGCTCTACGGCGCCCCCTGGAACACAGTCAGAAATGTTGATGTATAGCTCACACATACTTGCACATTTTCATATGAAACTCAGTACACATATAGATCTCATCGTGCCGAACAACTTTTGTATTGCATGTCATAGGCTCCGCCCATCAGGAAGTCAGCTATTTAGAGTTATGTAAAAAGCGCATGCTCTGGAATTTGAAATACTTGTCATAGGTTTTTTTCTCGATTGCCGCCAAACTTGGTCAACATGATCTCAAGACACTGGGGATGAAAAATTGCCAGGGGATTTTTGATATCTCGAACGGTTTGCTCGTGGCGAGGCGTTGAAATTATGGCGAGAAATGAGAAACAGGAAGTGTCTAATACCGTCCACATACATTTCCTGATTTTAATCAAACTTCATCAGATTATTCGTTGTATGATGTCGATCGCATATATGTGACTATTAGGAGTCAAAGTTATAGCGCCACCAACTGGCAGAAGGAAGTGTGTCATTTTCAAAATGATTTGAATTCAGCATCTTATTATTACTCGATTTGCTTCAAACTTCATCAGAATAATGTTAAAACACAGCTGATATAAATCTGCAAGGGGGATATTGATATCTAAAAAATTGTTGGCGTGGCAACATGTCAAACTGGAATACTTCTCAGGTGATTTTGAGGCAAATAACATACTTAGAATTTCACAAAACTCTGAACACACATCAGTATTTCTGATAGGAACTTAAATTGTGAATGGATTTTGGATAGCTTGAATGGTTTTGCCGTGGTGATTTTTTTAAATGACCTTACAAAGGGAATCATTATTGTATTTTTAAATTGCAGCTTCCAAACACGTCAAATAATTTTTTCATACAGATGAAAAAGTCATTCTGAGGAAATATGCATAGTTTCACGACTTTACAACACTGTATGGATAACAGAAAATTAAAAAACTGTCAGACATCTCATCTCACTCTGTCCCTCTGTTTGAGTATATGTGCTTCAGACTTCCATCGTCTGAGAGAAATAGCGCCCCTACAGGTTCAATTCCCGGACTTTTACTTTCACTTTTAAATCGGTTAAAAATACAAACAAATACTTAGATTTAATTCACACTGACAAGCTAAACCAACATATCTGATTATTACCGGTTCAGGGCTCATGGATAAATTATTTCTGGCCAGAGATACGTGAGAAATAGGAGAGATGAATCACCGCTGTGATCACGAGCGTCTGGAGTAAAGAGCTCAGAGAAAACGAATTTATTCCTGTTTTAAAGCTTTTAAAAATAAATTATTACAGCGATATCACACAATCAACCAATTAGAACACACCAAGAGCTAAAATAAGATGTTTTTGAACTGTTTGTGTGAAAATGAAATATTTGCAGCTGCCTATCTGAAATCACCGCCTCCGATCAGCGCGTACAGTGTCGAGCTCAAAACAAACGAATTTATTCTTGTTTAAGAGCTTTTTTAAATAAAATATTACCACAAATGCACACAATAAACCCATTGTAACACAACAAGAGCTAAATGCAGGTGTTTGTGACCCGTTTAAGTGTGCAAGACTATTTGAAAGCGCGACTGGCAGAATAACATATCTCTCGAGCTGCAGGATTCTGGCTTTCGTCGTACGAACGAACACATCACGGACAAGATTATTTCAAAATACATAATAGCTTGGCGACTATAAACGAAAACAGCCACGTGAACATAAACTGGATCTACTGGATTTGAATATTAAAGTGACCACATTTACCACTTGTTTCTGTCTTCAATTTTAATCTATATAAAAAAGGAAATTCATTCGACTTGGCTGCTTTTTTAATGTGTGCGTATTTATTTATTTATCTTTTTATACATTTTGTATAATTTCATAGTTTGTGTATTACAATTATAAAAACAAAAATAAAATTAGCCACTCACATAGAAATAGCTTAGGCCTTAACCTTTTTCTGACAGTTTTAGGGATTTTTAAAAATCCTAAAAAAACCTTATTTGTGCTGCAAATAATAATTTCAAACTCATTTGATACTGACCTATGACATCCTGTGACATTATATTTATTTTAATTTACATAATCTCATGGATGTAACAGTAAATCTGTTCAGCTCACAGATCAATACTAAGCTGTAATACAAGCAGAACTTTCACAAATGCTTATGAGTCATTTAAGGATTTGATTACACTGTAAAATAATGTCTAATTTGTTAACATTAGCAAATGCATTGATAACACTTTATAATAACTGCACTCATTAGTAAATAGTCAGTTCATGCTTTATAAAGCCTTGTCCCAATATCAATAGTCAGTAGTAAGCAGTTTATAAATACAGCTATAAATAGCTTGTCCTTGGTTTATAAGCACATTTATTAAAAAGGAGAGTAAGTTATCTTCCTATGAAAAATAAAAGATAAAAATAAACAAACAACAACACAGATTGATACAGAACTCAGAAATTTTATTGTGGATTTATGATAAAGCCTGCAAATGAATTCATACTCCTACTCATACTACTCCATACTCCTTTTTCAACATTATGCCTATATACTGAGATGTTAAATTGTGAATGGGTTTAGGATAGCTTAAATGGTGTTGCCATAGAGATTTATTAAAGTAACATAAAAAAATACAATAGTTATTTTACTATATCTTTACAATTTTTCATTCTAAATCTTCATAATTTTTTATATAAGTAGAAGTCCTCATTTGAAGGAAGCACAGTAAGTTTCATAGCTTTATCACTTTCAAGAGCCAGCATAAAATGTAAACTATCATAACTTATAAATCAAGCTTGCAATTCTTAGTACCTATAATGGCCACCAGAGGGAGCTATAGGATTACTTTTAAATAATTATTGTAGAAACGAGTATGATTTAAATCATTTATAGAAATCTTTCAAAAAAAAAAATGAATTGTATATATTTTACTGATAAAATGACCCTCACTTAATTAGAATAACAAGCTGAAGTATTTTGATCTGTATATTAAGAATAATTCTGTATAGGCTTTATGGACAGATAACTTTTTGAGTGACTCTTGAAGGTTCAGCACCACATCCTCGTTTACCACTGTTTAAAGAATTAATCTTACAGAATAGGTGTGAATGAATTTTGGATAGCTTGAATGGTTTTGCCGTGATGATTTTTTGAAATAATAGTAAAAAAGGAACCAGTAAATGTCTTTTTATTTTTTTTTAAAGTGCAGCTTCTAAACACTTAAAAAAAAAAATGTACACATAGAAGACCAGTCATTCTGAGGCATATTTCCTCAGAATGACTGGTCTCATGACCATAGTTTCATGACTATACAACACTGTATGGATGATAGAAAATTAAAAAAAACTATCATACATCTGATGTCACTCAGTCCCACTGTCACTGTGGGTAATGTGTGTGTGTGTGTGTGTGTGTGTGTTAAGTGAATTAGGTGTGAAACTATCAGGGTGCATTTAGTCTCCAGCGCCAACATTTTACAGAACTGCCACTTTCCTGGAGTCTCAGAATTACTCGGTGTCAGGCTCTGAGAGACTTAACATTCCAAAATATGATTTAATTAGAATACCATGAAGTATTGTGAAATACTATATATTAAGTCTTTATATATAGGCTTTATGAACAGATTAGAGTGACTCGTGAAGGACCAGCACCACCTCCTCTTGTCCGATGGTTTGAGGAATATATCTTCCAGAATCCAGGATTAAGATTTAGGAGCTCATTTTTATTCCACCTCCTTTCCTGAAAAGTCTGTCTTGCAGAATTGACTAAAAATTAATCTTCACATTAATTACTAATTATTTTGCAATTCTTTTTGTCAGTTCTTCTTGACCTGCTTTTTTCTTCTTCTTTTCTGACCTCATGACCCAGTCAGTATTTTTTGTACAATGGTCAAGTCTTAACTTATCCATTTCTGTATTGCATTTGTGTTTGATATTTATCATGGGTATTTCATAATTTTCGACCTTACAGTTTGAGTTAAAAGTCTATTTTAGCGCATTTCATCTGTAAAAGAAAACATGCCTAATAATTCTGCACACATGAATATAAGGAGTTTTCTCTTCCAGCTTTCCTGGACTATTGTATAGCACTCATAAATGATTAAATAAAAAATAATGGTAGTTATTAAGATTTATATGGTTAGGAATTGGTAAAATGTGCTTGGAAAAAAATCACAATAAAACAATGTTTTAATGTTTAAGTTTGGAATATTAACTGACGTGAATGAATGCTATATAAATATTGTTCATGTTAACATAATGTTTATGAATGGAATCTTATTGTAAAGTGTTACTAAAGTTATACATATATATTGTTCTGTGAATGTGATTTTAAAGTCTAGATGATTCGGATTAACCCTTTAACTGCCATATCCTTTAAAACCTCACTGCCAGAGGGATATTGTGAATGCATGTGCCCGCTGGGCACAGTTTACCTGATGCCACCGGGGTGGCGATGGCACTGGTGGCTTGAGCCCGCCATCGCTGCTTGCAGCTATATTCATTATATTTGTACTTTTAAATGTATTAATGTGCATTTGAATAAATATACTATAGCTTTTATTTCAGACGCTTTGTGTTTCAACGAATCGTAGTGGAAATATAATTATATTGCAATTGAATGTAATCTAATAATAATAGTTAAAAAGTGCAATTTAAGTGTTAAGATACAACTCTGTTTTTATTTGAGTGTTGATTATCATTTTAGTTAATTATTTGAAAAATACTTTAGTTTGAGTTAAGTAAAATCGTTTCAGTGTTTAAGTCAAAATTTCAATGCTTCACTATTCAAGACCTTGAAATTCTGCTTGAGGTCGTAAAGTGTTAAATTCACACTCACTGAAGAAAAGGGAAGCCTGATGGCGCACATTAGTAACCTGTGTTGTATCCTCCTTTGGCCTGTTGCGCTGGATTACATCTGTGCTCGGTTCACAAACGTATAACCTCACAAATCCTCTGTACAGTCACATGCCTCCTGCATCACGCTCACTGAAAGCCTCTTATACACACAGCGCTGTAAACATACCATACTGAGTCAACAAACGGTCAGGGCTTCCTGTCCTGATGACACACACACACACACATTCAGAGTCAAATTCTCAAACGTCAGGGATTTACCTAAAGCATTTTATTGGTTTGGTTAGAGCCCAACATGAACGTGCCTGTTTTCTGTCAGTGAACGTTTAACTACATGACTTCCTAAAACAAATATAGCAATTGTGTGCTCTAGTTACTAATGTTATGATTTTCAAAGGGTCAAATTGGTCACATACACAGAAGCACAAAGCACAGTTACATAAGAGTCTTAATGGCTCCGCACCAAACATCAGAAAGAGGGAGGGGGAAAAATACCTTTGATGTCTGTGATGATTCATTGTAACTTTTACAGTTATAATGGAACCGTAGTAGCAACCAAACTTTTACTACATATTGTGACATATATCAAAAGTGAACCAGTTTATTAAAAATAAATAAATGTAGGGTGGATATTTTGATATTGTAGATGATCAATAAGTTTTAAATAATGAGTGAATGCACAAAAGATTAAATGTTATTGCTACATTTACCTTTAATTGAATATATTTAATTATGTCTAAGCATATATATATATATATGGTTTTGTAGACTTTTCCAGTCTGTATTGGATTCAGTGTGCAGCTAAACAACTTCTTGTTCATATTAGATTCATTATAACATCATGAAATCTGAGAATCATTGGTATCAACTCTAATTGAAATCAGTTGATTTAATTCACTTTCTTTGAACTTATAACTCATTGGCTGCTCAAAAATAGTCAAAATTTATGAAACCTACATATTCAAACAACCTAAATAGTAATCTGCAAATAATAATTAAAGTAATAATAATAATAATAATTTTACTTTGATAACTTTCACATTGAGGTCGAAAAGATTTTATCAATTTTTTTTTATGTTCATGAAAGTGTGAAAATAAGTCTGTTACATTGCATAGAGCAGTGGTTTTCAACATGTGGTCCGCAAAATCGTCATAAAATCACAATTTGAGTGTGTGCGATTTCTAAATCGCTATATAGCACATTTTTCCATGGCCCTGACCTCCCGTAGTATGCTGTCCAATGATCCAATCAGAATGCATTCACGCGGTAAAAGTCTAGAAATAAAAACGTGTGAAAATAATTAATATATAACACATGAGCATAAAGAGAATTGTGAGTGCACAGGACGATGTTTAAGTGAGAGGAGACACATTTTAAGTGCGCACACTCTCTCCGCACAGAGCAGTGTGTATTTGAGCAAGTACGTCTGGTTTTGTGACAGAGCAAAGGAAATTTGTGTTTGGACAGAGAGATTCGCACTCGTGCATTATTTTAATGTGCTTTCGCGTCATATGTATGCGCTCTCGCTGCTGACCGCATACACATACTGTATACACACTGAAAACACCTGAGGCACCGCTACAATTAATGAGCTCTTTGTTAATGATTTTTTTGTTGTTGCCATAAGTCTATACATTTTGTTACATCTTTACCATAGTGATAATTTTGACTTATGTCTGTTCTAGAGACGTTACAACTTTTTGATAAAGCTCTAATTGGGTTTCTTTTAGAAATGTTTCAAATTAATCCTGAAAGCATTTATGACTGTAAAGCATATCCGTGTGTGTCACAATCGCAAAATGGATCAAAGAAATCACGATATCATCACGTTTTTTTTTTTTTTTTGTCCATATTGCACACCCCTAGTTCATTCAATAATACAGTTAGCAATCTAGCTTCTGAGTACTAAGTTAATAACCCAACAATACTGGGGTCAGTTAATTTTTTTGAAGTGGGCCGCACAAACGTGTGTGGTGAAAAAGGTTGGGAACCTAAAAATGGACCTAAACGCAAAATCTGTTACTTTTTTTAATGGTTATATATCTTCAAAACCTCAAAAGTATCCATATTTTGTTATGACTTGCTCAAAAAATGCATTTTGTAGGAAGAAAGTATTTCATCCATGTCCAAAGACCACAATGCATTATAAGAGAGTTAATGATAGACAGGGTTCAATTTTCATTTCATGTCGACTTAAAGAAAACCCATGACAGATTTGAGGTGAGGTGAGGCAGGCGTTATAATGAGACAGGAGTGAAGCAGATCAGTTTCTCCCGTCACTGAAAACAGACCGACAGAAAGAAATCATTATGGCCTGATGTTAGCACAGAGATGCCAGCTAACTCCCACAATCCCTCTCCAACCAGCACTTGCTGCCGCTCTCCTCCCCTCTTTCCCTCCGCTCATGTCCCGCTCTTTTCTGTTTCCCATCTGTTACTTTCCAATCTTTCTCTGAAAGTGTAGATTTTTTTTTTGTGTAATGTGTTTTTGTGCGGTGTGTGTAACCTGTAGCTGTCCAGAAAGGCATCATCAGTCTGTTAAACCCTTCCAAGGGCATGATGGTAAATTTCCACTGGGAGTCCCCAGGGCAGAAAATAGCCGGTCATTACTCTGTGTGTATGTGTGTGTGTGTGTGTGTGTGTGTGTGTGTGTGTGTGTGTGTGTGTGTACGTATGTATGTGTTTTTCCACCACCTCAGTCTGTGCTTGTGTTCCTCTCTCCTAATTGCTTAGTCACTCTTGGAAAAATGACTTCACAAACAGGCCTGTAAAAGAAATGCACTGGAAAGGAAGAGAGTTACTTAGATTAATGCTCCTTTTATGTCCATTTACTCTGCGCAGATTATATTATATTATAATGTTATATGCTATTATGGATTATGTAAATGCAATGAAAGGAATGTTTATGTGTTTATATAATACACATTAAGAGTGTTTGTGTTTTATCCCAGTACAGCTCCCACTTCCAAATGGCGCAGCAAGAATAATCATTTTTAAAACATTACTTAAATGACAGTGTTTTAGGATAATTTTATTTTGGGATTTGTTATATATCTGGTTCTCAGTTATAAGGTAAAACCTGTTATTTGCAGCCAATTAAATCCTATTATACAGATTTTTTACTTTTAGTCTAAATCAAGGGCCAGATTTATGACAATCTTTTTTAAGAAAGAAGCCAAGCAGTTTTTAAGATAATGCTAAGAATGTTTCCGAGTGCTATTCTTTCTTTAAAAAGTAAAAAAAATAAAACTGACTTAACTGACAATCAGTTAAGATGTTTGACACAAAGTAACCAACTGCAGTTTGTTTTTATATAAAACCAATTAAAAGCATGTAACATCAACAAATAAAATTTATTTCATAATATCACAGTAGCATGTAAAAAAGCTTTCTGAGAATTTGTGAGAACTTTATATATATATATATATATATATATATATATATAATTATTTTAGTAAACATTGAATAAGCATTTAACCCTTGTGCTAGGCTGAAAATCCTTTACCTAATTTGGTGCTCCTGGTCAAAAATGACCAGCATTTCTGAAAAATCTCTCATTCTGCTATATTATCACCAACTCTTCTACTGTTTTTTTCTTCAACTTGCTTTCCTTCAATCAGCAAAGGCATTTTGGTGTTTAATTTTGCCACTGATTGATCATAGGCCTCATTGATCTGAGCTCATGAGTGAATAAAGCATGATCTGTGGATCATCTTGTTAATGTTCACTCAAAATCTGCAGTGCACGAGCTCAGATCAATGAAACCTATGTTTCAAAAATAAATGCAAAACCTGTGCTAGTTGAAAGAAAAAAAATTGATGAAAAGATTAAAGACAACATTTGATGATGATATAGCATAATAAGAAATGTGTCAGCAGTTTTACAAGCATGTCATTAACTTTTCAGGGGGAAATCCTTTCTGGGTCAAAATGAGAGGAATGCAACATGAGGGTTAATATACAGGTGCGTCTCAATAAATTAGACTGTTGTGGAAAAGTTCATTTATTTCAGTAATTCAGCTCAAATTGTGAAACTCGTGGATTCAATTCAGACGTAGTTTAAATTCTGAAGTAGTTTAAGTCTTTGGTTCTTTTAATTGATAAAACAAAAACCCACCACTTCTCAACATCAATCTCAACAAATTATAATATTTCATAAGACCAATAAAAAATATAAAAAAAAGTGAATTGTTGGCCTTCTGGAAAGTATTTTAATGTACTGTACATGTACTCAATACTTGGCAGAGGCTCCTTTTGCTTTAATTCTTGTCTCAGTTCAGCGTGGCGTGGAGGTGATCAGTTTGTGGCACTGCTGAGGTGGTCTGAAGTTCAGGTTTTTTTGACAGTGGTCTTCAGCTCATCTGCATTGTTTGGTCTCTTGTTTCTGATCTTCCTCTTGACAGTAGCTCATAGATTCTCTCTGGGGTTCAGGTCTGGTGAGTTTGCTGACCAGTCAAGATCACCAACACCATGGTCATTTAACCAACTTTTAATGCTTTTGGCAGTGTGAGCAGGTGCAAAACCCTGCTGGAAAATGAAATCAGCATCTTTAAAAAGCTGGTCAGCTGAAGGAAGCATGAAGTGCTCCAAGATTTCTTGGTAAATGGCTGCAGTGACTCTGGTTTTCAAAAGACAGAATGGACCTACACCAGCAGATGACATTACAACCCCAAATCATCACAGACTGTGGAAACTTAACACTGGACTTCAAGCAGCTTGGGCTAGGAGCTTCTCCAGCCTTCCTCCAGACTCTAGGACCTTGGTTTCCAAATGAAATACAAAACTTGCTCTCATTCCTCATTACGCCACTGGGCAACAGTCGAGTTCTTCTTCTGTGGTCATCTGTGGTTCAGGAGTGGCTTAACAAGAGGAATATAACAACTGTAGGCAGTTGTGAGGGGGCTCTTGATGCCTTGACCCCAGCCTCAGTCCATTCCTTGTGAAGTTCACTCAAATTCTTGAATCCAGTTTGTTTGATGATCCTCATAATGCTGCGGTCCTCTCGGTTGGTTGTGCATCTTTTTCTTCCACACTTTTTCCTTCCACTCAACTTTCTGTTAACATGCTTTGATACAGCACTCTGTGAACAGCCAGCTTATTGGCAATGAATGTTTGTGGATGACTGTCAGATCAGCAGTCTTCCCCATGATTGTGTAGCCTAGTGAACCAAACTGAGAGACCATTTTGAAGGCTCAGGAAACCTTTGCAGGTGTTTTGATTAGCTGATTGACATGTCACCATTTTCTAATTTGTTGACATAGTTAATTGGTGGGTTTTTGTTAAATGTGAGCCAAAATCATTACAATTAAAATAACCAAAGACTTAAACTACTTAAGTCTGTGTGCACTGAATTTAATACACGAGTTTTCACAATTTGAGTTGAATTACTGAAATTAACTTTTCCACAACATTCTAATTTATTGAGATGCACCTGTGTGTGTGTGTGTGTGTGTGTGTGTATATATATATATATATATATATATATATATATACACACATAATGCGGTTTTGGTCCTCCCCTGTACGAGGTTTGTCTGTGAATGGGGAGTACAGATGAGCGCAGATGTCTTGTGTAACAGCAGAAACACAAGGTTCATTGAAGTCACATGAGAAAGCTCAGGGTCAGATGCTGCTTTCATGGCAGCGTTAAATGTCTCTGAATGCTTCCGAGTCTTTGCTGATCACAGAACAGGTTTAGGGCCGCTGTTCCTGGTGTCTCACAGCACAGACATCACAGTGTTTACACAGCCTTCAGACCTTTCAGTCCATTTGTTTGTCAAGGTGTAGGGTAACCAAGAGACATGTTACAACACACACACACACACACACACACACAGTGTATTAGTCAGCATATTTATTGATTCTTGTGTCTGCAGGTGAAGGTGCACACACACTTGTTAAACTAGAGTTATATTAATGGCATACCTGTCCAATAATATTCATCTCTCAATAGTAAACTCTTTCTACTTTGTTTTTTCTTTTCTTTTCTCCATAGGACTTAAAAGACCTGACACAGCGAAACGAGTGCCTAGAACTCAAAGGTGAGCTTAAAAAACCTCCTTATCTCAATGTTCAGTGTCTGAATGATCGAAAGTTCAGGGAGTTTTAAAAAGAAATGGTATATTTCCCATCTTCCAAAAATGAAAAGTCTTGGAAATTTGAGAAATGTTTCTTGAGCAGTAAATCATCATATTTTCATGATTTCTGAAGATTATGTGACACTGAAGAATGGAGGAATGATGCTGAAAATACAGCTGCGCATCTTAGAAATAAATTACACTTTAACAGAGATTCACACAGAAAACAGCTGTTTTAAACTGGAATAATATTTTAGAAAATAAAAATCTTACCATTTACAAACCACACAATTTTTACATTTAGGTATACATTTAAATTTACATTTTACACAATCTATGAATAAGGAACAGTTACGTCATGAGAATGCATTGAGATCACACACACACACACACACACACACACACACACACGTGCAGGTCTTCTGTTGAGTTCAACCTGTTAAGACTGGTTTGTGTCCTTGTTTGGTTTGTGTAGTTAATGGGTGTGTGTCCGTTGGCGAGCTGATCTCACCATCAGATGATTCAAGTTTACTGTAAATATGAAAGTAGCAGAAAAATCATCACTATGCGTTTGACTTTGATCAGTGTTTTTACCAAATAAAAGGATCTAAAGAGCCGTATCAGTGCAAAAGTTGCATCTAATATCTCTGTCTCTCTGTGTTTTCCTCTGTAGGAGAGAAGCTGGACTATAAATCATGTGAATCTCTGGAGGAGATCTTTAAGAGGGTGCAGTTTAAAGTGGTGGATCTGGAACAGACAAACTTAGACGAGGATGTGAGTGCTGCTCTTTTTTTTTTTTACCTCGTTGAGTTTCTTACCGATCTCATTTCCTGACCAGCTCTCTGACCGCGGGGTCATTCTTGGTCTGTCTCTTTCCATCTTTAAACCTGTCTGAGCTTCTGTTGTGACGAGTGCAGCGCTCTGATTTCTTTTATCAGTGCCGTTACATGATGCAGATGTGAGGCATGTGTCTCTGTGTGTGAATACATGTGTGCTGTTCTGACACGGTTTGTGTTTGTCCAACATAAACAGACATCAGGAGCTCTGGAGATTCAGACGGTTTCTGTTAGGTTACTTAAGGTCACTCCTGGCCTCTGACTACTGTGTTTGAGTTAATGCAATCATTTTGAAATAAATCATAAGTCGGGTGGATCTCAGCATCCTCCATACACACACACACACACACACACACACACACTCCTTACAGCTCATCTTAAGGGAGTATCAGTGTTTTTTTTTGTTTTTTTTTGGCTCTTTTGAAATAAAAGATGTGCTATGTACACATTCTAAGTCAATATTTATGCACGCATTTGTTTGTTTTTATTTATTCTAATTTAATTTGTATTTTTATTCGGGATGCAACAATACCATTTTTTCAAAACGATCCAATCTGATACCAGCAGTTTTTTTTTATCAATGTTGAAATTTTTTATGTCACTCTTTTGTGTGTTAATCACAATCTACTACATATAAACAACTTCATTTGAATGAAAAATAAATGAAAACATATAGAATCATAATCTATTACAAAAATACTATTATAAACTAGGTTAGTGGATAATTCAGCAGCAAAAAAAATGCACAATTTTATAAAAACTAGTGAAATATTTTATTTTGCAAATAAAAGAGAATAAGTCTAAAATCTGGTAAAATGTTACACATTGTTCTTTGTATTGTTATAAAATACATTCATGAAAAAACAAGTTTATACATTTATATAGATATCTAAAAGACGTTTCTTTTCAATGTATAGCACTGTGTAATAAAGGCAGCAACATATGATAGATAGGACAGAGCAAGAAAAACTATTAATAATCTTTTATTGTGCAGAAAAGTATTATAATACTAAAGGCTCCAGTATTGAGCGCCACAGAGCGCTTCTGCACATCCTGTGTGCTGAATGATGAGCTTGAAACAACACAGAGTCACAGTGTGCAGGAGACACGAACCGTTTCAAACGATTCAGTCCGATTTGGTGAATCGGTTCACTAAGAAGAACCGGTTAAATCGAACGATTCATTTGCGAACTGGACATCACTAGTACAAAGGCAAGAGATATTGATTCGCAGTGTATTAAATCTGTGCGTTAGTTTAATGAGCCTTTTCTTTGAACAGTTATAAACCTCAATTACTGTGCGCTCTTAAAGAGTTTCGTAGTTTTGACTGTAGTAACCGAACGAGAGAGACAGACTGAGCACTGAATGGAGGATGATAGACAGCCGCAGTGTTTTTCATTTATTTATATTTATCTTTATGTGATTTTTTTTTTATTGATTGCATTTCAATATTTTTGAATTATTTAATGTATTTTTTATTTTATTGCCCTTAATTGCTGTTCTGAGATCAGTTTCTCCTGCCCAATTTCATCTTCTCCTTTAAGTGTTGTTGGAAGCAGGTTTTGTCCCCGATGCAGAGCCATGATCAGCATGTTTGTTGTCTTGTTTTTCTGTGTCTATAAGTGTTTGTTGCACTCCTGCTGCTTCTAATCTTCTTTATCTTTAAACCCTCTTTATTATGAACTGCCTTGCACTTGTTCTTATTTTTTGGCTCCTCCAGAAACGTTGAGCCTGTCCTCCTCCTCTGTGAGAGCTCTTGTATGCAGACATTGTATTTATAGGGTGTGTGTGTGTGTGTGTGTGTGTGTGTGTGTGTGTGTGTGTGTGTGTGTTCAGGGTGGAGCTCAACACCATACGCTGCAGAGACCTGCTCAATTAAACACCGCTGAGTTTCACTTCTGTCCTCATTCTGTATGAGGGCAGAGCAAAATGTCTAGCATCATCTAAGGAAGTGATGATGTTTTTTATTTTATTACTAATGAAACTATTTGAAACAATTATACAAATAATACTCTTAGTTCCTAAATGGATAGTTCACCCAAAAATGCCCCTCATGATGTTCCAAACCTGTTAAGAACGTCAGTAACCAAGAATCATCTTGTTCCCCTTTTTAAAATGTTTGAATCCAAGTGAAGAAGATATTTTGAAGAATGAGTTTCTGGTCTCAACTGACTTCCATACTTTTTTTTCCCATACTATGGAAGTTAATGGGAATATAAGATTATATAATTTATATATATATATATATATATATATATATATATATATATGTATATGTGTGTGTGTGTGTGTGTGTATATTTTCTACTTGTTACTTTAGAATTTATTATTTTTGGGAAAAAAATAAATAAATGTTAACTCTTATGTCTGTTTGATTGTACTGTATCATATCTCTCTCTCTCTCTCTCTCTCTCTATCTCTCTCTCTCCATCTCTCTCTCTCTCTCCCTCTCTCTCTCTCTCTCTCTCTCTCTCTCTCTCTCCTCTCTTGGATGTTGTGTCTCATCTTGTCTGAGATCACTGTGTGATTCATGCTGCTCAGAGGACAGTGTAAATCTCTAGTGTAAAGATGCTGGAAACAAAACCATGTTTTCTCTTGAGGCACACATATATACATAGACATGTGCACATGTATAGACATGCAGACTAAATCTTAGCACTTCTATGGGACACATTCTGGGGCTTTATCCTGAATAAAAAAAATGCATACATCTTCAAATATGCCGTGGAGAATCACAGAAAGTGACCGAATTAGGTTTTATTGTGGATTTTTTTTTATGGAAAGCAAAAATATAGCGAAATTCGGATTTCATTTTTATTTATCGAATAATTAGAGCAGAATGACTATTCGAAAGTTCGACTATCTGTGCACACCCCTATAATCAAGGTTTACATCATATCTTAAATCCAGTACAATTTCACTGCCAGGTTTCCTCATCAACAGTTTCTCACTCTTGTGGGGTTCCTCAAGGGTCTGTCCTAGGGCCATTCATTTTTTTAATCTGTACATGCTTCGACTTGGTAATATAATTAGACATATTTAATCTTGTTTCATTTCTACGCTGATGATTCTCAGTTATACATTCCATTAAAAAATTGATATTATTCGCAGCCTCTTATGGACTGTCTGAAGGATTAAAATATGGATGAAAAATAATTTCCTCCAGCTAAATAATGAAAAAACTGAGGTGATTATTTTTGGTCCCTTTAAAACCAGAAACTCTGTAGTTAGACAGTCTCACTCCATATGTTAAGTCCCATTCAAAACATTTAGGTGTTATTTTTTTTACTCTGAGCTTTGCCTTGAAAAGCAAATTAGCTTAGTTGTTAAAAACAGTTATTATCAATTGAGAATAATTTCTAGACCTAAATCAACACTTTCCTTTCAAGACTTGGTGAAAAGTTAATTATGCATTTATCACATCACGACTGGACTATTTTAATTCCTTATACCTAGGTTTTCAGTTCAGTTGCCACCTGACATTGAGAATGCTCTGTCGGTTTCAGTTTTTAAGTCTAAACTTAAAACACATTTTTATTCTATGGCCTTTCCTGATTTTTAATTTCTGGATTATTGTTATCTTAGATTTTAATTTGTATTGTATTATTTTATTTTATACTTGTGCTGTATTTTATGATTGTTTTGTACAGCACTTTGGTCGTCAGTGTTGTGATTTAAATGTGCTCTATAAATAAATTGTACTTACTTGTCACAAATTAATAAGTCATAGGAACAAATTAACAAATTGCTGTGTCACCTGCAAAGTACACAATATGTAATAATTATCTGGTGAAATTACTTGGTTACTACATTTCTATAGCTTTCCGTGTTGAACAACGTGTTGTTTATATTTTGATGTACTTTTAAAGTTTAAATCACATTAAAGGCCTAATTTGTACATGGTAAATGAATCATGATGCATATATATTTGATCACCGTCACTCACAGACACGATTAATTTTTTCTGACAGTTTAACTGAGTTATTGTCATGTTTTATTTAAACCATAACAAATAATGTAAAGGTGTCTAAATAAATTTTAGTTACACTGTGTGTGTGTGTGTGTGTGTATATATATATATATATATATATATATATATATATATATATATCTTAGTAACATTATGACATAAAACATTTTATGTATATGAAATGAACCGGCTGATGAAGTAGCAAAGGTTGAGAACTGTATAATTAATATAGCTATTTTAGTTGTTATTATTGTTATTTTAGTTTAAATTGTTATTTTTATTTGTATGTCAATTTTTTTTAAAGATTAAATTAAATTATTATAATCATTATATTGAAAGGATCTTGAATGGTTTTAATGATGCTATTGAATTGTTTTTGCCATGTGTATAGCCATTGTTGCTGACTTGGTATTAAATCATAAATCAGTTAAAACATACAGACATGTATTTTCCCCCCTCATCAGTTTCTGAAGCAGGTTGTTATTATGGTAACTCAATGTGTCTGCATTTGATGCTGTTTTGCATCTCTTTCATGATCTCCTTCTGCTGAATAAACACAAACAGACTGCTATTAATTCTGAAATGCTGTGCAGAATAAACATTGTTTCTTTCTCTCTCTCAGGGAGCGTCTGCTTTGTTCGATATGATCGAGTACTATGAATCCGCCACTCATCTCAACATCTCCAGCAACAAGCACATCGGCACACGCGGCTGGCAGGCCGCCGCACACATGATGAGGAAGGTGAGGCTTGAGTTCTGCTCCGTTCACACTTTACTGACGAGCTGATCTCCTCATGTGTGTGTGTGTGTGTCCAGACGAGCTCTCTGCAGTACCTGGACGCCCGTAACTCCCCGCTGCTGGATCATTCGGCTCCGTTCGTGGCCAGAGCGCTGCGGATCAGCGGCAGTCTGACCGTCCTGCACCTGGAGAACACCGGCCTCTCAGGACGACCGCTCATGCTGCTCGGTAACACTGTGGACATTAACCCTATAAAACATCAGCAGATTTGAAAAAGTGTTTCTAAGTGCTTTAAATGGCCTGCATGATAAACAAAAAAACCTGTTTGTCTACCAAAGGGCTTCTGTCATAGTGTGTGCTTTTTAGCATGTAAAATGCCTTTTACGATAACTGTACAAAGGTCCATTTGCAGCTTGTATGAGAGTTTTTCTGTTGAGTATCATGCATCAGGCTTTTTATGCTTTTATAGTTTGATATAGTGAGAATATGAGGAAAAACTTGTCATTTATTCAGAGACTCAAACTGAGCAGGAATATGTAGTTTGGTGCAGATATATGATGAAATTATGATGCTTGTAATTTAAATCAATACGATTTTATACATATAAATGTCAGTCATCATTCTATATTTCCAAAAACACGTCTTAGTAAGATATATATATATTTAAATGCTTAGTTTAGTGATCAAAACATAAAATGCATATGTAATACAGTAATGATTGAGAGATTAACAAATTAACGTGCCATTAAAAGCCTGATGATCATATTTATGACTTTATTTAATTAAAAATAAATGTTTATATATATGATGGATAATCAAGTAAACCTTTAGTCCAGTAATTGTTAATTTTGAAATGACATTACTTGATTAAAAAAATCTAATCAAATCAAAATATTAATCAGACAACAAAAGGCATGTGTAGATTTTGTTCAATAGATATTAGAGGCTTTAAAAATGCATGCATCATAAGATATATATTAACAGTTTTCTCAAAATGAAATGTGAATGAAGCAGTTAAAAAGCGGTTTATTTCATACATGTGTTCAGCCACAGCACTGAAGATGAACATGAACCTCAGAGAGCTGTATTTGGCTGAAAACAAGCTGAACGGTCTGCAGGACTCGGCTCAGTTGGGGAACCTGCTGAAGTTCAACTACAACATCCAGATTCTGGACCTGAGGAACAATTACATCCTGGACTCAGGTCTGACCTCGTCCTCTCTCCAGATCTCCTCCGTGTCTCGCTGATTGGTCTCCTGCTTCAGTAGCTTGTCGTTTAACTCTCTGTGTTTGCGTCCGCTCGTTTCCTCAGGGTTGGCGTATATATGTGAGGGTCTGAAGGAGCAGAGGAAGGGTTTGGTGACTCTGGTGCTCTGGAACAACCAGCTCACACACAATGGCATGGGATACCTGGCCGCCGCTTTGGTAAACACACACACACACACACACACACACACACACAACTGTGTCACAAACGTTTCCATGAGAAAATACACATCTTCAGGGCTTATTCTAACCAAGAGCAACACAACGAACACAGCGAAATCGCCAAAACTCACACTGCAGAGTTATTTATATGAACCAGTAATTGACTATTCTGCTTATTTACAGACCATTTCTGAAAAATGGAAAATATTTGTTGACTTTATAGTTGGAAATAGTGCTGCAAGTTAGATATACCTACATATCATCTACATATCTCCAATAAAAAATAAAAAATAAACCTACAGGGCAGAAGAAAATTTAATTTCTGGTCCATAATAAGCATTATTTTGACTTATTATCTTTTATTGTGAAAATTAACACTTGAGCAGGTGTTAAAACTCGAAGTTAAACTTGAAATAGAAATATTTTGTAACATTATAATAACATTTATGTTCACATTTGATCAATTGATTTATTTGTATCCATGTTGGATAAAAGTATTAACTGAATAAAAGTATTACAATATTTCAGTTTCCACAAAAAATATTGTGCATCACAGCTGTTTCCAACATTGATAATAATCAGAAATGTTTCTCGAGCAGTAAACCATCATATTTTCATGATTTCTTAAGATCATGTGACACTGAAGACTGGAGGAATGATGCTGAAAATACAGCGGAGCATCACAGAAATAAATTACACTTTAACAGAGATTCACACAGAAAACAGCTGTTTTAAATTGAAATAATATTTCACAGTATTACTGCTTTTAAATAAAAGAATGCAGCCTTGAAGAGCTTAAGATCTTCTTCTAAAAGACCGTAGTGAACAAAAGACGATTCTCTTTAGCCTCATCGTATAATGACCCATAATGCAGCACATCCAGCCCAAACACACGAGATGAGCTCAGCTCGTTCACTCAGATGCTCATTAATACTGTGCATGTCTGCCAGCTGCTGACCATGCAACGCTCAGGTTTACGTGTGTCCTGCCGTCGTCTTGTTAATTAAGGACAAAACACACACACACACACATTCTCACAGCCTTGTGTTTAATGTACTGCAGTCCGTGCTGGTCTTCGCTTGTATCATGAAAATCTCTCACTGCAGAGTTAATCCACTTTCAGTTTTTCTGTGTTTACCGATCCGTCTGGTGTGCTCTCTGTTGCTGTAGCCTTTCACTCAGAGTTTGGAAACGCTGAACCTCGGTCATAACGCAGTGGGGAACGAAGGAGTGCACAAACTAAAAGACGGACTCATAGCGAACCGCTCCATCCTCCGGCTGGGTCTGGCCTCCACCAAACTCTCCTGTGAAGGTGAGATCGGGGACGAAGTGTGAAGCTACTGTCATGTAAATAATGAGTTAGTTTCTTCTAATGCAAAGTTTAGAGATGGGCTTGTGATAAGCGTGTGTGAATGTGTGATAGGAGCGGTGGCTATCGCTGAGTTCATCGTTGAGAGTCCGAGGATCCTCCGGCTGGACATGCGTGAGAATGAGATCAAGACCGGAGGCCTCATGGCTCTCACGCTCGCATTTAAAGTCAACACATCGCTGCTCCGACTCGACCTGGACCGAGAGCCCAAGAAAGAGACGGTGAGCGCTTGTTACATGGGAAAGGATTTCCCTGCATGTTTACATTTATTCTGCTACTGCAACTCTTAACATGTCACAACGTGGGTTTATTCGGACGTTACTTTCCATTCTCATTAGATTTTTTCCTTTTTTTTTTTTTTTTATCTCACAGCATACAATGTGCATTAAAAGTGTAAGGTCATATAAGACCATTTTAATGGAGTTTAAAACTGTTTGAAAATCATGAATGCTCATTGAAGTCTTCTTGTGGCCTTCTTTATATATTTAAATAAATGTACATATCGCTGTTTATTACAGTATGATGTTATATCGATGTAAATATATTCAAATTACAAGTTATATATTAGTATATAATATTTACTGATTTTATATTGGTTTTCAAATGATTTTATATTTTATATTATATTTTTTTATATTACCATTCAAATGATTGGGGTCAGTAAGTATTAAAAAACTAAATAAATAAAGACTTACTCAGCGAGAACACATTACATTTATCAAACGTGACCGTAATGTCATTTATAATGTTACAAAAGATTTCTATTTCAAATAAATGCTGTTCTTTTGATCTTTCTGTTCATCAAAGAATACTGAAAAATTAAATGTATCACTGTTTCCACAAACATATGAAACTGTGTTCAACATTGATGATAATCAGAAGCAGCAGATCCTCATATTAGAATGATTTCTGAAGATCATGTGACACTGAAGACTGGAGGAATGATGCTGAAAATACAGCTGTGCATCACAGAAATAAATTACAGTTTTCTATATATTCGCATCTATTTTTAAATTGTAATAACATTTCTGTATTTTTGAGCAAATAAATGCAGCCTTGGTGAGCACAAAAACATTTAAAAGTCTCCCCAAACTTTTTAATCCATACTGTATATATATATATATATATATATATATATATATATATATATATATATATATATATATATATGCAATAGATTGGATACATTTGTTTAATTAACTAGACTTAATTATATGCCTCACTGTTCATTACATGCATGAACTTTTCATTGCATAACTGCACGCTATCTGTTTTTGTCTCACAGGTGAAGAGTTTCATTGAGACACAGCGCGCCCTGCTGGCAGACATTCAGAACGGCTGCAAGAGGAACTTCATCCTGGCCAAAGAGAAGGAGGAGACGGAGCAGAAGATGAGGCTGTCGGTTTCAATGGCCGAGATCGCCACTGAGGACCAAACTCAAGAGGATGAAGATGCATCTGCAGAGAAAATCGAGGAAGAAAACCCCACAGATCAGGGAGACGCAAACGATGAGGGCAGTGTATTTGACAGCGAAGAGGTCAAAGATCAAAAAACGACACTACAAGACGACTCGGACTCTGACACCGAGGATGAGGACGCAGTGGAGGAGCCGAAAGCTTCTGCAAACACCACACCTCCCATAGAGATTCCTGCAATAAACGCCTGTACGGCCGTGGCCTCGACGCCTCCTCCACCAGGATCTCCAGCGAGAATAACAGTGACCGAAGCCAGCCCTGTCCCCGGATCCCCAGCATCTCCTGGACGCTGCATTTCAGTGTCTAGCCCTGGCAGAGGACGCAAAATCTTTATGGTAACCCGTGTGGAAAGCCCTCCGGAGCAGCAACAGATGAATGCATTTGGGAAAGGCGTCAGCGAGAGGGCGGCAGAGAGCCAAACTCCCACACAAACTGATATCAAAGCACCTTTAGATGCACCATCAAACCAAAAAGCATCTGAGCTCAGCACGTTAACATCACATGCAGAAACAACACCAGCACCTGTTCAACCGCTCAACGTGTCTTCACATGATGAGCAGGAGAATACGAAGGAGTCTTCACCAACAGGAATCGCACCGGAACCTTCTACGCCGTCTGAAAGCCAGAAGGACGCCATCGTTGCCGATCACTTGATTGTAGATACAAACATAGAAACATCGCACAATGTAAGCGAGACGTGTTCTCACACGGAGCAGAAACAGGACACACAGCCATCAGTTTCAGGACAATCCCGAGATCCCGAGACGCTAAAGCCAAAGGTCGCACCATGTCCAGAACAGCTGGGGGAAGTTCATCCAGGTGCTAACGGAGGAGAACGAGTGCAGTCAAGTGAGCAGCAACAGGCCACTCACGAACCCCTCGATGAGGACGACTGTGCCCGGGCGGGATCTCCTGACCAGATCTCCACAGAAGAAGCTGAAGGTCATCCGGCTGGGAGTATGGGAACAGCGCTGCCCAACGGGCTCAAGCCAGAGTTTGCCTTTCACCTGCTCGAACCCGAGGGACCCAAACCAGCCAGCTGCATTATGGAGCATGGTGAGTTACACTGGGCCACCTCATCTTCCACAATATCGGATTCAATTACATTTACATTTACTCTTTATACCAATCCTGATGCGACTAGATGACATGATACAATATTATCTGTCGGGGTGTAACGGTTTGTCACGGTTCTGCAGTCACCGTTTTGGTACGGTTCAGATGTGTTATGTTCGGGGGAATTACTATATTGTTAAATAGAAATAAAGAAAATAAGAACAAATTGTCTAATTACAAGCAAAAGCACAAATAAATACAATAAAGCAAATATACAAATAAAATAATCAGGGTTTTTATGTAGGTCTAACACTTGTTTTAGGTACAGGGATTGAATAAAGTAATCGAATGTAAAATAAAATTGCATGTTTGACTATAAATTAGAGCCTGACAGATACAGGTTTTTGGGGCCGAAACCGATATTAGGGAGTAAAAAAAAGTCTGATTTTGATATATCAGCCGATATTCATTGTGTGTATGTTATTGTAGACAGTAGATACACACACTTCCCATTCGACTGTATATAGAATACAGTATATATGGCAATAAAAGCAACAATGTTTGTCCGTGACAAGTAATGTACAATGCTATGCCATAATAATAACATGCTTGTTCATCAGGCGGATTCAAACCGATAATACCATGAATTTTTGAGTCTTTCTGAGTGATTCATGAACTAGCTCCATAATGCGATTATTCAAAAATAGAAAATAAATCAGTATTGCAATGTTTTATATTTAACTACACATTTAATATTGAGACTGATATCATGCAGGGCATTGTTTGAATCATTTTTACTCAGAAATGCTGATTTAGGTAAAGATTCATCAAACCGATATTTATTAGTCTTTCGGAGTAATTCATGAAAAACACAGGTCCAGTTTCTGTATATTTATATAGTGAGTCATGCTTATTCGTAAAAGTTCAGAGTTCATTCATTTGAAGATTCATCACACCGATTCAAACCGATAACATCTGAATTTATGAGTCATGATTAGTGAATCAAGAATAAACTGGCTCATTTTCTATATATCATATATTATTATATTATGTATTATAATTTGTGATTCTTTGGGGGTTAGTAATGAAGAAATACATACTCATAACAGTAATTGTCTCGTGAATCAGATTATGCTGGTCACATTGTACGTTTTTTTGCGTGCAGCTTGTGAAGACGATTAAATAGAAAGAAGGGTTTTTTTGCTATTAATGCCTGTTCACGCCAAGGCTAATATTAGACACACCGTGAAATTAACTAATTTAAATCTCTCTGCTGAAAATTTTTGTTGGTTTGAACAAGTGTTTACCTTGTAGTATTTGTTTGTTTCATCGTATCACATGCTAAGCTCAAATATTGATGCTTTTGCATCGTTTAGTCGTATTGGACTAAGCTGTGAGCGAGAATTTATGAATATAATGAAAGCACAAAGACATGTGATTATTATAGTGATTTTGAGCATGCAGTGAATGATTCGGTGTGTGTGTGTGTGTGTGTGTGTGTGTGTGTGTGTGTGTGTGTGTCAGTGAGCGTGACCGCAGAGCTGAGCTGTGGGCAGGATTTAGAGGAGCTTCTCCTTGATGCCAGTCTGGACACCAGCAGAGATGCACCATAATGCTGTAACCAAGGTAATGCAAGGAAATTCCCATGTTTCTGAAGGAATTCCTGGAATTATAAGTCAGGTAAAATGAACCCTTAACCCGTCTTTGTCTCTTCTCAGGATCCACACATGCAGAGAGAATCAGAAGGGCCGGTTTGTTCTTGGCAACATGGCATTCGCTCATATTCCTCGGGTCTCTTTTTCATGTCTTTTCCACTAATTTTCCAATCGTTGCATCAGAACACAGAGGACTCCCCTTCCCTCCAGTGTCCAACTTTGATTGAAATTAGGAAAATCTCTTCTGCGATTTAAACATTTGCCGTAAAGTTATACATTCGCACAGTTACCAAAGACGCACAAGCAGAGAAACACACACACACTTGCTAACCGGCGAATTTCTTCTGTTCCTCCCCGTTACGCTGTCGACTGTGGCTGCCCCCTGGTGGACTGGAGGCTGTAATGCAGCACAGAGACTGACCGGCTGAAACACGCGAAGACATTTCATTGGTTTTGGCTTTGCGATACGGTCACACTGTTTGATGAGAGCGTCGTTGCGTGTCTCTGTGTGTGTGCTTGTTGTTATTAAAGTCTCGTTAACACAAAAAAAGACTTGAGATCTGCTTTCCGTTGGTTTCTGCTGCTCAGGAATCGGTCAAAACACTCACTTCTGATCTCAGATCTCACCAGGTTCCCTTCATCAACCAGCCTCCGAAACCTGCAGGAACGTGTGGAACAATTTAGCGAGTCATCTGAATGATTCGGACATCTGAACGAAGCTGTACGCTTTTCACGCTCTCTTACTATCTCAAACACTCATTCTGTCTTCCATCGGTAAATCCCTGTGCGTCTCTGTACGTACCCATCCGAAGACAGGACAAGACACGTTTGCCTTTAAACCTTTTTTCAGCTCTTTATTCTGGCTGCTTGGCTGAATCAGTTTGTATTTATTTTAAACAACCCGAGTCTGTTGTGTGATTTTATTTTATTATTATTTTCCTCTTCGTTTTCCCCATCTTTTTTTTTTTTGTTTTTTTTTTTTTTTTAAAGCTAACCCTTTTTGTGGGACTTTCCCCCTTTGGTGGTGTATATTTTCATATTCTATAAAGAGCAAATATTAAGTTTAAAGTTTTCCTATTTTGATTGGTGGGGGTTTGGGAAAGGTATTGATTTATATAAATAGGGCTGGAGCTCTTGGAGAAGAGTATATGATATAAACGGGGCGAGAAATGAAGGCAGTAGGAGTGCCGGAGCACAAGACATCATGAAGAAAACACTACGCTTGTGTGAAGCTGCTGCCACTGGAGACACTAGAGACGACACTTTACCTCGAGAGACGTCGCCATCGTCAGACTAACGTGTGATTCTAGGGCAAACGAGAAGCTTGTGAGATCTTGAGCTGATCAGTGTAGTACTTTCCACCATTCCAGGCTTCTGTGGTTGGTGCTTTTCAGTCTCTCTCTCTCTCTCTTTAACGTCTGGTTGATGTCGACTCTGACGTCTCTCTGCCAGGCTTCAGAGAAGCTTTGCATCTACATCCAGATCGTCTTTGACCTTGAAATCAACACTTCTGTGCTGCTCCCCAACCCGATGTTTGTAATGCTTTATTTTTAGTCATTTTTAAAATTACCTGTTAAATTAATCCAACTGTACTGGTAAAAACAAAGAGATGTGTACGGCTTTTCCCTCTCAAATAAATGCATGTAATGACAAAAACAGCACGTGTGGTTTTTATAAAACACCTTTCCTAATTGCACCTGTTTGACATTGGTTTTGATATATGAAGTAATTATTTAAAAGTAAAAAGTGTGTAAGAGTGGATGAAGCCATTTTTAGCTTGAATGCAGTAGACTTTATAGTTATTTCATCTTTACAGCAGTTCTCTAAGATGCTTAATAATGCATTTCAGCGTTTCTTGCAGTCTCTTTGTAATTATTTGTGAAATTTAGTAGCAATTGCAGCGTTGTTCCTATGTTTCCCTCCAACATAAATTAATAAATAAATCAAAGCTGTGTATAAAATAGATTATTGGACTATGTTTCTCAAGGAAATGTTATTTAAAAATATTAATAGTTAGGTAGTTATTAAGTTTAGGTATGGGGACCTAATATATGATCATGCATGAAATAAATGCTTTTTAAGTATAAACCGCTAATATGATAGTAATATGCATGCTATTTAATAATGAGAAATAGCGCTTAATAAAGTTAAGAAAGTAAAACTATTGCTATATTACTTTGTAATTATTTGTGGAATTGAATAGAACTTTCGTTTCAGAAAAAATCCTCCTACTTGTTATTATTATTATTATTATTATTATTTCAGTGTAGTTGTATGCTGTTGTTCCTAACGTTTTCTTCATCCACTGTTCTTTTAAAGTTGATCAAAGAAGGACCGAACGGGTGCAAAGAAATACAGAACTTGCACACTGATTCCTGTTAGTCATTAAGATCAGAGTATTAGTCATTTCCCACAATTACTGATCAACAGCGGGTAAATGTTAAATCTGAAGCGTGTGGTCTGCTGGTAGTTCAGTGCTTTTAAGAGCCTCTCTCTTGTCAGACTGGATGTGACGTGTTAGTTTTCTGCCTCGAGTTCTCTGTCAGAGCTGTGTGAGGAGGATTCCCTCAGAAACAGAGAGTTCAGTTTTTTCTGTGAATGTGAGCGAGCCGCTTCTGCTTCCTCACGTGACCGCGCTTACAGAGCGAGCGCGCGCTCTTCCACTCTGGACTCTGAAGACTCTGGAGCGCGCAGGATCCTAAACAGGTACATGTTGATCCTCTTTAATACTCCAGTCTGACTTTTTTGAGAAATTTTGCGTTTTTACAATATAGTGTTATTCTGAATGCAATATAACTAAAATATAATATGACTTCTCCCTCAGAATTCCAAGTTTACATATCCACGTTTTTACTTTTTTTCCTCAGAATTCTGTTTACTTTACTTTAGTTTGTTTACTTTATATCCCATAATAATAACGTGTTTGTTCATTTGAAGATTGATCAGGCTGATTCAAAACGATAACACCTGAATTTGTTTGTTTGTTTTTTAATCATATCCCAGTTTTGACTTTTGTTGTTGTTGTTTACATAGTTGAAAAATAAGTTGTTCTTCCTTTTTGCATAACTTTAACAACCATTATATTAAAATACTTAGTTGTCAAGTACTTTTTGAACCATAGATAGATAGATAGATAGATAGATAAATAGATAGATAGCAAATGTTAGGGCAATTAAGCATGTGTTTAATTATCATAAAGATAAAGCCACAATGAAGTCGTTGGTGTATGTGCACCTGTGGATCTGTTAAGCACATAATAAGTCACATCAATAAGTCATAATTAATGTAGCTGTTTAATCAGTGTGAAGTCTTCACTGTCTCTCCATCCAGTCCAGGCTCGAGCACTTCATCATGAAAGCTGTGTGTTTTCTCCAGTCCTGGGCTTTTACTGTAGTTCAGGTCAGAGTGTCTCAGACAGAGATATGTGTGGATTCGTACAGTCTGAATGTGCTGAAGTCCTGATCGAGCTCATGGCAACCGAGTCCATCTCTGACACTTAGTATTCAGCTCCACTCAGTGTTAGTCTACAGCAAACAGCAGAGAAACCATCACTGTAATGTGAGGAAACCAGTGCACATGTGATTGAATCAGAGAGGTTTAATCCTTGTGTGAGGGTGGAGATCAGCGTATACAGATGAGTCATGTTCACCGAAAACATTTCATAATCAAGTCATGTGTGTTTTAATCATTTGTTTAGAATCAGATTCCTGAATTAATCACTATCTAATCTGTCTGATGCATATGCAAAAAAAGAACCCCCAATTTATTACATTGTAATACGAAAGTAATTGCAACTTTTTCTCTTGCAGTTGACTGTTTCTTCATAATTGCAAGTTCATATCACATTTGAGTTTTTATGTATTTTATTTATTTTTTTTATTCTGAGTTTACATCTGTTTGCTTTTTGGGAATTTTCATATTGCAGGCCTTTTTTTATCTCTGAACTCTGAGATTATATGTTATAAATGTTTTTTTCTATGCATTTTCAGTTTAAATTCTGGCTTTATTTTTTTTAATTTTTTTATTTTTTATTCTGAGTTTGTGAATTTCTTTTTAGAATTCTGTCAATTTTGTCTTTTTTTAATTCTGAGTTTATATCTTGCAGTTTTTTCCCCCTTATAATTTCCTAACATCTAAATAACAATTTATAGGGTGAATACTGGTGAAGTGGGACACTTTCTGATAATTTATATTCTGCATACTTTTTTTATTATGATCCAAATGTCTTAGCCGCTCATATGATACTATTCTAAATAGCTTAGGAGCTCTACTATACTATAGACAATAAAAAAGAAAGAAAAATTAAACACAGGATGGATGACTCTTCCTCAAACACACAATGACCCCAAACCACACTTTTCAAGGCGCTACTGTCAAACTGGGACATCTTTATTGGAAAACTGGGACACTTAAAACACATTCAGTTGTTATTCAAGTGTAGGCCTTATAAATTAAATACACCATAACAATTTAAACAACAACAACAATAATATAAGCATCGCTTTTTATAAGAAGGGGTGCAGGTACAGCAAATTCAACCAACCCCCTCCCTCGCCTGCCCACAAAATGTTATATTGGGTTAAATTTATTTCATACAAATTTAAAAAAATAAAATAATAACCTTCATTAACAGAGAGAGCTGAGATTTTTTTATATCTTAAGTAACCCGCTCTGTGTAGTCTGTCGGTCTCCGTGTCCTCTTTGCTTTGCGTGAGAGCGTGTGAAAAGTGTTAACTGCGTGTGTCTCACGGTGAAGGCATGAGAGCTGGCATAGTTTAAGTCAGTCTTTGTTGAAATATCTAGCTAACTAACTAAATGTATGAGGGACATATAAAAAGGTAACTCAATTCCTCCATTAGAATGACTTGAATGGCTGTCCCAGTTTGCCAGTAATACCCTGTCTCAATTTAACAATATGCTATTGGCAAACTGGGACAGTGTCAAAGTCGCATAAAAAAAAACCCCAAGAAGATTAATATGAATGTGATTTTTTTTTTAAATTCTGATTCACCATTACATCCTATAACAAAATATGTAACAATTACAAATGATCCATGAGTTGTTTTATTTTTATAACCTTAACATTATTTACCCCTGAATGCTATGTCATTTTACTTACCATCACAGTTCACTGCGAGGTTGTTAAATATGATGTGCCACACCCCGGAAGTGATGTCATAGACACAGAATTTTTATTTAATTTTTATCACATAATTGCTACTGATGAGCTCAGTGTTGATTTTTAGTTAAAAAAAAACATATCCATGTAAAGATATAAATTATTAAGCTTAACTGTCCCACTTTACCAGTATTCACCCTATATATTTTTTGTTTGTTTGTTTGCTTGTATTTTGGAATTTAAAATTTAAATCTTGTAATTTTGAGTTTTTCCTTTTTAATTATTTTTTTTTTTACATTTTGCAGTCTTTTCTTTGCATAATTCATCTCACAATTCTGCCTTTTTTATCTCTCTCTCTCTGAATTCTGATAAGTTTAAATCTCACAATTATGACATTTTCTTTACATTTTACATTTCACAATCTTCTCAAAATACAGTGTCAAAAAAGCGTGCACCAGTGCAGAAAGTTTTCGAACACTCCTGGATTAAACGGCGTCTTTAAATCGATCCTTGCTTGTTATTGTGCAGGTGTGATGGTGAGGATATCCAGCTCTTCTTACATGTTCCTGCTGGTCTTGACCTTGGGCTTCCTCGTGTTTGAGATTGTAGTCGGCCAGATTTGCAGATCTCTCCTCATCGCGGTGGACAGCTTCCACACGCTCTATGTTTCCATAAATCTGGCTCTATCATCCCGTCCAGACGTCTGTGCTCCTGGAGCTCCGGGCTCTCTCTGTGTGGAGGACTACAGAAGGATGCGTCTCAAACCCTTCGGCGTCCTGCTCTCAGCTCTGCTCTTGGCCTCTCAGTGTGTCTCCATCAGTCTGGAGATCCTCACACATCTCGTCCAGCCTGAACCCGTTCAGCACCCGCTCCTGTCCACTGTGGTTGGAGGAACTAGTCTGATATTCAATGTCCTTGTGTTGGCCTGCAGCAGAGGGACTGATGGAGCTGCTGATGGGATCAGCAAGAGTCTGGTCAGAAACGACACCCATTCTACATTTAACCCTGAAGCCTCTAGTGATCAGGATCCAGAAGGAGCGGAGTCACCAAAGTCCAGCATCTCTGATCCAGTTCAGTCCAGTCCTCGTATCTGTGGAAGTGCTCAGGAAATCATTAACTATTCAGAGCCACTTCCAGAAGAACCGCGTCGCTCCGCCTGCACTGAACCCACCGGTGACCACAAGTTCATTTAAGACCATACAGATCTACATGCATATTATTAAAATGTGTGAATCTGTGATGCTCCGCTGTATTTTCAGCATCATTCCTCCAGTCTCCAGTGTCACATGATCTTCAGAAATCATGGAAATATGATTTAATGCTCAAAAACATTTCTGATTATTATCAGTGTTGAACACAGTTTGTGCATTATACGTGTCTTTACCGTGACTTTTGATCAATTTGGTGCATCATCGCTGAATAAAATTTAAATATTGTGCAGCATAATTATTTTCAACATTGATAATATTCAGAAATGTTTCTTGAGCAGTAAATCATCATATTACAATGATTTCTGAAGATAATGTGACACTGAAGACTGGAGGAATGATGCTGAAAATACACAAGAGATAAATTACAAGAGAATAATAAGAGAAAACAGCTGATGATAATATTTCACAGTCTTAATATTTATAACTGTATTTTTTTATTTAAAAAATGCAGCATTAATGATCAGAAGAAACTTCTATCAAAAGCAATAAAAAAATAAAATACAATAATTTCAAACTTTTGACTAGTAATATATTTTGCAAAATAGCACTAAAAGTGGTTATTTGGCTCATAATCATACAGAGGAACCACTTTGAGTGCTACATAGCTCCTATATCTTTAAAGATGGTGCTATATAGCCATTACAGGTTCTTCATAGTTGCTATAGCACTTAATTAAGTCAAGTGCTTTGTCAATTCTTCCACATGTACAGTACATACATAGAGAATCCAAATTGCGTAACTCTCAGACCCCTGGTGCATACAGATAACACTAACAGTAATGATCATGAACCAAAGAACCACTTAGCAATGCTATAAGTACTACCATAAAGAACCGCTGAAGAACCACATGTCTTGTGTGTGTGTGTGTGTGTGTGTCTACAGAGATGTCAATATGATTGCTTAATTTCAACATGTCACAATATATATATATATATATAATTTGCTGGTTTTTAACCCGTCAGTTTCCCGGTGTGCTTATGGACTCATGGGCTCCCTCGCCGTGGTCCAGGATCTTCTGGGTTCAGTGCTGGTTCTGTGTAATGGTCTGGTTCTCCTGCTGTCTGCAGCACACTGTCATCAGCCTCACTCTGACTGTCATCTGCTGGTGTATCTGGACGCTGGGTTGTCCTCGGTGTGTGTGCTGGTGCTGTTGACCGTGGCTCTGCCGAGGCTGTGGCGCTGTGGGCTGCTGGTGCTGCAGGCGACGCCGCTGCATGTGTCCGTGGCTCAGGTGCGGCGGAGGATCACACGAGTCCCAGGTGTGCTGTCTGTCCACGAGCTGCACGTGTGGCAGCTGTCCGAGGCGCTGCTGGTGGCCTCGCTGCACGTGCACTGTCCGGCCGAGCTGAACGCAGCGCAGTGCACAGATGTGATGGAGAGGATCACAGCAGCGCTGAACGCTTTCGGCATCAAACACTGCACCGTGCAGCCGGAGCTCAGCCGGAGCGCCGCCACAGCCTGCAGTCTGCGCTGTGGTCAGGAGTGTGTGGACAAGCTCTGCTGCTCCCCTCGAGAGGAACAGGAGGAGTCCTGCTCTCCAGCGCCGGGCAGTGGTGATCAGATCACAGATGTGGTTATTCAGAGCACGTACCTGTGATGATCAAAGGGTCATCGGATGCCCATCTTCCACGAGTTCATTTGTGACCCTTGATCACAAACCAGTGTTAAGGGTCAATTTATTTTATTTTTTTCATCGAGATAAATTCATGAAAAAATAGTCTTTCCATTGATGCATGGTTTATTATAATCGGACAATATTTGGCTGAGATGCAACTAAAAAAATAAATAAAAAATAAAATCTGGAATCTGAGGGAGCAAGAAAATCTAAATGTTGTGAAAATCATCTTTAAAGTTGTTTAAATTAAGTCTTCAGCAATGCATACTACTAATCAAAAAGTATATTTACAGTAGGAAATTTACACCAAATTTGTATGTAACATGATCTATATATGATGTCCTTTTTGGCATAAAAGAAAAATGGATCATTTGTACACTGTAATGAATTGCTGTAAAAATTACAGCATTATTTTACAGCCGCGGACTGTTTTTTAATAATACAGCATATTGCTGTAAACTGCAATGCATTCTGGGGTCACGTGTAGGTCTGACTCAAATTTACAGAATTTTGCTGTAAATTTCAAATCTTCGGAGCCGCATCGTCAACGGTCGAGGAAGATTAACGTTAAAGACAAGAGGAGTGATTCACAACTGTGGTAAGTGACTTCAGTTTTTTATATTTCTTGTTTGGTAGTTTATAGTATATGAATGCATCTACATTCGCGGATTATATTGGTAACCCCAGATTCAAGCATCATCCGTCCGCGGGGCGCGAGGCAGAATTGCGCGGGGTTTCAGTAGCGCGGTCGCGGTAGGATTTCACACATCCCCCGGCGCTATAGCAGCCATGGACAGAAAATCTCTGGAATCCTTCGTTATGAATGACATGTTTCAGTGCTAATAGTTTATATTCACTGTAACTTAGTGTTTATCAGCACACTTCGTCGTGATTATTTTATGATGTAAAACAACTTTGCACATGCAGTCATCTGTTAACACGGGCGCCGAAATAAAACGCGTTTCTAAAGCCTCGCGGTCAGTCAGGGCCGCTCACGGAGGATGTGTGTGTCATATAAATTCTCAGTGGTGCTTTTCTAAGAGGTTAACGTAACCAGTGAGATGTAGATTTTTTTTGAGCATTTGCTAACTTCAGGTAACGTTAATGTGAAAACTTTAACAAATCTGTTTGATATAAAGTCTGCTTTGTATAGTTAGCCTAATTTATTACCTTAGGGCGACCAAATACGTTTTCCTTGAAATTATTAAATATGCTATTTATAGATATGTGTCTATATTTATGTCGGCCGGCAAATCTTGTGTGTATTTTGGCACAGGGTGCACAAATGCTCCTTATCAGTGCGGTGACACTTGAACAAATGAACTGATCATGCGCGACACTGACCAATAAACAAACGAGTTGTTTTATTGCGTCTATGACTTGAATCTTATCATCAGTTGTAGTGATGGGAAGTTCGGATCATTTTACCGAATCGGACTTTTGAGTCTCGTTCAGCAAAATGAACGAATCTTTTTTCGAGTCATTTCAAATGAACGAACAACCAGAAGGTTCAGGAAGAAAAAAACAAAGTGCTTGCAGTCTGTTTCACATTAGGAGGCATTTTGCTTCATAATCGATCCACCACAAACCATATGCAACTATGGAAGCTCAACTTCCATTAAATGGACTGAAAACGCTCAAGTAACGTTATAGGTCTCAAAACGCTTGCTCTGCGCCAGTGGATACACACCATAGACAGTAAAAGAAATATGTGCATGTCACAGACTGTCTGGGCATGCACTTCCGCGTTTCAGAGATCCGCCTTTTACTTTCCGTCAACATTACATTAATTAACGTTTAGAAAATTTATTTTTGACATTTGTGAATCAGTTCAGAATCGTCTGCTTATGCATTGCGATACATTTAAGAATCACATTTTTATCCCACCCCTACTAAATATAGTATGTAATGTAAATGTAAAAATCTGAAATACAAAAAAAAAAAAAAAATGGTATAGGTATTAATTACTATTGTGATATTGATTGTTTTAGGAGACACTTTGACAAGTGGGCACTGGATGCTGAGTATTGAAGGCGAGGTGGTGTGTGAGGGCACTCAGCCCAGTTTCCTGTCCGGCCTTGCCACTCTGTTTGCTGCTTATTACTAGTTTAATCTTGAGTATCAGGAGGAAGCAGTGTGTACCTTGGAGTTCATTCAAAGGTAATGGTTGAATTCTAACAACTTCAGAACCAGCATTTTATAGATAAGTTATATCAGAACATTCCTTTTAATAATGTTATGTTATCAGTGTTATTTCTGTTGATGCCTTTAAAACAATGTGTCTTAACTCGAGAAGAGAATATATTTGTCTCCCTATTTAACACCAGCAAGCTATTGAGTTAAATATGTTTTTTTTTTTTTATTAGTGGACATCTCCAACTTTCTTGGAGGTCCTAAAACCGCTCTTAATTACATATTGTCTGTTTCATGACCCTTTAGGTGCTTTGTGGGCATAAATCCAGAGAGAGGACCCAAAGCCAAGGGAAAAGTGCCATCGAAATAAAAACAGGACAAGTGATACAGAAGAAAATGTGTGGCAGTCAACCCACATGTTGCCACTCTTCTGTGCAAATTCCAATGGAATTTCTGAAATGTAAGGATACACACACACCAAGATTGCGTCTTCCTTTTATTGTTCTCTATCTGCCTTTGACTGTACCTCTCATCCCTCTGTCTCTCTCTGACTGTACCTCTCATCCCTGTATCTGTCTCTGACTGTATCTGTCCTCCCCCTATTTGTTTCTGAAAGTATTATTATGTTTTGTAATATATCTAATGTATTGTCCTCTTTACTCTTTTCAATATTTCTAGTCACACTTTGAATCCTGGGATGGAACTTCATCTGGAGCATAATTGTTATTTGGTTGATTTTTATCTGTTTGATGGAAAGTTTGTATGACTTCTGCAAGTGCGCGGCTCCTTCCGGTCAGTCATGCATCACTTTTTTTTGTATGACTTGTTTGGCAATATTGGTCTATTCCTTAATTATGATAGCTATCTGAAATTGTCTTTGTGGTTTTTAAAGGATTAGTTCACCCAAAAATGAAAATTAAGTCAATAATTACTTATGTCGTTTCACACCCGTAAGATCTTCGTTCATCCTCACAACACACATTAAGATGTGGCTCAGTGAAGCGTGCATTTCTAGCAAGATCATTTCTTTTTTTCAATGCCCAGAAAGCCTCTAAAACATTTAAAACAATTCATGTGACTACAGTTGTTCAACCTAAATATTATAAAGCGACGAGAATACTTTTTTTGCCAACCCCCCCACCCCCATCTCCCAAAACAACGATTTTATTCAACTATATCTAGTGATGGGCGATCTCAAAACACTGCTTCATGAAGCTTAGAAGCTTTACGAATCTTTTGTTTCAAATCATTTGCTCAGAACGTGTATCAAACTGCAAAAGTCACACGAACCATTGAAATTTCAAAACACTTATGACGTAACGAAGCCTCATTTACTGAAATCATGTGACTTTGGCAGTTTGATATGCTCTGATTTGAACTGAAAGATTAATAAAGCTTTGAAGCTTCATGAAGCAGTGTCATCCATCACGAGATACTGTTGAATAGTCATTATTTAGTTTTTTGGCACACAAAAAGTATTTTCATTGCTTCATTACACTAAGGTTGAACCACTGTAGTCACATAAACTGTTTTAAATATGTTTTTAGTACCTTTCTGGGCATTGGAAAGGGAAATGATCTTGCTAGCAATGTAGGCATCACTGGGCCATCAGGTTTTATAAAAAATATCTTAATGTGTGTTGTGAAGATGAACAAAGGTTTTAAGGGTGTGGAATGACATGAGGGTGAGAAATGACAGAATTTTCACTTTTGGGTGAACTGTTTTAATATGACCATGTTGGTCATGTTTCGGTTATAACGCAGTTTGAATATTTCTTTGTGTCAAGGTCCATGATGGCCATTATGTTCCAAGTAATAAAAAAGAAATCATGCCAAAATTTCATATCCATTTAAAAAAAAATGAAATAATTTTAAAATAAATAAAAATGAGTTCAAAATAATATACTTTTTATGTCATTTTTTAATGTAAATTTGAAAGTGATTTATAACATTTTGACCTGTTTTTTCTTAGATTTTAAAAATGTTATTTTTTTATTTTTTTTGGTGAATTAAGTTATGCATTATATAACACTTTATGCAGTTAAAGTTAAGTCAGCAATAGGGAAAATATATTGTATGCTATCATTTTACATACTTTAAATATAGCAAATACACATATGCTTTTTTTCAAAGAATTGCTTTGCACAGTAAACTACTTGAAAGTGTGCATTTGCTATTTAAATAATTGTTAAATGCCATATACAATGTATTAAAAATGCAGTATATAATATATTTTTTTGTAAAAATGCAGTATACAAAATATAAAAAAATTACTGTAAATTTTACAGTAAAATACTGGCAGCAGGGTTGCCAGCCAGTTACTGTAAATTTTACAGTAGTCTTACTGTAATTTAATTTACAGAATTTTACTGTAATTGAGAATACAGGAAAAATCTGTAAATTAAATTACAGTACGACTACTGTAAAATTTACAGTACCTGGCTGGCAACCCTGCTGCCAGTATTTTACTGTAAAATTTACAGTAATTTTTTAACAGTGTATAGTTGGCTATTGCTACAAATATATGTGCTACTAATGACTTGTGCTCCAGGGTCAGATCAGATTCTTTAGGCTTTTAAGAGCCTCTTGTTTTTTCATGCACTTGTCAAGTTTGAGTTTTTTTTTTCTTTTCAGACTAGTGGAAAGAAAACATCCAGAATATATTTTTTTCCCATATATATATATATATTTTTTTTTTGTCAATAGATGTCCATTACAATAAATGTTTTAAAAGCTGTTTTATCAAAGTGATTTTCTCCTACACTGACATTTGTAGACCCCCCAATTGTGATAATTTATTGTTTTCTCGCTATATTTCCTGAATTATAGAGTGAAAATAAATGACATTCTCAAAATTGATGTCAGTAAATAAATACAAATTTTAAAACCGACTTCACTCGGTGTTTAGATTTTTGTAAAAGAAATGTATGCACATTAGTGCCTATTTCATTAAATAATTTTTAAACAGCAAAAATGAATAGAGGAGGATCTTGCGCTTGGTTCCATTCACATGTAACAAGACTTTCAGTCAGAAATATAACCCATCATACAAATAGAATCCAAATAAATGCCTTTTTTTTCTTTTTTTTTTCTTTTTTGCTGTGTTCAATACGTATAAGCATTAAATGTTATTTATATACGTAAATATACATGACTGTAATGGCAGGAGAAAGCAATGTAGAAACGAATAAAAATTCACAGTATACTGCTATGTTTTACAGGAAAGTTATTACAGCTGTTGAGAAAGGCCAGAGCATTAAGGTGTATGTGATGAGGGATGGATGTCCTATACTTTATAACATATTCACACATTAGTGTTAATGAACCTTTTTAATGAAGAATATTACTTCCATGATGTAATGCAAATAGCAAAAGCTTAAACTTGTTGAAACGCAGAAACGTTTTTTTTTTTTTTGACAAATGATCTCGCAAAACTCAAAACCCAACTCAAGTGAGGTCATTAGTGATTATGTTTTGCTGCTGAACTCTTGTACCTTTTCTAATTAAAGGTGAGAAATATGCCTTCCTCTAGGGCGCATTACTAATGTTGCATGTCAAAAACAGGCACTAAGTATTAAAATGATTGTGGATTAGGTGTCTGATGGGAATGTTATTGTTTGTAGCCTCCATCTGTTGTTTTTCTTACTTCGAAGTATGCAAACAATCAACAAAGAATACTCTCTTTCTAAAATCATGAACTAGGCATTGATTGAATCAAAAACACACGTCTTTTCCTCGAGAAGAAGGAGCGCTTGATACTTCTAGGTTAGTTTGAGGACCTTTATTCTGAAAGTCGGGTGCGCCTTTCACTTCCGCAGGAAATATTGCGTGACAAGTTCCGCTCCTCTGCCGTTTCCTCACCACGGCTAGTGAACTAAACAGCTTTTTTATTATGAAGTTAATATTAACACCTTCTTAAAAACACGATAAACTCTGAACGCTTTGCTTTAAAAGCGAAGATCATGGCGAGGATTGGAGACATCATTCATCTTAACGTCGGGGGGAAAAGGTTTTGTTTTAAACCAAACTACATCCTGCTCGAGACAAGCAACACAACTTATAAACATTAGCATTTCTTACCCTATAATGATGCTTTAGGCTATCTATCTTTATAACAACTAGTCTGCAGTAGTGTTTTAGTGTTGTTTTTGACTTAACTTACTGTAAATATAGATTAATAAACATCTGCACACCTTTACACGGAACTCTGTCGTGTTCTGGATGGGTGAAAATGATTTTTTCCTTCTTTTTGGCTAAATGTTTTGTTGTTTTTCCGTCTGAATGAATAAACACAGGTTCAGTTCCTCCAGACAGACTCTGACATGGGTTCCTGACTCGTTCTTCTCAAGGTTTGTGTGCTTTAGATCATGCACTAGAACAAACCTCTGCATCTTTGATGGATATTGACAATTTTAAGAGCTTTTAACTTAAATTAGGTTTAATTAATAATAACTGATATGTAATATATAGGCTTGTTTTTTGGAGTAATTCTTATAAGAACTGAAACAATAAATGCATGTGTGTGTGTGTGTGTGTGTGTGTGTTTAATACTTCTAGTTTACTAAGTGGACGGATATCAACCCTGAAAGATGAGACTGGAGCGGTAAAGTTTATTATACATTATATACTTGCTAATAATACTAACACACAATCTTTTCGGAAATGTTTCATGCAGCCCAATGTTTGTCTGTCTTTAGATCTTCATTGACCGAGATCCGTCTCTGTTTGCTCCCATTCTCAACTTCCTGCGCACCAAAGAGCTCCACCCCAGGCGAGTCTGTGTTTTGTAAAGGAGATAATTTAACACTGTCTTATTTGGTTTTAAATGGCTTAACTCTGTTTTGGCTGACAGGTCTATAGATGTGCGCTTATTGATGCACGAGGCAGAGTTCTATGGGATCACGCCGCTGGGTGAGATCAGGCTGTTCTGGGATCATTCTGATGTTTTTGAGACACTTGCATGTTGATTAGATGGTGGTTTCTCCTCTAATTGTGTCTTTATCTCCTCCGCAGTGCGTAAGCTGCAGCTGTGTGATGAGTTGGATCGCTCCTCCTGCGGGAACGTGTTGTTCAACGGCTATCTGCCTCCGCCAGGTACACAACAAACCCTGAGCTCAGAGACAAAGTTCAGCTCTACTTTAGACAGACTGCATGATTCAGAGAGACTCGTTTGGTGTGTGCATGCAACCATTCCTCAATTCTATTCAAGCAATCCATTTAAAAAAAATCGGTAATAAAGCAATAAACCGCTTTCAAAATCATAATAAAACATGAATCTATTAAGACTTTAAAAAAGCTATGATTTAAATAGATATATGCGGTGCAGGTTTATTATTTGTGCATGCGTACAGTAAGTGTGTGTGTCAGAGCGGATCCATTCACAGTAAATGCTGCTTCGCACACACTTTTATCGTCTGACAAGGTGGCTCTGCACTCTCTCTCTTTTGAAGCTCTGGATCTTTTTTGGTGCAATCAGGAAAAAGCCTCAAGCTTCACAAGGCTTCATTCTCCAGTTCTCATTTATATGTGTGGAGCATCTCAAACTCCATCTCTGCATGTTTTTGTGTGTTATAACGTTCATCTATGAGTGCAACGTGTTATTTCATCAGATCTGTAAGGCGAATCATTAAGAAAGCAACGCAAATCCAGAAGAATACAGTGATATATTTTTAAATATAACTTTTGATCATGATTTTAAAGTTAGAAGCTTGGACCCTCGCTCTGAGTGTCCATGTTTTGATGTTCTCACATCACATTGGCTTTTCTATTATAATGAAATTGCCAAAGATTAAGTGGAGATTTAGCCAAACGAGGATTAGATCGTGCAGCCTCTGACCGGTGGCGCCCTCTGCTGGTGTTTGTTATAATGCGTAAAGTACATTAGCTCTATTGTTTATAATACATTTTGTATTTTAACAGTTTTGTTGAATAAAACCCTATGGTAACTTGCTTTTGATTCTTAATTTGATCTAATTATTATCGCCTCATTGCTATTATATATGTATTTTAAGTCATTTCAAAGGCTATTGTTCAATTATAATTATGATTACTTGATTAATCGTCAGAATAATCGACAGATTGCTCGATTACAGAACTGATGGTTAGTGACGGCTGATTGTGTGTCACAGTGTACCCGGTGAAGCGCAGGAACAGGCACAGTGTGGCAGGAGCCCAGCTCCGGGGGCCGGTGGAGAGGGCCCCTGTGAGGAGGAGTAACACAATGCCTCCGAACCTGAGCAAAGCTGCTCTAGAGGAGAGAGCCACAGGTCTGCCTTCATCTAGAGAGCCTTTCACTATTCTATTCTACTCTCATTTTCTCTGCTCTTCTTCTTCATTGCATTCCATTTTAATTAATTCTGTTCTATTATATTCTGCTGAGATTTACATTTGCCAATTAAATTTTTTTTTCTATTATGATAATTTACTTTGGTATGTTCTATTCTGTTATTTTCTATTATACTGCACTCTTATTTACTCTGATTTATTCTGTTTTGTTTTCTATTTTATTCTACTCAGTTCTGCCTTATTATATTCTATTGTACTTGGTTCAGCTTATTTCTACTGGTTTATTCTATTATTTCAAATACTATAACTCCGTTATTATCTGCTTGCTTCAGTTTTATTTCACGCAGTTTCTATTAATTTCTGCTCTGATTTTATTCAGTTCTATTGTACTCCGTTTCAGTATGGTTTATTCTGTTATTCTCTATTTTAGTCTGATAGTTTCTACTGTGATTTATTCTGTTTTACTCTACTAAGTTGTTCTCCTTTCATCTGATTTGTTACATTCTATTAAAATTGTTCTACTCTGTTTTATTGAACTTAGAATCCGTTATACTCTGTTCTGTCTGTTTTTTTATATATATATAATTTCACTCAGTGGTGGTACTCTACTTGGTTACTAATTACCTCTGGTGAATTCTGTTCTGTTTTATTCTATTATTCAGTTCTGATCTTCTGTTTTATTCAGTTCAATTCATTTCCACTCTGGTTGTTCTATTCTGTTCTGTTTTACTCAAATAATTTTTGCCAAGATTAATTCTATTTGACTCTATACTAATTTCTACTCTGATTTCTATTGCACTGTAGTTAATTCTATTCTATTTTACTATGTTATACTCTACTCATTTCTACTCTGAAAAGTTTTATTCTATTTTATTTCACTCTACTTGGTTGCTAATTTCCTCTCTGGTGAATTATGTTTCGTTTTATTATATTTTTCAGTTCTCCTCTTGTCAGTTCAATTCTGTTTTATTCAATTAATTTCAGCTCTGGTTCTATTCTGTTCTGTTTTAGTCAGGTCATTTTGACCCAATTAATTTTATTTTACTTGATTCTACTCTACTAATTTCTACTCTGATTTTCCTATTGCACTGTAGTTAATTCTATTATATGTTACTATGTTATACTCTACTCATTTCTACTCTGAAAAGTTTTGTTCTATTTTATTTCACTCCGTGGTGGCATTCTGCTTGGTTGCAAATTCCATTTCTTGTGAATTCTGTACTGTTTTACTCAATCATTTTTGCCATGTTTAAGTCTATTTTACTCTATACTAATTTCTACTCTGATTTCTATTGCACTGTAGTTAATTCTATAATATTTTCTTTTATTTTACTCTGTTATACTCTGAAAAGTTTTATTCTATTTTATTTCACTCTGTGGTACTCTACTTGCGTGCTAATTTCCTCTGGTGAATTCTGTTCTCTTATTATATTTTTCAGTTTTGCTCTTCTCAGTTTAATTCTGTTTTATTCACTTCAGTTCATAATTTGAAGCTCTTGTTTGTTTTATTCTGTTCTGTTTTAGTCAGGTCATTTTTGACGTGATTAATTCTATTTTCATTCTATTCTACTGTGCTAATTTCTACTCTGATTTTTGCTCTGTGGATAATTCCATTCTATTTATTTGAGTCTGTTCTACTCGTCTCTATTCCTGTTAATAACCTGTCTGGTTATTCTTATTCTGTGTTATTTTACTCTAGTTCTCTTGGGTTTTCTCCCAGTTTTCAGTTGTAGCTAGTGATTATTCGTACTCTCTTGACTGGTGTGTGTTGTGTGTTGTCCAGGGCCGGTCTCTGACCCAGGTATGGTCAGAATCGTGTGTGGTCATCATAACTGGATTGCTGTGGCATATGCTCAGTTTGTGGTGTGTTACAGGTAGGGCTCCTCTCTGAATGACACACACAGGAATGATTGGGATGTATACGTGACTTGTGTTCTCTGGTGCTCAGGGTTAAAGAGTCGACTGGGTGGCAGCAGGTGTTCACCAGTCCTCAGCTGGACTGGGTGATTGACCGAGTGGCTCTTAATGCCAAAGTCATGGGCGGATCCCTGGGGGACAATGATAAGATGGTTGCTGTTGCATCAGGAACAGAAATCATACTGTGGGCGATCTGTCCTGATGGAAACGGCAGTGAAATTGGTAAGCTCTCATGCTATATAATGCAGTCCGGGCTCTTTCTCAGATGCTAGTAAACCAGGATCTTGTGTGCTGTGATCCGCAGGTGTGTTCAGTCTGAATGTGCCGGTGGAGGCTCTGTTCTTCGTGGGAAATCAGCTCATCGCCACCAGCCACACGGGGAAAGTGGGAGTGTGGAACGCCGTCACCAAACACTGGCAGGTAACCAGAGCTGACCGATGCGTTTGTGACTCATTTCTTCAAATGACAACCATTCCTTCATATGGAAAAAAGCAGAAGTGTTCACGTCCTGATTTCTTCACCTCTCTTAATGCAGAACCAGGATGTGGTTCCTATCAACAGTTACGACACAGCCGGGTCATTCCTCATTCTGGGATGCAATAATGGATCTATTTACTATATAGGTAAAGTGATAATCGGTGGATAAATACCTAATATATCATGCTTTCAGGTTTTGATTTGAGTTTTTTCATGGTTGATGAAGCTGATCTCAACACGCTGTGCTTTTCTGTGTCTGTCAGATGTCCAGAAGTTTCCTCTGAGGATGAAGGATAACGATCTGCTGGTGACCGAACTGTATCGAGATCCCACCGAAGACGCCATTACTGCTCTGAGTGTCTACCTGACGCCCAAAACAAGTAACGCCAGCCCGCATAGCACTAAACCCTACTCAACTAGTGAAAGAATAAATGAATGCGATGTTATTAAATTAAACTTGGAATGCACTGACTTGCATTTAACTGCACTGTAATGTAATCTGTGTTTGTTCAGGTGACAGTGGGAACTGGATCGAGATCGCGTATGGCACTAGTTCAGGCACGGTGCGTGTGATCGTGCAGCATCCGGAGACGGTGGGATCCGGTCCACAGCTCTTCCAGACCTTCTCCGTCCACCGCAGCCCTGTCACCAAGATCATGCTGTCTGAGAAACACCTCATCTCTGGTACAGTGCAGAGTGTCTGGAGATCAGTAGTAAAAAATAACCATAAGACACTTTACACAAAACTTCTAAAACATTTATTTTATTCCTTTTAATCAGTGACCTTGAGATATTTATTCTTCATCAACTGTCATGCTCATTTATGTACAGAATATAAAAGGGATCAAAAATATGAAATGACTTTTAAAGAAAAAAAAGAATAATAATTTTTTCACACTGAATTGAAAAACAAGAACATCCGTATTTTTTAAAACTGCAAAAAAATTGATACTGCATTGGAGAACAAGAACTTCGGTGTTTTGCAAAACATTAACTTAAATTAAAAGTAAATTGCAAAAAAATTAATACAAATAATAATACACGTGCTCATTTATGTGAGGAATATAGTAGAGATCAAAAGTCTGAAATCACCTGTAAAAATATTTAGCTTTTTTCTTAAAAGAATAATAAATCAGTGTAATTAACATTGAATTAAAAACAAAAACATTTTGCATTTGATAACAAGGATCAAAAGGAAGAATCACTAGTGTAATAATTTGCTTTAAAAAAAAAAAAAAAAATCATTAATGCTAAATTGGATAAAAACAGTAACTCCAGAATTTCCTAAACCTACAAAAAAAATTTTTTCTTCAAATTCTTTTTTTTCGTTATCTGTTTCCCCGTGTAAATGAAAGAAGTAATTAACCCTCTGTGGTCCTTGCTGCAGTGTGTGCAGACAACAATCACGTGCGCACCTGGACGGTGACACGCTTCCGAGGCATGATCTCCACTCAGCCTGGCTCCACCCCCCTCACGTCCTTCAAGATCCTCTCACTGGACGATATCGACGGCCACGGAGGCTGCTCTGCTGGCACTGAGATCGGTGAGATGTAGTGAGTGGAGTGAAATCACATTCATATTAATAGTGCTGCTTCAGGGTCATGATGTGTTGAGTGGTGCAGGTCCGTATGGAGAGCGTGACGAGCAGCAGGTGTTCATCCAGAGAGTGGTCCCCGACACGGATAAACTCTACGTGAGGCTCTCCTCCAACGGGAAGAGGTCAGACACAAACAGGACACACCAGCACCTGACTAGTTAATATAACCGATGTTAGCTCACACTGCTGTGTGTCTCCTCTGAAGGGTGTGTGAGGTGCGTTCGGTCGATGGGACGTCCATCACAGCGTTCGTGGTGCACGAGTGTGAGGGATCCAGCCGCATCGGCTCCAGGCCGCGCCGGTACCTCTTCAGTGGACACAGTAACGGCAGCATCCAGACCTGGGACCTCACCACAGCCATGGAGATCGCAGGGAAGGTGGACATCAAAGGTAGGAGCGGAGGATGACCGTGAGGACAGCCGAAGACATCGGTTTCTCAGTTTGTGTGTGTGTGTGTGTTGCAGCTCTCGGGGGTCCCACTGAAGAGGAGCTGCTGGAGCTTCTGGACCAGTGTGATCTGGCTCTGACCCGAACACCAGACATGAGTCCCGCCGCGTCTCTCACACACTCCTCACGCAGCTCCACCTGCAGGTACACACAGACGCATGATCACACACACGGGAAACACTTAACATCATACATGTTAACATAGGTCTGCGGGTTTAACTATTGTAATCACCTAAATATAAACCTGCTGCATTTTACAGACATGTGGTCTGTTTTTTTAATCATCTGAAATGTGCTGCAATTCATTTTCTGAAGAACTTTTTATATTGCATGAAGCACACGAAGCGTGCATGGATTTGCACGCTACATTAGTTACATTAGTTCATTACGAACTTGACATCATCACACTACATGCAGTCAATCAAACTTTTATTATGCATATATAAATGCACTTTCAGAAAATATATTGTTTTGTTATATATTGTATAATATAAATATATAAATGTACATTTAAATATTTTCCAAATATATACTATATGTGTGTGTATTTAGATATACAATATAAATTAATATACATAATAAATAAGTTAATTTAAGGTACATTTAGAACATATAAAATGTGTGATTAAGTTGCGATTAATTATGATTTTACTCAAGACAATCATGTGATTAATATCAATATAAAATCAATAGCAATTTAATATTTTTATCAATTAACAACATAATATACATATGTATATTAAAAAACATATATTACTAAATATTACCATTTTATTTGTTTACTATATAATAATTAGTAATTAAGTATTTAATACTCCTTTATTTTAGAATATAATAGTATAATCACACTTTATTATTATTATTATTTTTTAAATAACTAAAAGTGCAATAATATTATCACTATTATTATTATTATTATGAATAATTTATTTTTGATCGTTATATTTAATGGGTCACAGTATGTGCAGATCTCCAGGTTTTCTTATAAATGTGTGTGCACCTCTGTTTATTTGCATGTAAATATGAAAGACACAGTAGAGTGAAGTGTTCCTCTTGTCCTGTAGATGGCAGTGTTGCTGGTTTATATTGTGTGTGTGTGTGTGTGTGTGTGTGTGTGTGTGTGTGTGTGTGTGTGTGTGTGTGTGTGTCCCTCAGTCTTCAGTCTCAGTTCAGTGAAATGGCTCGAGCTGCTGGTGGTTTTCGGGGTCCGGCTCCTCTGACCGGGAGTCTGCCCCGTCAGGCCCCTCTGGTCCCCCTCAGACCCCGCGAGCCGCCCCACCTGGGCCTGAGCCAGGCGTCTGTGGCCGGCAGCGACCTCGGCTCCATCCGCAGGGGCAGCTTTGTGGAGCGCTGTCAGGAGAGGGCCAAGAGCTCGGACGCGGCCGGCCTGGACGCGGGGAGACGGAGCTTAGCCGCCTGCAGCGAGCTGGACGCACGGATCAGCCTCAGAATACAGTCCTCATTCTCCACACCTTCATCATCATCATCAGCAGCAGCAGCGGCATCCATGAGGAGACCAGCTTCAGCAGCACCAAGTCCTGCTCCTTCACCGCTCAGTCCAGCCAGATCACAGACGCCCGCCTCTCCAAGACGACCTCCGACCTCTCCGACCGGTGAGAGCCCGTCCAATGAGATCGTACCTGGACAAGAAAGCCCCGCCTCTTCATCGTCCACCAGCCCCAAACCTCATATGAATGAAACCAGCTTCTGAGAGGAACGTGGACACACGGGACAAAATAATAATAATAATAATTATCAGATTGAATGTTCTACCCTTAAGCAGAACTATTCAGAAATACAGAATTAGTCATTGAATAATATTTATCTATAAGTATATATAAAAAATGATATGTATACTTCTTTTAGAACAGTATTCTCAATATCAGAGAATATATATATATATATATATATATGTATGTATGTATGTAATTCACAAAAACTGAGTATTTCAAAATTATGATAACATATTATAGCATTTACAAGATATTTCTTTTAGAACAGTGTTCTCAGAATCACTGGGTGCCTTATAATACAGAGTGTGGAGTTATTATGATCCACAAAGTCTTGATTTGTTTAATCATATACAAAAATGGACTGGCTGGTAACTTTTTTTTGGCATGTTAACATACTTCCCAAACGTATGCAACTAACGATCACTGGAAAGTGGAAACACTGTGTCTCTGGTGCTGTTGAAACATTGATCGACCAATCGAGTGAGAACAGGGCGGGGCAGTGGGTTTAGCCAGCCAATGACAGGATGGGGGCGTGTCTAAGCGGCCTGTATGAAAACGGTCATTATTTGGTCAGGTTCATGACGTGATGCTGCTGGAGCAGAAGTTACACGTCATCGTCTCGAGGCTGTGCTGGGTTTAGAGTCAGAAGTGTGTGTGAATGCTGTTCAGATTGACAGGGATGTGTAATCACTGCTCGACAGCTCTGTGCTGATTCTGACATCTGTAGAGCACCATATATTACAGTGTTTACATTACACATGTGCATTATAAATCAACAAGAGCAAAACAAATCTCATGTTTTATGTCTGTAATAAGCAGTTTACAGGTGGTTCTTTTTAAAAGTAAAAAAAAAAAAAATACTGTAAATGTCAGCATGCATTGCAAAACAGAGCGAGAGATGAAGTGTTTGCTTACAGAGTAGTGCTTGCAGCTCTGTTACAGGCAGCACTATATATATATATATATATACAGTAGAGACCAAAAGTTAGGAAAAATTACTATTTTTAATGTTTTTGAAAGAAGTTTCTTCTGCTCATCAAGCCTGCATTTATTTGATCAAAAATACAGAAAAACAGTAATATTGTGATATATTATTACAATTTAAAATAATTGTTTTTAAATGTATTATACTTTAAATTATCATTTATTTCTGTGATGCAAAGCTGAATTTTTATGATCATTATCACATGATCCTTTAGAAATCATTCTAATATGATGATTCATTATCAAAGTTGGAAACAGTTCTGCTGCTTAATATTTTTTCAGAACATGTGATACTTTATTTTAGGATACTTTGATGAATAAAAAAAGAAAAAGAAGCTATGTTTTTAAAATGTAAATATTTTGTAATAACAATATACACTACTCAGCTGTAATTTGTTTTTGTTTTTTTTATAAATAGATATTTTTCACGTTTTATTGATCAAATATATTAGACAGCAGAACTGTTTCCAACACTCATAATAAATCAGAATATTAGAATGATTTCTAAATGATCATGTGATCGACTGATGTTACATGTGACACTGAAGGCTGGAGGAATGATGCTGAAAATTCAGCTGCGCATCACAGGAATAAATTATTTTTTAAAGTATATTTAAATAGAAAACTATTATTTTAAATTGTAATAATATTCCACAATATTACTGTTTTTTCTGTATTTTTGATTTTTGAAATTAATGCAGGCTTGATGAGCAGAAGAAACTTCTTTCAAAAACATTAAAAATAGTAATGTTTCCAAACTTTTAGTCTGTACTGTGTATGTATGTATATATATATATATATATATATATATATATATATATATATATATATATATAAAATCAGCAAACTTTGAACCGGGTTTGCACAGATACACACACGAGCACAGACTGCACTCCGTCACGCATCAGAGGACTGTTGTGTGTAAACGCAGACTGCTGTCGGAGAATCTGTGCGCCTCTGAGATGACAAAACATGAGTTGCATCTTATAGTCAGCTTGAATTTGAATATGTTAGAATATGAAGTCTGAACGTTCACTGCATTCATATCATAACCTGTCCATGACAAGCTTGAAAATGTGGTATCTTAACAGTATTAATTCCTAAATGCATCTGAAACTGAAAGTTTTGAATGCAATGAAACTTATTGTGGTTATCATGAACCATTTAATGAGTTATACTTGCATTTTTTCTAACCCTATTCCTCTTAGAACACTGAATATAGCTTTTTAAAGTTATTGTTTGTAAATGCACTTGTTCAGATATCAATATCTACTTTTGAAAATACCAGAAAACCATTTTCGTATAAATACATTAGAATAATAAATGGTAAAATAAATCTTGATCATTATTATAATTTGAATTGATACATTAATATTAAATATACTTATTCATGATTAATTATTAGTTTTGTATAATATATATTGTCTTTTATATATACATAATATACATTTTATATTGTTACTGATTATCACTAAAATAATTCATTAGCATAATAATTTAAGAAGTCATTCAAATGGACATTAATAATATATTTAATTATTATTTATTAATAATTACATTTGTATAATAATGTATTTTATGTAATATTGTTACTGATTATCAGCAAAAAAAAAATACAATAATTTAACAGATGTTTTAAAATATTATATAAATTATATAATATTTTATTATTCATTATTCCTTAGTAATATGTTTGTGTGTAATATAATAAACGTTTGTCGTTATATATAAAATTACATTTTAACATGATTTTTATTTTTCGTTATCTACATAATATTAGAATAACTTTCTATTATATAGTTATTCTTCCTAGAATACTTAACCTTTTTAAAGTTTAATTTACCTGAAAAAAAAAGCACTCTGGACAATTCCAAAAAAATAATTTATTTTCATATAAATAACAGCAGATAGGTGGCATTTGTAATAAATTAGACAATAAATAGAAAGGCATATTGCTCAATAGCTTGACAATGTTCTGCAGACTATTTGTGCTGCCGTTTATGATGCTGAACTGTTTCGCGAATTCCCAAAACTAGAGAAACCTCTACAGAATCAAAAAATGAAAAACATTGATATATCATGTAAAACTAAAAAAAATGCCTCTGAACTATCGCTGACACCATATCAAATGGTAATCTCGGTATAAACCATATAAGTAGTAAAAGATTGTGCTTCAGTGAGACGGAGAGCGATATGAACCTCTCGTCGTTGAGTGCGGTTTAGCTGCCAGACTGGGTTAGCACTGGACGTGATTAGCCTGATTTAAAACCCCTTGAGTGACATCAGCCCACCTGTAGGACGCTTGGTGCACTTTATATCGTTGTCTTTTATCTTTATTACATACGATGTAATCTCGAAATTCATCCTGTGAAAACAATGCTGAAAGGGGACATTGCTTTTCCAGAGCCTGTCTACGGAGAGCCTTCTCACTCCCTATTAAGTCCAATTGTACCGAATTTTGGTTGCAGTACCACCAGAGTTCCACTGGGGGCGCTCGCCATGAGTGCAAAATGAATGGGAGTCTATGGGGCTACACGGCTAAATTTGTCCCTTTCACCCGATTGCCGCTGAGAAATCTCAGATCTGATTGTAGGTTTTGCAAGTTCAACATTGGTTATAGGTCGAAAGTTGAATGAACGAGTACTTATGTCCTTTCGATTTCTTACAGGCTGGGTTGTTGTTGCCCATAACACGCTAGCATTCTGCTAATGAATGTGAATGTGTATGACGTCATTGACATTTTAAAAGACTTTTTAAAGCAAATAAGTGACTCTAAAAAATCTAACACCCAGCAATGTGTAATTTCTCTGCATCTCCTTTTGAATACAACATTCAAATTACTACACAAAAAAATTATATCTTGAGAAAAGTGGATTCTGAGGGGTATACCGGCTTTGACATCCATTCATTCTGCACTCGTCCTGTGAGCGCCCTCATATGGAATCAGAGTGGAACTGCACACAGTTCAGAAGCCGGAAGTGTAGTGAGAGTGAAACTTCTCGCCATATTAGACATTCTCTGATGGTACTTTGTTTTTGTCAGTCTCCTCCCCCCAATTGGGCGGGGTCAGGTGTCATATTACGCACTTTTAGTACCAAAACTTTTTAATAAACCACATATCGTCGGAAAGGTCTGTGTCTCCAAACTCCATATTGGGTGGTTATTTTGAGATTGAAGTCATGGGATTGTAATAGAGTAATAGTACTAGTTAGTATTACTTAGTTATTTGACAATTATTTTCCTTAATAGTTAATTAGCTAATAGTATTCATTAGTTTTTAATAGTAATTAAAAATGATAGCACAGAAATTTAGATATGCATAAAAAAAATTCAATGGAGTTTGGATAGCACCTTGTGGCTGTTTGTGGTATGACGCTCTAAATATTTTTTTTATTTTTTTATATCAACTTCAAATTTGGAACATAGCTTTTTTAGACATAAATTTACTTTTATATCAGTTTTGGATTGGAAAATAATTATTTTACATTAAAAGAAATGGTACAGGTTTCTTTACAGTAATTAAAATTTCTATAACTTTTTTGAAATGATTCCGCTTTTTAAAACTTCTGGATAAGCTGTGATAGTGCACTTCCACATCTATGCTCATAAATGGGGGTGACACTTAAGGGGTTGAAACGCCTCAGTCCTGCTCTAGATCGTGGCGTCCAGCATCTCCAGGAAGAGTTTGTGCATGGGCACGCGTCCGTCTCTGTGCAGCCGGCTGAAGCAGCGCACGGCTCTGAGCGCCGTCTGACGCAGCAGAGGGAGCGTCATGAGCAGGCGTCCGGCGCGGTGAGATTCAGACGGACGCTGGCTGCTCTCGTAGTCCTGTAGGGCCTCGTGGAGCCCGTCCTGGAAGCGCTGCACGGCCTCAGCACCCTCCACGTTTTCTGCGTCTGAAAGAAAGCGTCGGCGAGGTCACTACAGGCCCTTGGGTGCTGGAGCGCAGTGTTAAACACTTACTGTGGCTTAATGCATTAAAATGGGGTTTTAAAAAGACCAAACTGCATAAACATTATTGATAAATCATTCTGTGTACAGACAAGCAATTATGAGCCCATAATACAAACGCAATGCTTCCTATTATTTTACATTTAGTTATTTAGCAGACACTTTTATCCAAAGTCGACTTAAATTCCATTGATGCATGGTTTGTTAGGATCAGATAATATTTGTCTGAGATACAACTACAACTATTAGAAAATCTGGAATCTAAGGGTGCAAAAAAAAAAAAAAAATCTAAATATTGAGAAAATCACCTTTAAAGTTGTCCAAATGAAATTCTTAGCAATGCATATTACTAATCAAAATGACATTTTGATATATTTACGGTAGGAAAATTTATATATATATATATATATATATATATATATATATATATATATATGTGTGTGTGTGTAAATATGTATATTTGCAATGTTTATTGAGTTTGGTATTTTTAAAACACTGTTTTAATGCATTAAGCCACTTTACCTTTCTTTATAGTGGTTTTCTTTGGGAGGAAAACACAATGTGTAATTAAATGCACTGCCTTCTTATTTTGGACTCATCTGCTTGTCTGTAAATAGTTTACTTGATTAATAATGTGCTTACTGAGTTTGGTGTTTTTAAAACACCATTTTCATGCATTAAGCCACAGGGTTTAGGCAATCCCTCGACACTACTGAAGAAGCATCAATACAAGCATAGATCAGGAATCATTTTTTTCCCTGTCATTCCACTTCATGACACACAACTCAATGTAAGAGGTTTATATAGGTGGATGTACCTGAGTTGGCCAGAGCCATGGCTTTGAGCGTGAGCAGCTCCTCCTGGCTGAGGCTCATCTGCTGGTATTTGGAGGTCAGGTGTCTCAGAGCCGTGTAGAGATCGTGGAGTCCTGCGGCTCGGCTCTGGCTCTCGTTCAGTCGCAGGTTCTCTGCAAACTGAAGCTCGTCAGCCGAACCCTGAGATCTCCAAACCACGTTCAGCACCAGCGTCTCCATCCAGCCGCTCTGGAGCAGCGCCATCTGATCCACCAGCGAGAGGCCGGAGAAACCTGCCCGGCACATCGCAGGTCACTTACACAGTCAGATGAAAAGTGTGTTGAGTATAAAAGCATTAAACCCCACTGGCTGTGTACCTGGAATGTGTTTGGCCCAGCCGATCATGACCAGCAGCTCCCTGTTCAGCAGGTCACATAAGGTCAGCAGGGTTTTAAGGTCACTGTCAGGGGTCGCGGGGTCAGGGGCGGCTCTCAGAGGAGCTGGTTCACATACGAGGAGCTGGGAGATCACTTTGTTTCCTGGAAAGGAAAAGATGAGTATGTTTTATTAATGATGTTAAACCGCTAATCAGGTTAAATGCTCAACCACTCATAATCCGCTGAGCACAGTCTCTAACGCTGGGCTTCATGCTCAGGTCCGCTGCTCTTTTGTTCATATTTAAAATGTTCTGAAAGTTGCGTGAAGGCTGTTTTAGTGAATGTTAGTTGTATGTGTGAGGTGAGACTCACGGATGGGTTTGTTGGGGTGAGCGTAAGGTGTTTTGGTGAAGAGAGAGAGCGCTGAATCCACTCTGCGCTTGTATTTCTGTCGGCCTCCTCTCACACGGTCCATACGCACACCTGCACACACACACACACACACACATGGAAAACAGTGTGTCATTATAACATAAATAAACATGACTAGTTCTTACTGCTGTTGTGTTTACTCTTAGAAAATAGAAATAGAAAGATAGACACTGTGTCCAAATGTACGGAAGCTCATTTCTGCAACATTAGAAACAAGGTCATAGTTATAAACTATAACATGTACTGTCACAACTATGACTTTAGAAAGTTGAAATTAAGACAGAAAACCCATACTTACAAGATAAAGTCAAAATTCTAACCAAAAAAAATTTGACTATAGAAGTCATAAATGAAACGCACAAAGTCACTTTACAATTTGAAATTGAGATAAAATCTCACAATGAGATTAACTTGAAATTGTGACAAGAAATCATAATTAAAAGATAACATTATGACATACTAAGCCAATAAAAAAATAACATCTCATAATTTTGACATCATAATTTAAACTTTATCTCATAATTATGATTTAGTACATCATCGTTTCGACTTAGTATGTCGATTTCAACCTTTTATGCCATAATTTAACTTAAACATAAATATGACTTTTAAAGTTTTGAGACTTGCAGATAAATACTGCACCAAATGTATAGCTCATTATTAGTAGCTGATGTTACCATACAATAAAGAGTATCTTTTTGTTTTAACCACACATATACTTCTTACCAAACTTTTCTAAAGAAAAAGAAAGCACATTAGCAATATTCGCTCAAACGGTTGTGCTACAAATATCTTTTCATGTATATACATGCAGTACTAAAATACTAAATATAAGTGGTCTCAGTCTTTTTGGATCGCACTGAAGGCATATATATGGAGGTGAGTTATCATTAGCCGAGGAAAGCAGACGTCTAAAGGGTTTCAGAGGAGCTCACCCTCTCTCATCATCCCGGCGCGCAGGCACTTCTGGAAACGACACGCTTGGCATGATTTCCTCCGTCTCTTAGTGATCTCACAGTCGTTCACCACCGGACAGCTGTACTCGATGTTTCCTGAAACACCGACACATTTACACTTAACCCATTTCACTTTCTTCTTTTGGCCTTATTCAGAGGAAATTAAAGACAGGGAGGAGGGACAGTATCAGAAAACACTGCTAGCTGGAGTTGATCTCATGTTGCAAGTGTGAGCAGCACGACTCAATATGCAAGTACACATGATTTAATGTTGTTAGTGGATGGCATTAATTGTTTGTTTGTTTGGGTTTTAATTAAAGACAGATGCTCAGTTGTATGTACTAAGTGCGATAAATCTATCATATGTTCAATCAAACATAAAGTCCATTGGTGCCATGCTTCACAAGCTGAGCTTTCACACAGAAATCCATAGGAGTCCAGACAGAGCTCAGCTATTGATCTGCACCGCCTCATAATTTAATAATCATGGCAAGAGGTAGGAAGTCAGTGCTTCCCCAGAGGCGAGAGTATTGACGACTGTTCAACACTCATTAATGCCCAGAGAAGCAAATCCCGGAGTTTCCACGGTTAACAGTGATCAATAGATTTGACTAAATCACGACGCTGGACAAGAGTCTGTGGGACGAGAGCATCCATTATGTGATTGAACACTTCATCAATATATTGATGTGTTAACACACACTTGTTCTTTGTCTGCCCAAGGCCAAAGCCAATACAAACACTCTGTCTGCATCCATCAAAGAACCTTTATAAAACTACCCATACATGTACAATATATATAAAAATGGTTTTCATGCAGATATGTAATGCATATGTTGACAATACGTGCCAAGAGACAACAATTCTGTTTTTATATTATGCATGCTTTTACTACATTTTTCACACACACACACACACATGCACAAAAATCTAACAATAGAAATAGAAAAAATGTGATATGAATTCCAGTGGTTAATTATTAATCACTGGCAACAGTTTCATCTCAGCTTTACAGTTCATAAAATAATAATAATGATATAACTGAATTTTAATTTGGTATTTTATGAATACCGTTCAAAATAATCAAAATCAAGACAGTTGTATTGACTGTGCTTTGATGAAAACAGCAGCACACTGAGTCTTCACACACAAATCAATGTCAGACAGATAGTTAACTCATGTCATATTGATCATTACATTCATTAACAGCACTGATGCTTTAAAAATACACCCACACACGTGAAAACACATTTTCAGGATTAAGTCTTTAACTAATATGTGACCATGGTGGACCACAAAACCAGTCACATAAGGGTATTTTTATTTATTTATTTATTGTTTTAAATTGAGATTTATACATCATCTGAAAGCTGAATAAATAACCTTTCCAGTGATGTTTTTTTTTTTTTTTTTTTTTTTTTTTTTTTATGGATAAGATATTAGGCTGAGATACAACAAATCTGAGTGTGCAAAAATATGAAAATGAGAAAATCATCTTTAAAGTTGTCCAGATTAAGTTCTTAGCAATGCATATTACTAATCAAAAATTACGTTTTTATATATTCACGGTAGGAAATGTCTAATATATCTTCATGGAACATAATATCCTAATGATTTTTGGCATAAAAAAATAAAATAAATTGTTTTAATTTTATATATATATATATATATATATATATATATATATATATATATATATATATATATATATATATATATATATATATATATATATATATATATATATAAATTTTTTATTTTTTTTCTATTACTATATAATAATTCAACTTTTTTCAGTTTATACTAACTTCCATTAATAGTCTTCTGATGTTTTGTGGCTCCAGCTGTTACCTTGAATGGTTCTTTTGAAGAAGGCCTTGCACGCCTCACACGACGCGACGCCGTAGTGATACCCGGACGCGAAGTCTCCGCACACCAGGCACAGGCGCTTCGGCCCCGGGTTCAGAGCCGCGATGTAGTCGCAGCTGAGCAGGGACTCTGTGTGACCGACGGGCTGGAAGAGAGCCACAGCGCTGCTGCTGGAGATGGAGCTGGAGCTGACGGGGGAGTCCGGGTTCAGAGACGGGTTCCCGGAGAAGACGCTGTAGCCGCTGCTGTCCGACGCGCTGCCGGGGCTGAAGGGGGTCGCGCTGCTGTCCAGGCCGAGCGAGGGGCTCAGCGGAGCGGCTTTGAGCGGAGCATCGGTCGGGGACGGAGGCTCATCAGAGGCGGACGCATCCAAAAGACTGATGTGAGGTGGAAGGAGTTTAAAAAGTGTTAGTTTGTCTTTCAATTACTCGTATATGAGAGGCAAAAGTGATGAATTAGCATGTCATACTTTTCAACAGATAGTGTAAGCTCTTTATGAATCCATATTTTATATGTAAACTGCATGAATTACTGACATGTTAAGCAAAGTATAATATTTATGAATGAGTTAGGTTATTAATCAATGACTTTTCAGTCATCTAAATTATTTGCCTATGCACTAACATGCATTAAGTACCAATTTAGTCATTTCACAATCCTTGAAAGTGAAATACTACAGATCTTAAAAACATATGCATTGAATAGTGCACTGCACATTTATGATACATCATGAAAAGTATAGCATTTAAGTTACATATTTGCAGTGACATGCAGTCTTCAAACAGTCTTGTGTCATCACATTACACACCACAAACGTTACGGCCCATTAAAACTGTAAACTGAAGCTTCGTTACTGGCATTTTTAGTCAAATCAAACAGTTGCAAAAGTTACAACCTGCACAAAAAGTTCATTTTGCTTTTTAAAAAACACTCTTTATCAATGAATAAGAACTTTGAGCTGTAACTGATGTATAACACATAGGACAACACTTTCTGCAGAGTTTAGGTCTTAAACGTAATATATAAAAAGGCATTTGAATTAGTAACAGTATTAGTCCTGCTTACTTGTGCTGGTTTAGAAACTGTAAGTTCTCACTCAGGCAAAACTCCTTGAGGTCCATCACTTCTGTTCCCCAGGGACTGTCTGTGATGAAGGGAAGGAAGCTGCACACTGAGCAGGAGCTGCAGAGCTGCAGGTTTATGTAAGTGATGCGCGGCTGTGGGCGGGTCTAATCTAATCCAGATGCATGCTGATTAAAACCCTATTGATGAGCTCTCATAACTGACATTATGACAATATAAGCAACCCAACTGCAGATCAGCTGCTTCATAAAGTTTATAGAATACATTCTTATGGGCTTCAATACACATTGAAACCTGTGGAGAGTTATTAAGACGATGCTTTTTCATAATTGTTACCCCCCCCCCCCAATTTTTTCTCCATTTTCCACAGTGACCAAGGCTCCTTGTTGTATGTAAATAAATATAAAGACATTCCTTATCTGCAGTTGGCTGTGAACACCAACAAACCACTCCCGCCACATCAAATCTGCTTCATTTCCTTGTTGCTGCCTCTGTTGTTGACCCTCAAAACAGACTCCAATTTGAGCTCTCTGTACTGGAACTACAGGATTTCTGCAAGATTAAGTCCCATCCAATGTCACTAGAATGATTGTTTGATATTCATTCTATGGTGTAAAGTTGGGGAATATTGGTGTAATATGCTAATTCTAATTTGGCTGCTACATTAAAAATGTATTTTGACGTCTTTTACTTGGTAAAGATTAAAATAGAAAAAGAATAAAGCAAGCTAGTGTTAGAGGCTTTTTTGGTTAATTGTATGATAAATAAAAACATAACAAATAGAATACAAAAATAATAGAGAAGCTAGTTAAAAAAAAAAGAAAAGAAAAAAGAAACCAAGCAGCTAGTAAATTAATATAGAGTACAAGTCTAAAAGGGGAATGTTTTTATTTTTTTATTTTTAAGAACAGAATTAGAATAGTGCTAGAGTTAGAGGGTCAAATAAAGATGGAAGATATGTGTTTTTAGCCGATTCTTGAAGATGGCTAAGGACTGAGTTGAGCAGGTCATTTTAACAGGAGGGAACAGTTATTTAAAAGTCTGTGAAAGTGATTTTGTGCCTGAATTGGTGAAATTATGATGAAATGATGAGTTTGATGGAACCACAAGCAGTTCTGTCTTTGCAAGGTTGAGTCGAAGGTGATGGTCCATCATCCAACATGAAAATGTCTGAGACATGCTGAGATGCGAGCAGCTATCGCTGGATCATCAGGATGGAATGAGAGGTAGAGTTGAGTGTCATCAGCACAGCAGTGGTATGAAAAGCCATGTTTCTGAATGACAGAACCTAATGATGGCATGAAGACAGAGAAGAGAAGTGGTCCAAGAACTGAGCCCTGAGGCACACCAGTAGTTAGATGTTGAGACTTGGACACCTCACCTCTCCAAGATACTTTAAAGGAACTATCTGAGATAATTATTAATAATTTGCAGTGCATTAATGAATGTCAACATAAACTCTTGATTTTAAAACTGTATTACTATATGTTGAAATTAGCAATAGGAAAGATGATTAAATACTGTAGAAGTAATCTTTATTAGTAGTTCAAGTAAACCTATTTTAGTATCATTGAGATACTATTATAATTTTTTAATTAATATTTTAAATTCATTTTATTTTTATATTTTCTGTTTTCATTTCAGTTTTATTAATTTTGCTGTGTTTTGTGATTTTAGCTTTTTAAAATGTCTATGTAATTTCATTAATTTTTATTTCAGTTTTATTTGTAGTCATTTTAGTGCATCTAGGTAAACTAAATGAAACTGAAAACATTTTACAACTAGATGGAATAATTTATTTTTTTCATTTTATTTATAAATTGTTTTTGTACTACACATCCTTATTTTAGATTTTATTTTCTAAAATTGATTTATCTTTTTAGTTTTATGTTTTTAGTTCTATAATAACCTTACTAATGCAATCAAGTAATTTTGCCAAATAAACCTTAGTGTAAATTTATACTGGATAATTGCACTGGTTTAGGCTAATATGTTTAAGGATGAGAATTAATTTCATTAGTGATCCAAACAAAGGCATCCAACAAAGGTTTATTTCTGGTAGTGGTCAGATTGGGAGCGTGGCTGTAGATGTCCAGTCAGTAGGTCAGGATTTGTGCAGATGCAGGATTACATGATGCCTTAAAAAACTGCTGAGGCTCAGTATTTAGCTGCACTCTTTGTACTCCAGTGACCTACTATGAGAATCATAAACCTGTCTGTCTCACACACTGTGATGCAATGCTTATGTCTGCGTAACCTTATTACATGCAGTACTTTGTTATGAAATAAGATACACTTTCTAAGAGTCATGTATATATATAAATGATTCAGCATAAATAATTATCATCACAATTACAGTGAAAAGTTGAAAGATCCACACATTTGTGTAAAACCCGACTCCCATTTTCATGCTTCAATGAAAGAACAACATCCGAATGTCTGTCCATAGGGTCACGTGATCAATGTCACCAATTTGATTAGTGACCTAGAAATAGTGCAGAATCTGAAATGTTTAAAAACAAATAAACAAACAAAAAATATTTAAAATTAAATAGGGTAATAAATATATACAAACTATTAAATTTACAAAAGCACAAAATTAACATTAACCCCATTCATATAAATATAGTACATTGTGCCATTTTTATGTTTTTTTTTGTGTTATTAAAAAAATAATAATAAAAAATATATACTCAAATAAGCTGTGCTCATATTCCGTACTTCTGCATTCAATATTTAATTCCTAAGTATAGTATTTATTATGATTTTGCATGAAATAAGTGGGATCATGTACAGTCAGATGGTCATTATCGTGGAGTTACAAGACAAAACACGGACTGAGCAGCTGCACATCGTCCCTTACATAATTATTACAGTTCTTTTCAGTGTTTTCCACAAAAGTGTCTGTTCTTCACACCATAGGAGTTGATTTACATAACTCACAGAGTTACATTGTGGTGTGAGGAGGATTAGAGCGCTTCCTAAAAATATGTGTCACTTGGTTTGCTCGGCTGTGCGATGTTGACCCGGTTTGGGGTGTGAGGTGATGACCCTGTTTTGGAGTGTTACAGAACACTGACCCATTTCTGACCCAGCGCAGGTGAGAGGATTAGTGTCTAGGCCGGCCAGGAACACCTGTCTTGTTCCCCACAGGCCTTAATCCAGGAGAGGCCTCCTCAGCAACAAATACAGACAATTGGTGTTGCATCGTTCAGTGAGAGTGTGACACAGCGATGCCGAGCACACTCGTGTTTCTCTAGCAGACGCTTGCATGCGGTGTGTGAGATCAGGAGCTGTGCCGCTGTGTTCTTTACTGCAGTGTCATGTGTTTATGTGTGAGAGAGAGAGAGAGAGAGAGAGCTGACTCTCACTATCGCTAACATGAGCAGGAACACACACTCAAACTCTCACACTCCATCAATACAGACACTCACAGAAACTCTCGAGAAATGGCAGGGTGAAAATTCACTTAAAAATCAAGAAATTATATGTTTCTGAAAGAAGTTTCGGTAACACTTTAGTATAGGGTCCAATTCACACTAATAAGTAGTTGCTTATTAGCTTGTCTAGTATTAACATATTGGCTGTTTATTAGTGCTTATAAAGTACATGTAATGCATGACATCCATAATCCTACCCAATACCCTAAATTTAACAACTACCTTATAAACTATTAATAAGCAGCAAATAAGGAGTTAATTGAGGCAAAAGTCATAGTTAATGGTTAGTGAGAGTTGGACCCTAAAATAAAGTGTGACCGAGGTTTCTTATCTGGAAAAACATACATGGTTTTGTTTTTGAATGAGTTGCTTGTGTTTTTTAAGTGGTCTTTTTTTGCAGATGGAACTATATATCATTGTAGTATTTGTTGTACTGAATATTGATGTCAATTAAAAAATATGTGGCTGGAAAGATGACTTTCATCACATTATTTATATAGCATTACATTAAGGAGAATTTTGTGGGGAAATGTATTTGTCATGATAATGAAATGCACTGCAAAAAAAAGAAATGCAATATATATACATGTGTGTGTGTGTGTGTGTGTGTGTGTGTGTGTGTGTGTGTGTGTGTACAGTATGCATGTGCGCATGTACTTCTATATCATTTTGGGGTTAAGCATGACCCACGCATTTCATTTCGACATTCACTCACCCACCACAGCAGCACAGTGAATATTACTCTCTTCTAAAATGACCCGTAGCCGTAACAACAGTGTGTAAATCAATGATAGTGTCACTACATGGTGACGTCAGTGGAAACTTAACCGAATCCAAGAACTTTGACCTAAAACTCCACCATAAACATCCAGCAGCCAATTCCAGTCTTGTGTGTTTGTGAGCGAGTGAGTGAGTCATTTGTACTCGTGCCAGTCCAGTTCAGGCCGTGTTTAACCTCAACACACTCCAACACTATCAACAAACGAGGATCAGAGGAAGTTTACGGAGAAAACTGAAATCCTCCACACAATGGAGTGAAAGCTGATATTCCGCTGCTCGCTGCAATCCACCGAAGTACATTAGGAGCGAAGTGAACCCCGTTAATCGGCTTGGCTGAGTGATGTGGGCGGATTGGCCTATAAAAGGACTTATGAGCTGGATTCATATAAACACTAGGAACATTAGGAGCACGCAGAGATAAGCTGGTTACAAACCTTCTCAAACAAAGCACGTGAGAGAAAGAGAGACGGCCTAAGAATGACAACAACGGGATTTCAATTATATCGGCCACATTTAGAGTAAAAAAAAATCATGAAGGAAGCTCATCAACAAACAAACACTTCGAGATCGGTGGGAACTTGTGCAAATATATTTCCAGACGACATAGAAGAGATCAAAAACGTACACATACAAACATCTGAGATGTACAATAGCAGTTCACGACTGCATTTCCCCCACAAATACAGTGCATTTTGTGTTACGTGACGCGGGGGTTTCTGACAGACTAAGAGAAGAGATTTTACAGTATCAAAAAGCAACGTGGTGAAATTCCAAAAATACATATATTTATATATAGCATACATGGAATTGCCTTCATTGATATGGGTATATAAATATGAAATCTGAGTAAAAACACTTCTAGTTTATGCAGTTTCGTAAATATTTATGACAGACATTCAAGCTCATCTGGCCTGCATTCAAACCAATGAAAAAGTCCACTAATATATAATTTTATTTAACACTTTATGTATAACACATTATAAAAGTAAGATAAGGATAACACTTTTAATGCATTAATTATGTCTTGTAATGCACTTCATAATGCATCCCGTGAACCAGAGTTAAAATACATCAGCTATTCTGTTGCTCTTTTGTTGTTTTTGATTGCTTCTGGATAAAAGTGTCTGCTGAATGACTAAATGTAAGCTATACACTAACACATCTTTAAAGAGTGTAATGCATGAAAAACAACCCTTCAAATATTAGAATGCTTTTTAACTTTGGTTACAATTACTTATGCATTACAACATGCATTGCAAATACTTTATAATGCATTATAAATAAAGGCTTGAAGTGTTACCGATTTTTCTTTTGCGTACGACATTATTGATCCCCGTGTGTAAAGCTTCACTATTAGACTTTTAGGATATACACACAAGCATTGTCATAAAATCAACAATTTACAGCAAGGTGGTGGAAATAGGGAAAAATAATTAGTAAGTCTCTAAATGCAGTCCCTGATCAAGCCGGGATGCAGTGGTTGGGTGTTCGGGACATGATGAAGCCCCTGAGACACACACACCTGTACGAGCCCTCCGTGTTCACGCAGCGAGCGTTAACGCAGTCGAGCGCGTCTTCATCGTCACACTCGTCCACATCTGCAGGAGTCAAACACACACATCTTCAGTCGCTTCCCCTAGTGGTGTGGCTGTTTGAGAAGAGATCATGGAGGAACAATCTACCTGTGCACGTCATGCTAGTGATGTCCAGCTGGTAGCCGTCGTAACAGTCGCACGTGTAACCCTCCTCCACGCGAATGCAGCGTCCGTTTTCACAGCCGTGGACGATGCCACACTCTTCTGAACTCAGACTCCCGTAGGATTCATATCTCCCTAAAACACACAGCAGTCAAGAGTTTTTCAAATACATTTTGATATTTTTTATCACTAGGGTAGACTTTAATTTCAGACTCACGCTCATAGGCTTGTCGTGGTCCCTCCCGTCTGTCAGGAAACATTGGGAATGGGGGCGGGGCTCTCCATGACTCCTCCCCCTCTCTGTACGGGGAGTTTTCCGGGAGCGGGGCCAAACTGAACGGAGGTCTGTCCGGACGGGACGGCAGGGGTCGAGCATCAAAGGTTCGCTCGCCGTGAGGATCCGGGATACCGAAGGGAGGGCCGGGCGCAGTTTCATAATCATCCTCCTCCTCATAGTAGCGACTTCCACTGGAAATGAGTCGAGTACAGTTACACACAATCAGGTTATTACAGTCTGCTTACACACATTTTCAAAGCTTTTTTTTTTTTACACAGAAATCCAAGAATTGCACACACAAAATGCAAAATCCCTCACATGTCTTGCAAAATGAAGCAGTGCATTCAAAATATCACAATATGCATCTCAAAAACAAACATCTGCAAACACCTGTGCCATTATATTAATTCCTGTTAGATTTTTGTGTGTTAAATAGAGAATTGTGAGTTTTATGAAATTGAAAAAGCTGAGTCAAAGGCTGAGAATTAGTGTATGGTTTTGCAGATTTGGTGCATGCTTCTGATGTTTGAGTGTCAGCTTTCAGAAGTTGTGTGACAAGTAAAAAGTTTGGGCCCTATTTTAACGATCTAGGCGCATGATCTAAATCAACATACAGAACTCCCAAATTTTGCTATAAGTGTGACTGCATCATATAATAACTGCTGTCACTAGTGTTCATCATCTGGTTGAGTATGTCTTTAATTTATTTTTTCCGAAAATTTCTGTCATATGCACATAAACTGACAGTCACCACTGATTAGGTACTACTAAATATTGTAGAAATGTAATTTTCTGTAAAGTTGCTTTACATTGATTCGTACCGTAAAAAGCGCTTTACAAATAGACTTTAAATGCACCTGCGCCTTGCACTTGAATTCAATTAAATTCGTGTCTGAATCCTGGTGCATTGTCTACAAAGTTTGTCTCTATTCTCTTAATGATTAATGAGTGTGTTTTGGGCATAACGTGCAATAAAACAATCAGAATTACATCTGCCATTCCCTTTAAGAGACAGTTATGATCGTGCCATAGTGGAGTCGCTATTTACACGGTGGAATTTGCAAGTGCAAAGACAGAACGCATCTCCAGAGATGAAACAGAGCTGATTCTGGTACATGCAATGACTATCCATTATGGCATGTAGGGATTTTTATATTGATGTAGCCAATACAATAATAATCTTTTACATTGCAATACTTATTTTTTTTTATTTGGCATGTTTGTGTGTATGATATGATAGGGTGTACGATAGGACTCTCTGTGTGTAAGCAGTTGAGAAGAACTGCAGTAGTTGTGTGTCATTCGTGTGACCCACTCACCCAGAGGCCGGGGGCCTGTAGGGGGCGTCTGGGAGCCCGTATGAGCTGGGGGGTCTGCCTCTCAGCCCCGAGCGCCGATCACCCGCTCCAACAGGGCTGTAGTCATCATAACGAGGGGATATGTAGTCGGTGCGTCCCGGCTGGGGTTCGGGGTACTCTGGGGGGCTGTACGGCGGGCGGTACTCTCCTCTTTCAGACAAGCGCTCATAGTAAAGAGGAGAGTAAGGAGGAGGACCGAACTCATTACACAGAGCCTCATAGGCCTCTAATCAGGAGTCAGACAGAGAGACTGAATGAGTGTGTGAGCGTTGGGCAAAACTGAACTTAAACATTAAAATTTAAATTAAAAGAAAATAAACATTTTCAACACTTTAGCATACTTTTATGATGGAAAGAATACACTTAGAATATACTCGAGTGTGAACTAAATGTAATGTTATGGACACTTAAGTGCATTTTATTTAAAACTTTAGAACCTTAGAGTGTTTTTTGACCCACTTAAGTAGGACTTCAATACATGTTTATATGTACCTTCATAATTACTTAAATTGTCTTTGAAATGGTAAAACTTACTCCTGAATGTACCGACAAGCATTTTAAATATACTTGAATGTAATTTCTATTGAAACTTATATTTAAATATATTTGCAAGTGCATATTTGGAATGAAGCTACAATTTAGTACAATTCAAATATATTAACTTTAAACATAATATGAAATGTCATGCTAAAAAGTTAAAGTTAAAATATACAGTGCTTTGCCCAATCTTAAGTATGGTAGTAAACATCAAAATAAGTGTACATCTTTAAAACACAACATAATATTATTAAAACATAATGATTTCAAATGTATTCAAAAGTTAAAAGTATTCAGTTGACATTATTACAAAGCACACTTTTTAAAAAGTCTTCTAAAGTGTGTTAAGAAACAGCCATGAAAGTGTCTCTCTTTAATTCACTTAAGTGCTCTTTTATTTAAATAGTATTTTATAATCTTTAAGTAGGGTCTTTAATAGCATACTTTTGAGATTTGAAGGACACTTCAAGAGCACATTCAGTACACTTTAGCACACTATTTTAACAAGGCTTGTAAACCTGATTAATGTTGTTTGACTTGATTTTGAAGACTTCAGATGATCTGAATTTAAAAGGCATTTGATGCATCCCAAATACACTATGCATTTATTCACTATTTTTCAACCATGTAATGTATGAATTTTATTTGTCATAAATAATTATAGCCTGAATATCTCCTCCCTCTCCCTTGTTGAGTGCAGGAAGTGTCTAATATGCCACAATTAAAAAAAATAATAATAATTTTGCACCATCCAGGTTTTTAAAGCACACTTTTTTTGGTGAAATCTCACTATTTATACTACAAAACGACACAGAATAGTGCATAAGTACACAAATTGGGATGCATTGAGAATCCAGTTCTGACTGGCACACATTTCTTTTGTGTGTGTGTTGTATGTGTGTTGTGTGTGTGTGTGTACCTTCATCTCTGTGGGGGCAGAGGGCACACTGCAGACCCCAGGCTTCACCATACAAACAGCAGCACTCAGTGAAGGTCAGCTGAGTTCCTAACAAAGGACTCTGACACACTAGACTCGCTGTGACGTGACGCCAACAGAAGTTTAAGTTCTCATCTGAGAAAAACACAGACATACAGATGACAAATAAACTTTAAAAAGGAGCTAAAGTTGTCATTTTACACATCACAACTTTTATATTTTTCCATTCTTAAAGGGACAGTTCGCCAAAAAATGGAATCAGTTACTCACTCTTATGTCGTTCAGAACTTATAAGGGTTTAATTTATCTTCAAAACAAAAATTAACATATTTTTAAATAAACTTCTGCACGAGGTTTATTCTTGCATGTCATTCAAGTGATCGAGCTTCCACTGACCATATTTAATGAGCTCTAAATGTGTGTTGGTGGATATGTGAATAAAAACCTACATTAAATCTGTTTAAACTGCTTGATTACAGGGTATTTACAAACTTTAACTTAGAATTTTTGGTGATTTGGACTTACAGTGGAGGGACATGTGCTCCCAAAAAAATAAAATAAAAATAAAAAAATAAATAAAAATAAATTGTGTTTGGAAGTACATGAGGGTTAATTTTTGGCAAAAATGCATATAAAGAAATAAAAAAAAAACTAAATAAGAAAATACCAAAAATGTATATAAAATTAAATTAAATATCTCTTTAAAACCAAAACTTTTAACTCATAATTTATATAAAAATATTTAATAAAAAATTATAGCATTAAAATAAAATATAAATGCAAAAATAATTTGAATAAAAAAATAAAAATACACCTTTAAAATTAAATACTTAACATATAATTTAGATAAGAAAATATAACAAAACACATCTAGTAAAATAAAATATATTTACATAAAGTGACAAATATTTATTGTAATAAAAAAAATCCTTTTTAAAATTAAAGACTTAACTTAAAGTTTATATAAAAAATATCTTGAAATCTATCACAATCTATATATATATATATAAATATATATATATATATATATATATATATATATATATATATATATATATATATATATATATATATATATATATATAGTAGTAAAACCAAATATTATCATAATGGAATGGTCAAAAAAATATATTTTTTTATAAAAATAAAATACAAATAGTTATATGGCCAGCATGAAATACTGGTGGTTGCTAAATGTTATCAAAGGCAGTGTCAGAGAAGTCATTGTAGTGTGTGTCTCTGTGCATCTCTCACCCTCGGCGAGGCCGCTGGCATTGACACAGTTGCGCTGTGTGTCGTCCAGCACTAGAGGGGGCTCACACGTACAGTAAAACGTTCCCAGTGTATTGACACACTGACCGCCAGCGCAGGTCTCCTCACTCTCACATTCATTATTATCTACAGGAGAGACAGAGAGACAGAAACATCAGTCTGCTGAGCTGACTTCTATCCCAGCATGCACTGGTGATTTGAAGGCTGACCGATGCACTCCAGCAGATCCGTGTCGTAGTAGAATCCACTGGGACAGTAACAGGCGTAGCCGGGAATGTTGTTGACACACACGCCCCCTTTACACACCTCCGGGTCAAACAGCTTACACTCATCCACATCTGTCCGGAAAACAAACACACTTAGATTATAAACAGCCAATGCATGGGGACTTGAGGGACGTTTATGGGAGAGTCTGTTTACCCTTGTAGCTGAACGCTCCCGTTTCAGTGGTGATGTACCCTCTTCCGCTGGGACACAGAGACTGGAACTCCACTGAACACAGAGATATTGGATGACAGGAAAAAAAGTGAATAACTCATCCGTGTGAAAACTGGAATTTGTACTTGAAATCTTAAGCGTATTTTTAATACTGTCCTTGCAGAAGTTAATTACATCTAAGTGCAATTTCTTTACACACTTGTGTAGACTTTTAAGCAGTGCACTTTGTATTAATGTCAAACTAAAAGTTTTCATTTAAAATACACTTAAAATAAAAAATAAAAAACTTTGGTCATGTTTAAAGTACACTTATTTTGAAGTGTTTACTTACATAAAGTTAATACATTTTACATAAAATACATAAAATGCAACTTAGATTTAATGTGCAGATCCATTACACTAAAATGTGTAATTGCAAATATATTTAAAATGACAAAAGTAGAAATAGAAATTATATTAAAGTATATTTGAATTAAAATTTCAAACGTTTGAATTATGAAATCACATTAAAATGCACTTAAGAATGTTTTTCAAATTCATCAATTCAGTTCATAAAATACACTGAATAAATACATTTTAATACTTTTAAACTATTTTAATAAATTTACACTATACATCATTTTTATTTAAATAACATGGAATTAAGGGTCCAAAAACCTTATATTTTCTTTAAGATTATTATATAGTAGTCAAAATTTGAAGTGGATTAAAAACTTTCATCACATTTGCCTTAAAACCTAAAACCAAAATAGGACAACTTTTTAATGAACTTTTTTGATCCGCTTTAAATGTTGACTACTATAGTTACTAAACTAAACTAAACTAAACTAAAAATTTTATTTTAAATAAGATAATATTATATTTAACACTAAACATTATTTCAGCTAATTATTCAACATTTATAATTTTAATGCATTTTATCAGGATTTATTTACATGAAAAAAACATATAGACATAAACAACAACTAAAAAATATACAAAAAAATTACTACTTCACAGTATGTTAGAGTGTACTTATTTTTCGCAAGGCTGACTGATTTGCTGCAGCATTTCCTCAATGTTAGTGTGTGTTTGTTCACCTGTTCCCATCTCGGGACAGACGTCATATTGGCACATGAGGCCCCAGCCCTGTCCCGCTGTACAGCAGCACTCCTGCAGTGTGGTGTTTGGGGCCAGTATCTTGCAGGAGTATGGCTCAGATACACCATAGTAACACTCTCTGGTTTCTCCGGGCCGAGACTGCGGCAGAGAGCCGGACGATCCAGCCGAGGAAGAGGAGGCTCTGCCAGGCAGCTCTGACTGACCTGCAGCCAATCCACACACAGTAAGACTTCATTTTGGGACTGGTTCTCACTATCAACTAGCTGCTTATTAGTATGCATAATTACTAGCATATTATTAGTATTTATAAAGCAAGTACAGTATTAATGGCTTATTCTGCACAAACATATTCTAGATCCCTAAATCCAAATTAATACCAAAATGTAACAACTACTTTACTAACTATAAATAAAATAAAGTAGGAGTTTACTGAGGGCAAAGTCATCGTTAATGATTACTTAATAGTAGGAATTGTCCCCAAACTAAGGTGTGACCAGAAAATTGTCCTTTGATCATTTGGAAATAATGTTTCAAATACTATAGAAATATTTTTTTACTATAAAAATATCAATAAATATTCAGAACTCAAGAAGACATTCGAGACAGTGGCCAGATAAGGACTCATTACACTTATAAATATCACTTCTGAAAAACAAGTGCACTTAATCATACTAAATGTGCTCTTGTAGTGTACTTCAAAGTTTAAAAGTATATATAAAAAACCGTCCTTGCAAATAATATAATATTACTTTTAAAAGACCACTTAAGTGACTTTGAGTGTCACTTTCATGACACATTTAAGTAGACTTTAAAATTAACTTTGTAATTTCAAAACACTCTACTTTAAAGGACATTACAAATCATTATGTTTAAATAATATTGTGTCCAGTGTTAAAGAAGTTAACTTTTAAAATCAATAAAATAAATTATGAAATGCCATATAATGATGTACTGAAGTCCTATTTAAGTGGATCAAAACACTCTTAAGTTTAACTAACTGCATTTAATATAAGTGTAAACTATAATACATTTTTATTTGTTTGTATATAACATAACAGTTAGGTGTACTGTACACTCAGTTCACACTTAAGTATATTGTTTAAAAGTACATTATATGTACCCCCAAAGGATACTATTATTTCAATAAAAAGGATACTGGCAATTTATATAAAAGTAGATTATTTACCCAGTATCTGCATGAGAATTCTTACTTGTATGACACAGAATCACTGCCTTTGTAGAGTGTAACATCAGTGTTACTTCAGTGTTACTTCAGTGTTACTTCAGTGTTACATCGTTACATCAGTATAACAACAGTGTTACATCAGTGTAACATCTGAGTTACATCAGTGTAACATCAGTGTAACATCAGTGTAACATCAGTGTTACATCAGTATAAAAACAGTGTAACATCAGTTATACATCAGTGTAACATCAGTTATACATAAGTGTTACATCAGTGTAACATCAGTGTTAAATCAGTGTAACACCAGTGTTAAATCAGTGTAACACCAGTGTTACATCAGTGTAACAACAGTGTTACATCAGTATTACATCAGTATACCATCAGTGTTACATCAGTATAACATCTGTGTACATCAGTGTAACATCAGTGTTACATCAGTGTAACATCAGTATAACATCAGTATAACATCTGTGTACATCAGTGTAACATCAGTGTTACATCAGTGTAACATCAGTGTTACATCAGTATAACATCAGTATAACATCAGTATAACATCTGTGTACATCAGTGTAACATCAGTGTTACATCAGTGTTACATCAGTGTTACATCAGTGTACATCAGTGTAACATCAGCGTTACATCAGCGTTACATCAGTGTTACATCAGTGTAACATCAGTGTTACATCAGTGTAACATCAGTGTTACATCAGTGTAACATCAGTGTTACATCAGTGTAACATCAGTGTACATCAGTGTTACATCAGTGTTACATCAGTTACTTGTAGTCAGCAGAAAGTCAAGCAGTTGGCTTGTTTTTGGAACAAAGGCATCGTGTTTGTTATATTGTTTGGTATGCATGTGTTTATGTTATATAAAGTAATAAAATATAAACTTAATTTATAGCAATAAGAAAAACTTATTAATAATCATTATTATTATTAGTAGTTGTAGTAATACCAGTAGAGGGCAGCACTGAAACAGAGTTACTGTGCTCCTGCTGGAGGTTCATTAGAGTGTGTGTGTGTGTGTGTGTGTGTGTGTGTGTTACCTGTGCTCTCTCTGTTCACACACTGGCCTGCTTTTATGTCAAATTCCTCCTGTCCGTTCTCACACTCACACGTGAACGAGCCCTCGACGTTCCAGCAGCGCGCCGAGCCACACACACCCTGCATCGTCTCACACTCGTTTATGTCTGTGCAGGGAGAGACACAAAGGGGTTACATAGAGAAGAGGGGATAAACACAATTTCTAAAGAAAAAAAAAATGAAATTAAATGTGTTGAATGTGCACTTGTGGTGGAATTCAAATCTTGCAAATATATTAATGAAATAAAAGGCAACTTAAGTGACTTAAAAAGAGACACTTTCATGACACTTTTTCAAGTTAATTAACATACTTAAGTAGATTAAAAATAAGTTTTACTTTAAAGAATCATGGCCATGAGCTAGAAATAATCCCCTCGGTTTATTATTTGACTGGCATTTTAGTTAAATTGTGGCCACGTTTTACTTAATAATCTCCTTTTTATTATTTTAATTTATTGTATAGATATGGTGGCAATTTTATAAAGTGCACTTTGTAATCATGCCAAATGTATTTGTTACTTTAAAGTGCATTTTACATCATCATGTTTTAATTTAAAATGTAATTACAAATATATTTTAGAATAAGTACACACAAATACATGACGTTTCAATAGAAAAGACATTAAAGTATATTTTTGTTGATCATAAATGCTTGTCAATAAATTTAATTTCACCATATATAAGTAATTATGAAATGACCTATAAAGATGATCTGAAGTCCCACTTATGTGGGTCAAAAAAACTCTTAATTTAACAAATCACATTTAATACACATTGAAACTGTAATGCACTTTTATTTAAATCACATGCAGTGAGTGCATTAAGTGCCTGAGAACATGCAGTACACTCTTTCGAAGTATATCATTTCTGAAATATCTCTTGTTTTTTTAAATGACACTTGTCTTCCTGCAGTCATGGACTCACCCACACACATCTGTCCATCTCTGGTGGAAGTGTAGCCCTGGTCACACAGACACTGATATGTGCCGATCAGATTCTGGCAGAAGGCGTGATGTCCGCACACCGTCTCGTTAGCGCACTCGTTAATGTCTGCGAGAGAGACCCTGCTGTCATTCTGCACATGTGTGTGTGTGTGTGTGTGTGTGTGTGTGATTTGCTGCCGGTCAGACTCACCCACACACTCTCCGGAGGCAGTGATGTGGTATCCGGGCTCACAGGACGCCAGACAGCTGAACGAGCCGATGGTGTTCTCACAGCGCTGGGATCCACACACCAGTCGCTCCGAGTCCAGACACTCGTTCACATCTGCAGAGCAAACTGAGCTGAGATCTACACACACACATCCCTGACACACAGCTACTTTACTGGCCGCGTGGGAGCTTCACACTCTAAGCACAAATAAAGCGTAAAATAAAGGGAAAAGCTAAAAAAAAAAAAAACATTCTAATTTCAAATTATATTACAATAATTGTAGACTTTTTATTAGGTCTCTATAATGACTTAATATGATCATTTTATCCTATAATATACTTTTTTTAACAGTGCTGAAAATTTGCCTAAGACATTCTAATGTGAACTTTTCCCTAAGAACTTTTATTTTATTTTATTTTACTCACCTTACATGCAGACGGAAATGTACATCACATATATATTCCCCTGTTTTTAAGTTAAATAATTTTAGTTTAGTTAGTTTGTTTAATATTTTTTTAACGCCATGTTAGGATCGGGTCTATTTAATTATTTCATGGTAAACACAAGGTCAGCATCATAATCCATACAATTTTACATTATTATATTAACTTGAAATAAAACAAAAAATCTAAAATACATTCAGGTGATACATTACAATTTCTTCAACTTGAATATCCACAGTTTAGTAACTTGTGTCATTGTTTCAGTTAAATCATAATTGTTGTATTAATTTGTCCCTCATTTAATTTGACCACAATAATGTTTTTTTTTTTTACATCATGTTGAGTGCAGTGCTCTTCAATTTGTATTATTTGGTTAAATTTTAATTTAATTTAATTTAATTTAATTTAATTTAATTTAATTTAATTTAATTTAATTTAATTTAATTTAATTTAATTTAATTTAATTTAATTTAATTTAATTTAATTTAATTATTGCTGTTGCCAGTATTGTCATGGTTAAAAAGCCAATAAAAAAATAAATAAATAAAAATAAAAAAAGAGCCAGGCCAACATATTGGTAATACTTTATTATTTTAATTTTTGTTTTGTTTTCTTTAGCATGAAATTGTAGAAAGTATAACATACTGTTTGTATGTTTCCCTGATGTAACCCCTAGAAATGTTGTGATAGTAATCTGTGGATGTGGATGTGTGTGTGTGTCTGTCTGTGTGTGTGTGTGTGTGGCTGTGGGTGTGTGTGTGTGTGTGTGTGTGTGTGCGTTTTACCCAGGCAGGCTGTTCTCTCTGGGTTGGTGGTGAAGCCGGTGTGACACTGGCACAGAAACGATCCCTCAGTGTTGGTGCAGCGGCCGTCCTGACAAACTCCCTCCTGAACACACTCGTCCACATCTGGAAACAAACACAAAATGCATGAGATCATCCCACGCAGAAGCCATCAGTAAGAATGCTCAGTCTCACAACAGTTTTGCTCTGCTCTGGATGATTCAGACCGAGCTCGATTCACAGGAACAGGAAGACTGGATAACTGCATACTGAGTCAAATTAGCCCAATTACTGAAAGTCGCTCCATGATTGCGCAAAACATGTGTCTTTTATTATGAGCATTTTACACCCTCTCTCTGACCCTCTGAATCAAACTGGCTGCTTTTTGCTGTACTGTTCCTTTAAGATCTCAGTGGAGAACACATATGAGTGCTGTAATAATACATAGACTTTTGATAAAAGTTCATAAAACTAAATTCATTTAAATGTCAGTAAATATTAATAAATTATTGTAATATAAAAATGTGTCAATATATAAATATATGTAATAGAATAAATCATGAAAATGTCATTCAAATAAACATGTATGTTTAAAATGAAATGTGTCAAAAAAATAAATATAAAACTGTTCTGCAGAAAAAAAGCAAGCGTTATAGTTTCTGACCTACATTTTTAATTACTAAACTAAAACTAACTAAATATTTAAACAAAATATTTTCAATAAAAGTATATGCATTTGCAATATAAATGATTCAATACTAAACACATAGAAAAATGATCTCCAATTACAGGTTCTCTACAGTATGTGAGGGTGATGTGCAGATGTTTCCCTTTATCGCATTCTGCCTAATTATCCTGCATCTTGATTTTATCTCCTAGGGTGTGTGGTGGACTTGTTGAAAGGAGAAATGTTTACTTCAGACATTTGACTAATGCAGCTATGTGAACAGAATCATTCCATCAGAGAATTGAGGAAAATTTCACATCGGAGAGATTGAAACAACTCCCTGATGACAAGGTCTTATATAAATTCAAGTTCACTGAGAAAAGCACCAGTCACGGTATAATTTTTGTGAGAAACGGCTGCTTAATGTTGGCTGTGCATCTCCTCTGGAGCCATACCTTGGCAGGACGTCCCATTAACGGCGCTCCTGTAGCCCTGCGCACAAACACACTTATAGGATCCCTCCGTGTTCACACACTCTCCACTCGGGAAGCAGAAATCTCCTTCCAGACACTCGTTAATGTCTGAGCCGGACAGAAGGGTGTTAAAAACCACAAAACCAGTCACAAGGGTCCGTTTGTTTAAAATGAGATTTGTAAATCATCTCAAAGATTAATAAATAAGATTTCCATTGATGTATGGTTTGTATCAGGTCAATATTTTGCTCAGATGCAACTATTTGAAAATCTGGAATCTGAGGGTGCTAAAAAAAACACATATTGAGAAAATCATCTTTAAAGTTGTCCAAACGAAGTTTTTTGCAATGCATATTACTAATCAAAAATTAAGTTCCCTTTCAGTCGGTCACTCTCGACGCCACGTCGGGGAACGACGAGAATGTGATATTGCTTCAATAGACCAATCTACTTTGAATGTAAATTAAACAAGCCAATGTACATTGGTATGCAATTATTGCATCCAGCTGCCGCTGATCACAAAGTGAGTATAAGAAGGCAGCAGGTGCAATGCATACCAGCTTTTCACTTCGGGGCCGAGCGTTAGTATTGTTCTGCTCAACTGTGTCTGCTGTGACTTACGTTCAAACTTAAGTTCAATTGGGGCGTGGAAGCGGGGAACTCACCGTGTCCAAGTTACACCGGCCTGTTGCAAAACCCTCACCCCGTGGTCAGATCTTGCATTTCTCCGGGGAGGGGTGCCCCTAGAGCAGATCTCCAGGCATGCTGTGGTTTACACGGATGCCTCCACCACCGGCTGGAGGGCCACGTACAATGGGCATGCAGTCTCAGGGGTTTGGACGGGCCCACAGCTACAGTGGCACATCAGTTGCCTAGAGTTGTTAGCAGTGCACCTTGGCTTGAATCGTCTCAAAGGTCACTTACAAGGCAAAGTCCAGGAGGACAAGGAGCAAGTCTTGCTAGTGGTGCCATATTGGCCCACTCGGACCTGGTTCCCAATCTAGTGCTCCTTGCGACAGCCCCTTCCTTAACTGAGTCCTTTGAGGAAGGATCTACTGACTCAGAGACAGGGCACCGTTTGGCACCCGCATTGAGACCTTTGGAGACTCCATGTCTGGTCCCTGGACGGGATGCAGAGGTTCTAGGTGACCTACCCCATGAGGTAGTGGACCCCATCACTTTGGCAAGAGCACCATCTATGAGACACGCTTGCACCTTGAAGTGGAACCGGTTTGTCGAGTGGTGTTCTTTTCGCTGAGAGGACCCCTGTAGATAACCGATTGTAGTCGTGCTTTCCTTTCTGCAGCAAAGGCTGGATTGAAGGCTGTCTCCCTCAACCCTTAAAGTCCAGGTTGCCGCTATTGCTGCGTATCATGACCCTGTGAATGGGAAGTCTTTAGGTAAGCATGACCTCATCATCTGGTTCCTTAGACAGGCCGGGAGGTTAAATCGTTCCCGGCCCCCCTCTATACCCTCTTGGGACCTGATTCTAGTGCTTAAATCAGTACAGCAGGGCCCATTTGAGCCTTTCCATTCAGCTGAGCTAAATTTTCTTTCATTGAAAACTCTGCTGCTGCTTACACTGGTCTCCATCAAGAGGGTAGGGGACCGGCATGCATTTTCAGTCTACGATTTGTGCCTAGAGTTTGGGCCGGCTGACTCCCAGGTAATCCTGAGGCCCCGGCCCGGCTACGTGCCTAAGGTTCCCACTACACCCTTCAAAGACCAAGTGGTGAACCTGCAAGCACTGCCCACAGGGTGTGCCCTGCCCATTCAGGTTGCAAGCTCACTCAACTAGAAGTGTTTTTTCCTCCTGGGCGCTGGCTCATGGCACCTCGCTGACAGATATTTGTAGAGCTGCGTGCTGGGCGACCCCTAACACGTTCGCTAGGTTCTATAGCATTTGTGTAAAGCCGGTATCCTCCGGTATCCTCACCTCAAACGGATAGTGGCACTGAGAGGTCCCGGTTAGTGTCGGCTTGCTTTAACTGCTCCAGTGTGTCCGTTCTGTAGACCCTGTTGAGATCCTCCATCACCCTAGGCAGCTGGACGCAACGGAGCGTCTGGTGCCAGGCCTTCATGATGTATCCGTGAGAACCACGGAAGGGTGGGTTCCATATTGAGACCTAAGCGGTACTCGCTTGTGTATAGTCCACGGTATAGCCTTAGAGCCCGTGTTTCCCCAGCAGACTTCTACCTTTCCAAAAGGGTTTTAATCACCTCAAATTTCTTCATATACACCTAAACAGATGCAGATGCCCAGTGAGGTAGTGTGCATTGGCTCATTTAGTTTACACTCAAAGTAGATTGGTCTATCGAAGTTATTACTCATACTCGTCTGTCACAGATGTGGCGTCTCCGTTCCCTCCTTCAGGGAATGAGGGTTACCATACGTAACCAAGATGTTTTGTTATATCTATGGATATGAAATTTACAACATACCTTCAAGGAACATGATCTTTATTTAATATCCTAATGATTTTTGGCATAAAATAACAATCTATAATTTTGATCCATGCAATGTATTTTTGGCTATTGATACAAATATACCCCAGCAACTTAAGACTGCTTTTGTGCTCCAGAGTCACATATTTGCATGTAAATACATGTAAATATTATCAAACTATATGCATGCACTTGTTTACATAATATATGTTACATAATAAACAGTACACACACAACAGAAAATTTCATTTTGGATATGATTAATGGATTGGCAGCACGACTCAGAAGAAGAAGAACAGAAGACGAGTATAAAGCAGTTATATTTGTCTGACCTCTGCACTGGCGCCGTGGTCCGGCCGCTCTGAACCCTGGTGAGCAGTCGCAGCGGTACGATCCGTCCGTGTTCACACACACGCTCTGCGGCCCGCAAAGGTTAGGACTCACACATTCATCGATGTCTGAGAGGAAAACAACACGAAATGAGTTAATAGAGACAGTGCACAAACATACAAGCTGGGCATTTATAAATTTTTATATTTGTCTGACAACACAGGTTTAGTCTGACATGCATCTCATACTTTATCTTCTGCCTTGTCGCTCCCTTATTATGTCAATCATGCTTTTTGCACCAACAACAGATATCATTTAGTTTTCATGACATTTTACGCCCTCTCTCTGAATCTCTGAATTAAACAGATTTTTGCTGTACTGTGCCTTTAAGACATAAATAAAATAAAATAAAATAAAATAAAATAAAATTCATGCAGTTAGCAGACGCTTCTTTACATTTTTTAAAAATATTTTATAATGTATATTATATATATATATATATATATATATATATATATATATATATATATATATATATATATATATATATATTATATATATATATGTATATGTATATATATGTATATATATATATATATATATATATATATATATATATATATATATATATATATATATATACATATATATACATATATATATACATATAATAGACATATGCATATAATAGACATATGCATAAAACACATGGAGGATTTTGAATGCCTTATTAATATATTTTTGTAAAAAGTGCAAATAAATAAATATGTCAGTAATTTAAATAAATTAAGAAATGTGTCAGTAATTAAATGCATGTTTTACAAAAATAAATTCTAAAATGTCAATAAAATGTAAAAATGTATTATTATTTTAAATAAATATGTTAAAAAAGATATGCTTTAAAATAAAGAAATAATGAAATGTCAATAACATTTATAATTACGTTTAAAAAAGATATGAAATGTATAGGTAAACACTGTAAATAATATTTACAGTGTATACGTATACATTTCATATCTTTTTTAAATGTAATTATACATTTTATTGACATTTCATACATTATATGTATCTGTGTATACTGAAATACAGTCAATGTACATTTTTATTTATAAAATATAAAATACTCTCAACATCAAATGAATATTTATAAAATAAATAAATATTAATATTTGTCATTAAAATAAATACAAAATAAATAAATAATGAAAAGTTAATTAAATTAATAAATAATTATTTAAAAATACCTTGAAAATGCATCCTCTACAGTAAAGATAAAACTAGCATTTAACATGGAAATAAATAATGAAATGTGTTTTTCAGTAAACAAATAAACATAAAATCTGTTAATAAATAAACTGATCATGAAAATAATATAAATAATTATTTAAAAAGCATGAATGTCAATAAAATGTTTTATAAATAAATAAGTCACGAAATGTCAATACAGTCAAAATCGACATAAAATAAATACATTTTGTAAAAAAATGTAACCAAGAAATGTCATGTAATCATGATATTATCTTATCTTAATAAAATGAATAAATATGTTTTTAAAATGGCATTAAATGAGTAATGAAATTCATGAGAAAATGTTTAAAAATGGCATAAATCAATAAACTGCAATTTATGCTGTTATTTATTTACTGACACATTTCATGATCCATTATTTATTAACACATTTTATGTGTTGACTCGTTTATTGAAAAACATATAATGATTTATTTTTATTGGCATGCTATAGCTCGGACACATTTGATGCCGTTCATTTGCCAAAGCCGGCTTCTGTGGAGTCGCCAGCAGAGCAGCTGTTTGCAGTCAGAGAGCTTCGAGACGACTGTGGTTGAGCTCGTCTGACCTGAGCAGCGTCCGTTCTGCATGCTGTGTCCGTCTCTGCAGGGAACGCACTTATACGAGCCCGGAGAGTTGAGGCACTGCTGCCCGGGACACTGCAGCGCATCCAGACACTCATCGAGATCTAACACACCCACACACACACACACACACACACACACACACACACACACACACACACACACACAAGAGCCATGTCAGATCTGGTGAAGAAATGATGTGAATCTTCCGAAGTCTTATTTTAGTATCACTGATATACTGTTATAGTTTCTGCACACATTGTGAATTAGATTAAATTTTTACATTTTCTGTTTTCGGTTAAAGTTTTAGTGCTTTTATTTTTAATATATGTCACTCTTATTAAAATCTATTTATTACTTTATGTTATTTTAGTACATTTAATACATTATATTTAGTACTTCAGGTTAAATTAAACAAAAGTGATAAATGTGTCTTTGGTAATAAACTGAAATAAAACATTTTTATAAGTAATTTAAATATATATTTTTTTCTGTTTCAGTTCACATTTAATGTAGTTTTTGTTTAGAGTCTGAATTAGATTCTAATGTTTTCTTATATTTTCTGCTTTTTAAAAGTAATTTTGAAGTTTGTTTTTGTGATTTTTATCAGTTTTTACCCCCCCTCCCAATATGTCCATTATATATATATATATATATATATATATATATATATATATATAAATATTTGAAATAACATTTTTGTATTTTCTGTTTTCACTTTAATTTTGGCTAAGATTTTAGTGTAAACTAAACGAGCCAATGTACATTGGCATGCAATTATCACATCCAGCTGCAGCTGATCACAGCGGGAGAATAAAGATGCAGCAGGTGCGATGCATACCACCTTTTTGCTTTGGAGCGGAGTGACAGCATCGTTCGGCTCCATCCAAGTATATTCATGTGAGATACGAGCAAATTCGGGTGTGCTGTCGCCCTACGGGATGGTGGTAATGCCTAAATTGGATCCAAAGATGACAGCTTTGCTTTCCCGGGCTGCCGAGATGGTAGGGCTCGAATGGAAACCTCCACACATCCCGAGCCTTCCAGGCTGGATGATTGGTTTCTCGGGTCGGCCTGTGCTGGTTAACAGCTCTTCGCCCTTGTGCCTTTCTTCCCAAAAGTGCAGGAGAAGCTCACCAGGTTGTGGACGACACCTTTTACTGTCAGAAACCGGTCTGCTGGTTCCTCCTCCCTCACCACCCTCAACGGAGTATTCGGTGGCCCCCTTGGTGAAGCAGTCTGTAGCGATGCAATTGTGTTTTAAGTCAGCCTCCTCCTGGCGGGGAGACCCAGTGCTCCCTTCCCGGGCCTGTAGGCACTCATCTGGTCTAACTGGTAGTGCCTATGGCGTTACTGCAGGTGCACCGTCTCTAAGCAGAGGCTTATCAGGCACAGTGTGTGCCCTGCCTGTTCAGGTTGCGAGCTCACTCTACTAGAAGTGTTGCATCCTCCTGGGCGCTGGCCATGGCATCTCGTTGATAGATATTTGTAAAGCTGTGGGCTCGGCAACCCCCGACATGTTCGCTAAATTAAATAGCTTTCTATAGTGGAGATATATAGATTCTATAGTGGAGCTGGTATCCTCCTGTGTTCTCTCCTCAAATGGGAAGTGGCACTGCGTCGGCTTGCTATAACTGCTCCAAAGTGTCCATACTGCAGGACCCTGTCGAGCTATACTCACGCTGTGATCAGCTGGATACAATAATTGCATGCCAATGTGCATTGGCTCGTTTATCAAATTTATTTTATCGAAGCAATATCCCAGTTTGTCGGTCACTGATGTAACATCTCCTTTCCCTAAAACTTTTTAGTGTGATTTAATGTTATTCAATTTTATTAATTTTTATTCAATTTAATTAAATGTAATGAAGTGCGTTCTTACCAGTGCATGTGCCATCCTGTAGATTGAAGCCCAGATCACACACACATCTGAAGCTGCCGGGAGTGTTCATGCATTGGCCATTAGTGCAGCGTGTTGGCTTTAGCCTACATTCATCTATATCTAAAAAACACACAGGAGAGACAGCACACATTCAAACTCCCAAACAGTACTAACATCTTTATCATCTTTATCAAAGAAACCAACAGTGAATGGATTTCTTCAGTACACATATTTTCTTTTATTATCTCATAACTCTGTATTATATGTCTATATGGTCATTAGTGAAACACACTGTGGTCAACTTCAAATGTGCGATAGACATAAATATGAAATGACTGACTGATAACTCGGACTTTGTGTCTCATAATTGCATTAAAAACTAAACTACATCACTTTTCTTTGATCATATTCTACATCATCAAATCAATGTTATTTGTCAACTGCAGGGATACCTTGGCATCGGCCGTGAAGAAACTCGAAGCCTGGCTGACAGGACACACACTTAAAAGAGCCGACTGAGTTCACACACTCTTTTCCTGGACACTGAAGCTCGTTTTCACACTCGTTCACATCTGGAACAGGATAAGAAACAGACTTGAACCATTTGTGCTTCATGGGTGAAACTGGCAATAAACACTTGTGAAATAGATACTTAAAATCTTAAGTATACATTAAAGATAATATAACTTAACTTTGATGTGTTGACTAACATACTAAAGCACATAAATTACTTTAAATGTTAAAATGTGTAAACATTACAAATGTGTAAAATATGTTTAAATATGTGACATACAAGTTTCAAGTACATTTTAATAACTTCAGCAGTAACTTAAACCATAATTCAAAGACAATACAATTATGAAATTATGTATAAAGATGCATGTAAGTGGCTCAGAAAGCACTATTAAGTTTAACTAATTGCATTTAGTATTGATTGTAACTATAATAAATTTCATTTAATTATAAATAACGTATCTGAAATTATTACATTCAGTTCACACTTAAATATATTCTTATAAAGTGCATTATTTCCATAATAAGCACTCTTTTTAAAAGTATGCATAAATGCAGTTGTTGAGATTGGAAAGGTTTAACCCAGTAAAATGGTCACCTTTGCAGATGTTTCCCTCCAGTCTGAATCCAGCGCGACACACACAGCTGTAGCTGCCCATGTTATTCACACAGCGGCCGTTAACACACACATCAGGAGTCTGACGACACTCGTCGATATCTGAGACACAGACACTACTTACTTTTCAATCTCACAATTCTGACTTTTTTTTTACTTCTCATAATTGCGTTATATAAACTTGATTAAAAAGTCATAATTGTGACATATAAACTAGCAATTCTGAGATATAAATTCAGAATTGCATTATATAAACTCACAATTGCGAGATATAAAATCGCAATTCAGAGAAATATAGTCAGAACTTCAAGATATAAACTCTAACTTTTTTTTTTTTCCTCAGAATTGTGACTAAAAATATGAAGCCGCAATTATGAGAACATATCAGGCCCCCCACCCTCAAAATTGGACTTTACTTACGTGTTATAAAATCAGAACTGCAAGAAAAAAAAAAAGTAGAATTGTGAGATAAAATGTCCCAATAACCTTTAAAAAAAAAAAAAATCAGTGGCAGAAATGGGGTTCCATATGTTTCCACTACTGGATAATAAATATATAAATACATACATAAAGAAAAGGTAATTGTGATTTTTTTAACTCACAATTGACTTTTTTTTTCTCACGATTGCATGATATAAACTCACAATTTCAACTTTTTTTTTTCTTGCAATTCTGAAGGATAAAGTTCTTTATTATAAATAATATTTTTACTTTGAATGAGTTGAACATAACTCGTGTTTTTACCTTTGGAAAAATAAACACATATAAATATATATTTTTATGTTTTATATTACATTAAAATTAGAAGAAAAAAATATATATACAATATATATACCGTATTTTTCGGACTATAAGTCGTACCTAAGTATAAGTCGCATCAGTCCAAAAATACGTCATGATGAGGAAAAAAACATATATAAGTCACACTGGGCTATAAGTCGCATTTATTTAGAACCAAGAACCAAGGACCAAGAGAAAACATTACCATCTACAGCCACGAGAGGGCGCTCTATGTCTTCAGTGTAGACTACAGCAGCACTGAGCAGAATAGAGCGCCCTCTGGCGGCTGGAGACGGTAATGTTTTCTATTGGTTCATTTCTCTTGGTTCATGTCAAATTAATTTTGATAAATAAGTCGCACCTGACTATAAGTCGCAGGACCAGCCAAACTATGAAAAAAGTGTGACTTATAGTCCGGAAAATACAGTATATAACTGGAGAAAAACTAATCAATTCAGATGTCTTTTTTAAGCTGGTCCAAAGAATCTTTATTTTTATTCTCAATGTGATTTTTCCTGCCGTATAATCGCATCATTTGTTTGTTATAGAGGGCAAGGCCAGGTTTACAATGATGATGGTCCAGTCATGGTTCAGTTTGAGTCCAGATGTGTCGTATTTACCTGAACAGGCTCTGTTTTTAAGGCTAAATCCGGGTCTGCATGACACACAGTGATACGATCCCTGAGAGTTCACACACTCCTGTCCGGGACACTGCAGCGGATCTTCACACTCATTCACATCTGGAACATCACGCACATCCATCCATACATACGGGAACACACTCATAATCATCATCTAAAAGTACATCCACTAGTAAAAAAAGTTAGATATTTAAAATACACTTATTTTATACTAAGTATATGTAATGTAAGATATACAGTGCATTAAGTACACAATTTGCAGACTTTAAGCATTCCAGTTTAGTGTAATAAAAGTGCATAAATATGAAAATGTATTTCTCTTTCACTAGGTTGCTTTAGTCTTTCAGTTCTTACCCACGCAGACGTTGGCCTGGAATCTGTATCCCGCTCGACACGAGCATCTGTAGCTGCCGGGAGTGTTTTCACAGCGGCCCGTGGCCGGACAGGGAGACGGCGTCCGACGACATTCATCAATATCTGAAGAAGAGAAAGATCCACTGACTTTACCCTGACAGGCTCTTAGAAACACTTGGAAAATGTATATTTTGAAAACCATACTTGAGGATAATATGATAGTAATGAAAGCCACTTAAGTGGACTTAAAGAGAGACAACTTTCACAACTTAACACAAGTAGGCTCTAAAAAAGTGTCAAATTAAAAGTTTTACTATAAAGTGCATTTTAAGTCACGGTTAATCTTTTTGTGGTGCTTTGAAAGCATGTGTAAAATACCAGACTGTAATTTTAACTGTAGTGTGTTATGTAACAGTATATCTATATTAAATGTACTAAATAGCATTTTTTTTTGTAGTACATAGAAAAATATGCATACTTTTAAAAATAATATGAGAATAAACAGTAATGTTTTTAAAACTCTATTTAGTTTTATTAAGTAAATTAAACACTGAGTAACAAAATGTTTTTAGTTTTATCTCAAGTGAAAGATCTACTTGTACTATTATTGCTACTATAATATAACTAATTTAGCTTTTGTTTATATATATATATATATATATATATATATATATATATATATATATATATATATATATATATATATATATATATATATATATATATATATAGTATATATATATATATATAAATAAATAAAAGCCCCCAAAATTATATTGACCGACATTTCAGCAACAACTTGGCTTATGTCCAACTTAATCATTATGACATTAAATGACAAAATATATGAAATAAAAAAAAACAAAGACAACAGAAGTAATTATGAAACAACATATAAAAAATCTGAAAAAAATACATTTTTATTTAATTGTAAATAACATGCAATTAAGTGTCTGAAAACATTACATTCAGTTCACACTTAAGTATATATACATCTTTTAAAGTATTGTTTCTGTTACAATTACTCTTTTTAATAGTGTGGCTCTTTTCACAACAAAACAGGGTCCTTTAAAGATTAGTGTGCAGTAAAATAAATATTTAGAGTCAGTCCGTTGATATCTGTGTGCAGTGTGTTACCTGAACATTGTCCGTTGAGCAGATCAAAGCCCGGTTTACAGGAGACACACCTGTAAGAGCCCTGAGAGTTCACACACTCCTGACCCGGACAGCGCAGGGGGTCCACACACTCATCGATGTCTAAGAGCACAAAACACCACATGATTTACATGATTTAAAAAAAAAAATACTGTGTTTGGAGACAATTCATTCTTATCATGGAGCACATTTTCATTGCGTCATTATTTATCGATCAAATGTTTGGGGTCAGTAAGAGTTTTTAATGTCTCTGAAAGGATCTTCTGCTCAACAAAGATGCATTTCTTTGATTAGAAATGCAGTTCAGATTATGAAATATTATTATATACCTATGCAGCTGTTGCCCTGTAGCTTGTGTCCAGTCCTGCACGAACACCTGAAGCTGCCCAGTGTGTTTTCACAGCGGCCGTTTACACAGGGATTCGGCACCTGACGGCACTCATCCAAATCTGTGGAACCCATCGATCTCATCAATGATTACGTGCACAACATTCTACAAACAAGCTATCAGGACGTGTTTATCCAGCGCACTGAGAGAGAGAGATGTTTCTCACCCACACACAGGGTCTGCTGCGAGTTGGTCTGGTATCCTGACGGACAAACACACCGGAAGCTGCCCGCTGTGTTCTCACACTGACCCACAGAACACGGCCGGGGCGTCAGCACACACTCGTTTATGTCTGCATGTGTGTGTGTGTGTGTGTGTGAGAGTGAGAGAGAGAGAGAGAGAGAGAGAGTTTGGGACAGTGTTATTTTGATATAATACATGTACTAATATAAAATATTTTTGTTTAGATTTTAAATTAGGTTTATTTTTTGTTTTCATGGTAATTTTATGTAATTTTAGGTTAAGTTTCACTTTTATATTTTTCTGTTTTAATTATAACTTATAATTTTTTAATGTTTACACCATATTCATTTATTCATTTATGTTATTTTAGCATTTAAACTAAACAAAAATGTGATCATCTTGGCACCTAGCTTAAATAACATAAGTTTAAGTTTTTGTAATATTTATTTATTTATTTCAGTTAACTTTTATTTTACAAGTAACATATTTTCAAATGATGTTACTTTATTTATTTATTAGTTAACGCTTTATGGGTCTAGTTAACTATAATAATCCTTATTATGATACTACTAATATTTCTTGCTCCTTTATAAAATATATTTAGATAAATTGCTTATCCTTTTCCTCAATGTAAGTGACTTTTACTGCTGCAAATAACATATTATAAAGCCATGCATGCATGTAAAACAAAATCACACAGTTAAAGCACTGACAAATCTGAGATGATCAATCTCATGTACTTGACTGAACCTGATTGAATATTTACAACCCTTTTTAGGAAGCAGGCTACATAGATATGTTACCTTATATACTTTTCTTCTTTAGAGTGGAAGTCTGAAGTGTTGCGTATTTCTCATATTAGGGTTATTTTTAGGTTCGTACCTTGGCAGTGGCCCTGCTGAGGGTTGAGGATATATCCAGTGTTACACACACACGTGTGTCGACCCCCTGGCAGGTCAACACAGCGCCCCGGGCCACACACCTGAGGTCTCGATGCACACACTGCACCATCTGGAGAACCACACACACAAGGCCAAAACATTTAAACACACAATTAAAAAACAATTGCATTCAATTAGAAAGTAAATAAAAAAAGAAAAAAAAGAGAGAAAATTATATATAGTACTGTATAATTTTATATGTAATATAATGTAAAAAAAAACAACTAAATATTAAAATTGAATTAAAAGGTAATTATATATCTATATAAAAATATTAGTGCTGTCAAACAATTAATCATGATTAATTGCATCCAAAATAAAAGTTTTAATTTACCTTATATATGTGTGTGTACTGTGTATGTTTATAATGTACAGTATATATAAATACACACACATACATGTATATATAGTTCAGAAAAATATTTACATGGAAATATTTTCAAAATAGATACTTGTATGTGTGTGTATTTATATATACATAACAAATATACACAGTATACACACATATACTATGTAAACCAAAACGTTTATTTTGGAAGCGATTAATCGCGATTAATCATTTGACATCACTAACAATATATATATATACTATACATAATGCTTGCATCAGTTCAAGTGCATTCAAACGTTTTGAAATATCATGAAACATTCATTCATCATAATTAGAAAAATGTTCATTATTATTTATCTAACATTTGTTGATGATTAAAAAGTGATGAAACTATTATATTTCATTATGTAACTCAATACACTTCTTCTTTGGTAAAGTGATTCAATATCAGGTCAATTTGTGGTTTAGATAATCAGATCAGCCAAACTCAATCTCAGAAGTATGCAATGTTCCTGACATTTATTCATTTCTCTCCAAACCAAATTCATCGAACAATTACACTGAAGACAAATGATGAGAAAATTACAGTTCTGTATCCAGCTCGGCATTTTTCAAGCTTGATATGAATTTGGCTTCACTTCAGCTCTGGAAATCAAAGAAGTCAGTTATTGCTATGAGCAGGCTGATGGATTTTCTGGGCATGCTCACAGTCTCCTGGAGAAGTGAGTCTTTATGCTTATCAAGTCACCGTAACGATAATCGTAATTGTCCCGTTGAAGTTCTGCTCTGATTGAACCTTTTGTTTTAAGACCAATATCCTGAGGAACATCTTCACTTGTATACTAACTCTTGCCCTAAAACTATATTTCTGACATTACAATAAAGAACAGATTTAGAGCAACAGTGAAAATCAGTTCCCAAAAAGTCAGTAAAGAAATGCAGATGAGGACATAAACAGCCTATTTTTTTTTTTAGCTGTTAACAGCTGTTAACATTTGTGAGGACCCTTCTGAATCACAAAATCACAAATGGGACGTCCAGCAGTTTCACATCAAGTGCAATTTTTTGGGAGGGGGCCTTCAAGCCACAAACATCCTTTTATGAAAAAGAAGTGTGCTTAATTGTACTAAAAATACTGAATTAAAATAAAAGGCCACTTAAGTGCACTTAAAGAGTGACATTTTCATGACTGTTTCTTAAGTAGACTATTAAAATGTGCTCTTTGTAATAATGTCAAATAAAAAAAATGACTTTAAAGTACATATTAAATCCTTAAATTATATTTAATTCAATATAAGTGCACTTATTTTGATATGTTGACTAACATACTAAAACACATGTTAAGTGTTATTGATATCACATTTAAGGATAATATATTGAAATGTTCTAAATTGCAACTTCATCATAACAAATTTGTAATTACAATTATATTTAAATATAATTTACATTCAAATATGTCACTTTCATGATGTTTATTAACTCCCTTAATCACACTTTTTCTAATGAAAAAGTTAAAAGTGTTATTTTAAAATACATTTTACATAATTACATTTTAATAATCTTTTTTTCATTCTTTATTAAGAAGTGCACTCAGTTCAGATGTGTTAACTAACATACTAAAGCACATTTAATGTAATTATAATGTACGTATTTGATATCTCATTTAAAGTGAATCTCTTTTAAATGTAATAAATTGCATCTCCAGTTCAAGTACATGACGTGTTTCGGTAGAAATTATATTAAAGTACTGAATTTTTTAGTTCACCATGCATGATTGTCAGTGAGCTTGTCAACTTAAAGAAACAGCATTAATTATGAAATTACATGTAAATATCTATTGAAATCCCACTTAAGTGGGTTTAAATGTAAACTACAATACATTTTCATTTAGTTGTAAGTACCATGCATGTAAGAGTCTGAAAATGTTATATTTAGTTCAAAATTAAGTATATTCTTTTAATACTTCATTTCCGCCATGCAGTCTCTCTGATGCTCACCTTGTCTAGTTGGAGGTGGTCGGGCTGTAGCCGGTACAGGGGGAGGTCTGATGGGAGATATTGGCTGTCTGATAACTGAAGGCCGGCTGGTTTGCGTCCGTACAACAGCTGTACACAATCAGACTGAATCACACACACGTACACCAGTGACTTTTAATAAATAACCTCATGAGAAACGCTGCGGCTCACGTGTGTTCACTCTGGCCGGCTGGCTGGAAGGCTGCTGAGGTCTGGAGTTTGTGGTTTGAGAGCTGCCGCTTGTTGACAGGTTTGGTTTTGGTTGAGTTATGAAGATAACCGATCCGGCCTGTGAAGCAGCGTCAGGTTGCTGTGGTCTCTGCTGGACTCGGATGGTCTGCGTGTTGGTCGCTGAATGCGGCGTTTGCTGGATTCGGGTCCTGGAGCCTTCAGGTTGGAATGCGATGTCTTGGGTGGATGTGCGGACATTTTCGGACACCAAAGGAGGTCCGCCGGTGTCAAGAACCTCAACTATCCTCTGGTTAATTTTGACAGGCAAAGCCGAATAATGGTAACCCGGTCCGGCAGGACAGATCTCTTTGAAGGCGGCTGTGAACAGAGTTAGATGCTGAAAACCTTCAACTTGTGCTATTTCAACAAAGATAATCAAGCTACTCAGAAAATTCCATGCACTTTACATGTGCTTTAGTATTTTAGTCAACACATTTAATTAAGCGTAACAAAAAATAAAAAAATAAAAATGTAGTGCACTTTTTAAAAGTCTACTTAAGTGTGTTAAGAAACAAATGTACAGTATCTCTCTTTAAGCACACCTAAATTATTTCATTAATATCTGCAAGAACAGTTTTTAAAATGATATTTTTAAGATTTAAAAGGAATACATATTTAATACAATTAAGCAACCTTCTTTTTTATAAGGGACATTTATAACTGTTATTTACATTTACGTACTTTAAAGCCATTTCTATTTAAACTTGTAACATTTATATTTGTAAGTAGTGATTACACATCTGTTTAAATGTATTACATTTTAACAAATAACACTACAGTTAAAATTCGGATCAAGTACTCTACATGATACATGAAAAAAGTGTACTTCTTTAAAGCCCGGCAAATAATTATTAAACAGGATCATTTTAAAAGTACCTCAAAGTAAATAAAACAATTTGAGTGCATTTTTAAAGTGTACTTAAGTGTGTAAAGGAATAAAGTCAGTGTCTATTTCAAAATCACTTCAGTGGCCTGGTCATATTAAATTATCAATGTTTTAAAATACACTTTTAAGATTTGAGGTACGCTACAAGTGCACTTTCAGTACTGTAAAGTGCACTACTTGTATCTATAGCTTTGTGTGAGATCAAAATTGAAGACACTGAATTCACTGAAATGGACACAGTAAAAAAAAAAAAAAAAAATTGAGTTTTACATTTTTGTTTTTTAATCGAGCCAGAAACGTTGAGGGTCAACCGGGACATCGCTAGAACCTCAACTTGTGGTATTTAAACTAAGACAGACAAATTACGCAGTAAATTCCAACTGCTTTGATATTCCTCCAAACATCTTCTGAGAAATATTGCTGGTGGTGTGGGTGGGACGGGGTCCTTGAGGAACAGTTGGACTCTTTGTGTAGAAACCAAATCATGTTGTTTCAATATTCTGTATTAACACACTGTAATGTTCTCAGTGCTGTTCTTCCTCCCTCTCTTTGCCCCAACTTCTGCATTAAAAGATGTTCATTCCAATGCAGTTGTTTGAAAGGAGAAGTGTCGGAAAGGTTTCTTACCTGAGCCGAAGTACGGGCATAACTCGCACTTCTTCCCCCAGGCTTTGCCCACTCGACTGCAGCAGCAGATCTGTTTGGTGATGTTCCTCAGGATGGGCAGAGAACAGGAGCCCTGGTTCAGGATACGGAAACACTGGTCCTTCTCCGAGGAGATCACCTTCTGTGCTGCGAGGAGGGAATAATATAAAATAACATCACATAGGGATACAGCAGGGATACAGGCAGGGACACGAATCTCAACATGCAACCGATCGTGCATGCAAGTACAAATGCATTGATTTATGAACATGAAAAAATATAAATGATCTTCACATTAACTGCTGCTTTAAATGTCTTAAAATGGGACAGTTCGCTCAAAAATGTCAATTCTGTCATTTCTCCCTTGTGCCATTTGAAACCTTTAAGACTTTCTTTCTTTTGAGGAACACAAAAGCAGGAGTTTAGAAGAATGATTATGCTGCTCTTATCCATACAATAAAAGCATTCAGTGTCCATAAAGATATCAATAAAATCAGTCTATAGCTACAACTTATATATCTTAAGTCTCCAGCCATATCCTTGTGAAGAAGAAGTACATTTTAGCATACTTTTTTTAAAAGAGTATTGTCACAGAAACAGTAATACTTTAAAGGAACAGACTTAAGTGTGACATAATGTATTGTTTACAAACACTTCCTTGAGTGTCATTTACAGTAAATTTGAAAGGAAAATTATATTAAATGCAATTGTTTGTATTATACACATTTACATTTAATGCATTTTTAATTTAATTATAAATAATGCAAAATACATTAAAATGTTTTTATTGTATTTTTATTTTACATTAAGAATTTTCAATATAGACAATTCTTCTTTTCAGGTCTAGTTGAAATTACAGTAAGAGTGTTTTTAGACCCATTTAATTGGACTTAAGAACAACATTTTTAAAATATTATTAAAACATAATTATTATTAAAGTATTTGACAGTAAAACTTTTAATTTGTCATTTTTACACCTTTTAAAATGCACTTAAGTATGTAAATAAACAGCCATGAAAGTGTCTCTGATTAAGTGCTCCCAACTGGCCATTTATTTCATTATTAATATGAAGTTTTGCTTTGCTTTTCTTATATATATATATATATATATATATATATATATATATATATATATATATATACTCAATTCAAACTAATTTCACACGTCTTTTCCAACAAGGGCCATTACTGCTTTAAAAATATAAGAAATAATTTACAAAAATTTGACCTTTAAACAAACTGATGCAAGTGTGTGGGGGTAAGTTTTTAGTTATTTTTTTTTAAATGTAGCTCATTACACAAAGTTATTGTATGGCCTACAATACAGTGCACAACTTTTAATGGTGTTGTTTTAAAGCTTATTCACTGTCTATTTTTTAGTGAATGGAAAAAGAGCAGCTCAGACATTCTTCCACAGAAGAAAGACAATCAAACTGGTTTGAAACAACAGGAGCACATGATTTTTTTGTGAACTATTCCTTTAAGTTGGTTGTGTTTGTTACTGACGTCATACTTACGCAAATCTAGCTTTAAAAAGTTCTAAAGTGATAAATATTTCTGCTACTCATTTTACACTGACATCATTCGTGCCACTCTTGGCGCTTTGATTGGTTTAGCAGCACAAACAAAGTTTAAAGTAGAGCCAGGCATACAATAATCAGCCACAGAGCCACTGGAAATGACATACAGATCAGCCCAAATCACAGCAGGAATACGCACAGAACCACACATATACAGAACCAGACACAGCAGGAGATGTAGTTACACTTACCTGACTGACACACATGAAAATGCTCAGAGTCACACGAAGGCTTGACAAGATTCAGACAAGAAGAAAATCTGATTAAAAATAGAGTCTCAAAGTTTCCCAGATGCAAAAACTCAGGCAGAAAGAGGCAGCTCCCAATCGACGGGAAAACACAGGAAAACACTGAGCGATCAGTCAGGACAGGCCTCGATGTAGGGATGCATATGCAGAGTCAGGACAAAGGGAAAAGTATAGCTCCACTCATCAGGCATCTCTCAAGCAGAGCACAGTAATGCCTGCTGGAATAGACAGAAGCACAACGCCACCCAGCCAAAACCTCCACTCATCTGTTTTCACGTTGTAGTGTAGATTTGAAACTCATGCTTTGGTATAGTACCTGAAAATGCTCACCTCAGACCATCCTAGATACAGTACAAATGACTTTGTTTCTTCATCAGATTTGGAGAAATGTAACTTGCTCAGCAATGGATGCTCTGCAGTGAATGGGTGCCGTCAGAATCAGAGTCCAAACAGCTGATAAAAAACATCACAATAATCCACAGCACTCCAGTCCATCAGTTCACTGCAGAGCATCCATTGATGAGACCCTGATGCAATGCTACATTTCTACAAATCTGATGAAGAAACAAACTCATCCTAATTTTAGGCTTTGTTTACACCGCAGGTCGTGATGCCCAAATCTGATTGGTAGCCTATATCCGACCATCCGTTTACACGTTCTTTCAACTGTGACCCATATTTGATTCATGTGTCCACCTCGAAATATCTGAATGCATGTTTTTTTATTTTTTATCTGTTTATATGATGATAGAACACATCAGATTTCTGTGTAAACGAGGCCCAGATGGCATGAGGGTGAGCACATTTTTGTCAAATTTCCATTTTTGGGAGAATTATTGCTCTACATGGGTGTACGACTGAAGGCTGTAGCTGTGTGGTTTGGCTCTCCTCTCAGGTGACACCGGGGGGTCCGACAGCCCCGTACTTACAGATGCAGATCCCATGAGAGGCGTCCAATAAGTAGCCCTCTTTGCAGACACAACTGTAGCTCCCTCGGGTGTTAACACAGTTCCCGTTTTCACAGAAACCCGGCTGCAAACACTCGTTAATATCTACACCAGAGGAGGAAACATGACTGTCATAACCTGACTTGTTGGATTGTTCATGCTGTGAAAAAGAAGTATGCTCAAGTGTGCTTAACACACTTAAGTAGACTTAGATGGATAACTGAGAATGATTATGAATGAAGAAGCAACAAACATCCAGACGCAGCTTGCTTTCAATAAAATATAGTTTCCTGAAAGTTACAGTTTGTTCATATAGTGCAATAATGATCAAGAAAATGTGATTCCGCATGATACACTTCCAAAAGGACCAATACTTAGCAGTGTTAATTTTGACACGAAATTTTAATTTAGTTTTAGTCTTAGTCTTTTGACTATAATTCTTTTTAGTTTTAGTCAAGTTTTAGTCATCTGATTTGTTTTAATTTTAGTCTTATTTTAGTCGACTAAAATTGCTTGGTATTTTAGTCGACTAAAATAAGACTAAAATCAATAACAGATTTACTAGACAATTTTTTACAGCTGGTATAGGAAACAAACTTAACCTAAATATATAAAACACAAATTCAACTGTGTCTTTATTTCGATTCAAAAGCTTCTATGCAGCAACAAACACTGTCATGATAATGTAAAACAATAACTAGCTGCCAATTGACCATCAATAAAAGAAAAATAAAGTTAAGTCCAGGACCTTAAAGCTTACAGCTGAGCTGAACAATAAGTGCATACATTTAAAGTTTAAATTAAAATTTTAATAAGTTGGGTGGATAAAAAAAGTAACAAGATTTTATAAGGTATTCATTTGTCTAGCAATATTGTATGTTTTAAATACTACAATATTGCTAGATTAGTATGTATAATGATAGGATGTGAACATTCACGTTTTACATGACTAATATAGAAATATTTGTGATATTGTCAACAAGTAGAACATTATAAAATATACTAAACATTAGTATTAATCAAATGTATGTATCATAATATTACATATTAGTATTGTGCTCTCTTCTAACTTGAAGGGGCTATTTTACAGTACTTTTCAGTTCGTAATATTTAATGCTACAACATCTACGCACTGCAGTCTTCCAATTTTGCTTAGCTCAATAAACAAAAGAACATCGTTGTGAAATTATATTTGAGAAAATGTCCAGGTGGCTCGTCTGTAAATGTCTTTTCAAATTGGTTGTGTTCTTGCCACGAATGAGCTCTCCGCGTGCTTTACAGTTTGTTTTGTTTTGTTCGTCTTCAAACGTGAAGTGAGCTGTGGACATTTTGTCGCTCTTTTAGACATCACCTCTTCGAATGCCGACTTCCCGGGAGCTCATTTAAAAACTGAAAACCTTCGCTTCACGTCTCAATAAGTCAGGCTCTGATTGGTTCTCTTCTCTCATGCAGTCTCGCCTGTTCCATTTTGCCGGTTCTTTTGTTCATTCCTCGCATTTCTCCCGTCTGCTGATTTGATTTTCGTCACAGTCTATTTTCGTCTCGTCCTTTATTCGTTGACGATAATGTCAATCAATTTAGTCATAGTTTTAGTCTCCATCAGTGCCTTCTTTTTTTAGTTTTCGTTTCGTTTTCGTCCGCAAAAATATATTCGTGACTAAAATAATGACGAAAATATTTAGTCAACGAAATTAACACTGATACTTAGTGAACTTTTTAGTAACAGTTCTTAAAAGAACTTTCTTAGTGTGAAGAACAATTTAATAATTGAAAGAACCATTTTCTACTATAAAGAACCTTTTGTCCAGGTGAAAGTTTCCATGGATGCTAAAGGTTGTCCATCGATGTCAACAGAGGACTTTTAATTTAAAGAGTGGACATGCACTTTTCAGTACTTATGTAAGGATACCTTGAACCTGTGGTGTACAATGTTATTACTTCAAATGCAGCAAATACAGGAACCATTAATGTTACATAATGACAGAATGAATCTGTGGTTTGAAGAAGCAGGAGAGGAAATGTAGCAGAGAGAGAGAGAAATAACAAATCTGAAGTTGTCATTATTTGACCCTGTGACCACCTCCAGCGCTGTCTTGATAAATTGATTTTACAGTGTGTTTATCAAGCCATCTGGTCTGTCGTTACGGTCAGAATCAAGATTAGAAAACAATGCCGTAGATCTCCTCCGGGGAAGGTGGTCTCTGGATTTCACACATACTGACAAATTGTGAAAGATTCATTCCGTCATAATTACTACCATGTGAGAAAACCTGGAGTTAACAGCTATGTAAGGAATTTTCTTTTTCTCTCCTTTAAATTAAGCTGGACATGCTCCTCGTATGTATTCCAAAAGCCAAACATGATATGTGTCAAACTCTAATTCAAATAACTCCATTGGAGTCGAAATAAGTAAAAAAAAAAAAACAAAGTATATACACAATTCTCTATAAATTGTAATGCATGCATTATGAAAGTAAATATGGCCAATTTCTATTCACATTTTAGGATTGGACCTGCAATAGATCAAATACACCCATCTCACATTTCACTCAGAAATATGGCACATTATGGAAATGAAATGGGTTGTATATGCAACCTTTTTCTCAATGCAGATTGTGCTTTGTGTTGAACGATCTGTTAAATGTCTCCTTCTCATATCAGCTCCACAGCATTAAAGCAGCATGAAGTACACAGCGAGCGAGACTGAGAAGATCTGCTTCAGCTTCAGTATTTACACAAAACTAGATGTGTGCAGCAACCATTAAACCCTCTTTAGAGACTGATGCATTTGGCTGACCTCTGGAGGAAGGAAGGAAGAACAAAGTGATTGTTTGCATGTTCCTAAAATGTGTTTTGGCCCAGGAGAGATAATGGCGAGCGCTAGCATCGATCTCGCACAGGAGGACGGGGAGAGGACTCTTACCCACACACTGCGTCCCGTTGACCCTCTCGAAGCCTTTCGGGCAGCTTCCCTGTCCATTCACAGTGTTTCCTGATGAGATAAGAGCACGTCAATCTCACATCTGTCAAACTGCAGCTAGTTTAATAATGCGTGCGGAAGGACAGTCAAACTGAGAAAGAGGACAAACATGCAGATAATTAACAAATGATTCATCAGCAAGACCGGGGGCTGAAAGAAATACAATAACACAAAACATCCTGACACTATATTTCATAAAGCCACATTCTGGCTTTGTTCTTACATGTGACAATATGTAGCTTATGTGCATGCATGTACTGTATATAACTTAATGTAAAGCTTTACAGTTCACCATGAAATAGAGAGTGATTTGTTTATTTATAAGGCAAGCCTTGAGAAAAAGCAGTACACTTTTAAAATGTAATGCATGTAAAGTTTTCAGACGCTTCGTTGCACATTATGTGTTTTGAGTGTGTTTGACCCACTTAAGTAGGCCTTTAGTACAATTAAAAAAATAAAAATAAAACACTTTGGTAAAAATTACTGCTGATTGTGCTGACAAGCATTTGTAGTAAACTAAAAATACTTTAATGTAATTTCTCTTGAAACTTCTGTAATTTCTCTTGAAAATTTTAACTACACACTTAAATTATAGTAACTTTAAATGCGATATCAAAGAACACATTATAGTTAAAATTATTACACTTCATACATGCTTACGTATGTTAGTCGACAACATTAAAATAAGTGTTTACTTCCTTAAAACATGACAAAAGATTGTTAAAACGATTTCAAATGCACTTTTAATTTGACATTTTTACAAAGTGCACTTTTTAAAAGACTGTCAAAAAACAGTTGTCTCTCGTTAAGTCACTTAAGTGGTCTTTTATATATATATGTATATATATATATATATATTTACTTTTAAGATTTGAAGTTCACTCCAAGTACAGATTCAATACAATTAAGTAAGCTTCTTTTTCACAAGGGAAAGCATGTTCTCTGTCTCTCTCTTTGTTTCTTTTACAACAAAGTCTTCCAGCATGTTCAGGCATACTTTCCAGAGTGCTTCACAGAAAGGAAAAATAACTATTTGTCCCTGTGAGGTTAAATATTTGTGGCTCTGGGGAGCCGGAGATCCTGAAGCCTGTAACAGACGGCTCTATTGTTCCAGTCATTATTCAGAACGGGGTAAAATGATTATATAACCGTGTGCTTAACTTTATCATCCACTCTGGGTCGCCAAGCAGTTATGAAAATATAACCTTAGCAAATGTTTCTCTGCACTACGAACAACAGCAAAAAAAGTTAATCAGAAACATAGTTATGAGATTTTGGTCACACTTTATTTTAAGGTCCAATTCTCACAGTTAACTAACCACTGACTATGATTTCTGCCTAAATTAACTTCTAATTTGCTGCTTATTAATAGTTTATAAGGTAGTTGTTAAGTTTAGGGTATTGGTTAGGATTATGGATGCCATGCATTATACATACTTTATAAGCACTTATAAACAGCCAATATGTTAATAATAGACAAGCTAATAAGCAACTAGTTATTAGTGAGAATTGGACCCTATACTAAAATTAAAACCTTAAAACACATTTTCTTGATTTAAAATACAATTCTCACTATTATCAAGTTGCTTATTAGCATGCATATTACCAGCATATTGACTGTTTATTACAAGGCTACTTATAAAGCACATATTAATGGCTTATTCTGCATGATCATATTTTGGATCCTGTAATCCAAATAACTAGACTTTCATCTAATGAGATAAAAATGTACATTTTACAGAGACTAAAGTCACAGTTAATGCCGGCAATTGTTCCCCAAACATATATATATATATATATTTTTTTTATATATATATATAATTTTATATATATATAAAACAAATTATTATATTTCTTTTATTTTTATTACTTTTATAATAATTTATTATTAAATTATTATATTTCTTATTTTCATTTGGTTTAACTTTAAGTACTAAGATGATAAACATTTTAACTAAGATTAAAATGTAAACACACACACACACACACACACACACACACACACACACATATATATATATATATATATATATACGCTAAAATATCAACAAAAATATAATATCAATGATACTAACATAGCACTGATCAGTTGCATTATTAATAAATGCTTTTCTCTATAAAAAGAGTTACAATATCATCATATTTATTGTATTCATTTTTTTTATTCATTCATTCATTTATTTATCTATCCAACAACTATTATTTATTATATTAAATTATTATAAAAATATGCCAGGTCTAGGGAGGATGTCATATTTTTATTGCGGGAAGTTGGCATAATTTGACAGTTTGATAAATGTATTTTCCATTTACTGTTACATAAAATATGTTTCATAATTATATGAATAAATAAATATATATATAGTTAAATTTTTGTTATATGCTAATATTGCTATGCTTACCATATACTCTCATTGTGACAACTTACCCCACAGTGTTACAAAAAAAACTGCACAAGAAACATTGCATGTTTTGATCTGTATTAACATCTCAAAAAACCTAAAAGATCATTTCTGGGTAAACTATCCCTTTAAGTTTTACTCCATTCCTCATATAAAGCTTTTGTGTATCGCATGTCCCATGTACCTGCAAGAAATTCTCCCAAAAAAATGACGCATTGTGTCATTGCATGTCACTTTATTTAACATGAATGAATGATAGGGGTGCTGAAGTCAGTTTCTATTAAAGGCTGCAGCATTCATCGAGTGGATGAGGAATGTAAATACGCTGTAATGTTTAGCCAGACGGCTGATGCAGGGCTAATGGCGACACCTTGACTGTTGCAATAATAATATAGTTGCAGGACTTAAATGAGATGTTTGCCAGAGAGCTCTCAAAGCTATATTTATCTCCTGAAGTCATGCAGCAACTGCTGTACTTTCTGTTTTACAAGATAGACATGTGTTTTACCAGCCAGCTGAACTGACATCACCGGTGTTTTGTTGCCTCTTTGTGCTCAAAGTACAAACTGTGCAGCTATAATGGCTCAGATGATTTATAGATGTGACCCTCCAGGCCTGTCTGACAGTACTGACATACTCCATGTGCAGACTCTCACCTAAGACTGCGGGACAGAGCGTGCATTCGTTGATGCCCCAGGCCTTCCCAGCTCCCCGGCAGCACATCTCCTGACTCCTGAGACCAGGTAACGGAGAACTGCACTGTGGGACGGAGCAGAAGACACACAATACTTCACTCATCCATTCACTCAAACCACTGAATTGGGCATGGAGTGCACTGTTAAAGGATAAGTCCACTTCCAGAATAAATCATTTACTCACTCCCATGCCATCCAAGATGTTCATGTCTTTCTTTATTCAGTCGCAAAGAAATTCAGTCTAATTCCAGGATTTTTCTCCATATAGTGGACTTCAGTGGTTCTCGACAGATTGAATTTTAAAAATGCAGTTTAAGTGCAGTTTCAAAGAGCTTTACATGATCCCAGCCAAAGAATAATGGTCTTATCTAGCCAAACAATTGGCCATTTTTTGGAAACAAATAATATTTATAAACTTTTTATCCACAAATGCTCTGCTTGCTCTAGCTCTGTCATGCGCGTCTTTACACATAACGTAATCCTGTTGGAAAGATCGTGCATTTTTAACCTTCAATCCGTTGAGCACCACTGAAGTCCACAACATGGAGAAAAGTCCTGGAATGTTTGAATCTCGGATGACATGGGGGTGATTTTTTTTTATTCTGGAACGTATCCTTTAAGCAGACACTCACTGATACTCTAATGACTGCTAGATGACATGCAGTTGGAAACAGTGTTTGGCGGAAACACATTACAAGCAATGTTCATGTATTCAGATTATGCTTTTACAAGTAACTAGTAAAGTAACGCATTACTTTTTATTTACAAGACAATACCCGAGGCTGTTACTTTTGTCAAAAACAGAACTTTTTCATTTTAAAAACAAACAAGCAATCCCAGCCCAGGTAAGGAAAAGCAATGTAGCCCATAACCTTCCATGAAAAGTAACTAAGTGATGTAATTAGAGACTTTTATGTAGCAATGCAGTATTTAACTTTACCCAATACTGGTTGCAAAGTTGCTTGGTGTTAGTAGATTGTCTAAAGTAGACATTTTCATAATTTGCTCATGTTGCTCAATGCATGTTGACTTTAGCCTTTGACTTCCATGCTATTTGTTCCTCTATACTACGGTATGCCTGTAAGTCCCCTATAAGTCAATGGCTACTGTCAGCTTGTTTTTTTTTTTTTTAATGAAATTAAAATTAAATTAAATAGTGTGTATTTTATGTCCAACAAAAGGGAAATCATACAGGTTTAGACCAACTTGAGGGTGAGTAAATGATGACAGAATTCTGTTTTTGTTTTTTGTTTTTTTGGGTAACTATCCTTTTAAATTTCAAACTATGCGACTGCATACTGACTTATTTTATTATATAGTCATGTCTCTTGAGAAAAAGAAGTGTGCTTTACTTGTAGTTTACTTTAAATCTTGAAAGTATATTCTTAAAAATAAGCTTTCAGAAATTATAACATTAATAATAAAATGTAATTTAATAAAAAAATAAAAATAAAGAGGCACTTTCATGACTGTTACTCAACACACTTAAGTACTTTTATATATATATATATAAAAAAACACTGTAATAATATCAAATTAAAAGCTTTAATTTAAAGAGCTTTTAAAATCGTTTTAATGATATTTTGTTGTGTTTTAAAGAAGCAAACAGTAATTTGATGTGTAATTATTTGATGTAGTATATGTACCACTTAAGTGTGTCAAAAAAGTGTTCTTGCATTTAATATAAATACAAATTAAAAAACTTTTTTGTTCCTTTTGGGGAGCTTGGCAGTCTCTGGTCTTCATTCCCTTTTGTTGTATGGAAAAGAGCAGCCTTGTCATTACGTTGAATTACTACAAGTGTTTTCCATAGAAAAATGCATATTTCCAGCAACATGCATTTGAACAAATGATGAATTTTCATTTCTGTAAGACAAATCTCTCAAACCACAAGCTGCTCCAGGGGAATCGTGCTATAATGAGAGTACTATGGCTAAACAATCTTGGATGCACACACTTCAGCTAACCTTGAAGTTTAGCATGATCACAATAAACAAGTCATACTCAATTCATCCAGCACAGTCCAGACAAGTTTTCAGCTAACCTGTCCGTTGCGCACTTCTCTGAAGCAGTATTTGAAGCCGGACGTATCGGTGTAGACTGAATCCCCGCGTATGGTCTGGGCTTGAACCCTGGGCGGCGACGCCTCTGCTCTCTCTCCCCGCAGCTGGTGAGGACGGGCCCCTGAGAGCCCCGCAGACCAGGTCACGGTTTCTGAGTGGACGGAGGGGCTGTAGCCCACCTTCAGGACCTGGTGGATCTTCACACTGGCCTCTGGAGGGTGCTGGACTCGCACCTTCACCATCGGGGACGCTGAGAGACGGAGAGACCGGATCAGACTGAAGAAACCCAGAGTACATGTATGCACTAACAATATCCAACAGTGTGTAGACATGCATACTTTTTTTTCTGAAAATAATGCTAAGACCCACCACAGTATCATATGCAATTTGATGTTAAATTATTTAAATGATGTACTGTGTTTATTAGCAAAATGGCAATTTATGGACAATTTATAGAGATGGAAAAACTAATTTTGTAATAAAATTGCAGACTCCTTTTTCTCATTGAAGCTCATAACCAGTATTTTATGCACTGTAAATGCACACAATTAAATAACATTGTCACACTTTCATTAGAAATGATGCTCAATTAAAATAATGTGTTCACAAGGGATATTTTTTTCTTCACACATAACATATATTTCATTCAAGCTGCTCCTTACTGACACGGTTGTCTGCATGACAAGTACACTAACTTTTTACATAAAAATGCATTAGTACACTTCAAAATATATATATATTTTGAAATTACTGGACTGTTTTCAAGAAAATACTATTTAGTCTTCAAAATGTCATACTTGCCAATATTGACTTGCAATTTCTGAATGAAAATTTCTACAGTAATTTCTATAGTTTCAACAGGTTTTTTTTAAGTGTAACCACTGCAATAAATAATATGAGCATTGCAGTTTATATGAAAAATAATAAAGTGTACTTAATAAATAAATAACAATAATAATTAATACTAAAATGTTATTAAATGTTATGTTATTTAAAAAAATGTGCTTTATGCAGGGTTTTCATATTTTAGAATGAAAGTCTGGATCTGTGACGAGCAACACAACACAATACACTACATTCATGAAGTTTGTAAGTTTCTTTATAATTAAGTGGCATGCCAAAATTATTTATGGGGACAGACAGACAGACAGACACATATTTAATAATAATAATAATAATAATAGTTTGTTAATTATTTGTAATTTATTTGTTATAATTTTATTTTTTTTAGTTATTAAATAAAAAAATAAAAATAAAAATAAAAATAAAATAAAATAAAATAAAATAAAATCTGTTCAGCAGCAGGTGAGGTACAAAGGCAAATATAAATGAATAATAAATATGGCATGATAAAAATGTTCCAAGACGGAATCCAACACTTTTAATCCAACACAGCATGATTGTAAACATCACAAAGAGCCTTTACGATCATTTCTTACACACATTAATGAATATCCGGCCCTCTGGGGTCAAAGGTCATGTTCTGAGTCTATGCACTGAATCATAGTCCTGGAAATAACACTACACGACTCTCACATACTCAGAACAGAGCAAAAGAAAAAGCAAGATTAAAGTGTTTACTGTTTCTCTCATAATCAGACTGATGATCCAGAAACAACAGACGGGGAAACAAGAATGGCATAGAGAGATCTGAGTCTGGATCTCTGCAAACAGAAGACTCATTCTGCTGAAGCGTGTTCGAGCTGTGAGTCACCATTACCTCCTGCCTCTCACAGATTAAACTTGGCAAAACACTTCTCCAATTTTCCTCCGGGAGAAACCCCTCCTCGCCAAACAGGCACTAAATACAATGTCGGCATTTTCCAGTCCTCTGAGTTTCATAAAAGATGATTTGAGGTCTGAAGACAATATGAAGACAGCTCTGTGATAATAAAAGCCTAAAAAGACAGGCACAACATGGGCCTTATTAGTTTGGACGAACATCCCTACAAACCTATCTGGGAACACCAGGTTCAGTCTGGGATTCAGATTGTTACACAACAGACGGTGTTTAGTGCTCATAACCCCAATTCGAGTCACCGCTTGCACAATACAAGTGCTTTTTAGTTTGAAAGCTGTAGGGTTTACTGGCACCTTGCACTGAAATGTAATGTAGTATGGAAAAAGTGGAGCATTTCCCCTAAAAAGCTATTTTTAACTACCATATAACAAACATAATTATAAATGCAACACTTTTGTTTTTGCCCCCATTTTTCATGAGCTAAACTCAAAGATCTAAGAGTTTATGGACATAAAAGGCCTATTTCTCTCAAATATTGTTCACAAATCTGTCTAAATCTGTGTTAGTGAGCACTTCTCCTTTGCTGATGGAAGTTTATAAGAAGTAGCAAAGAGAAAAAAAAACTGCCAAAGGGGTCAACAAATAAACAATTATTTGAGAAAATTATTTTTACCTTATTAAGCATTTAAGCATGTAATTAAAGCAAAGACCCAATATCTTAAGTCACGTTGCTTTTCAAGTAAATGTATCTTGATTTAAGAATGTTCAGATTTAAGTTAAGAATTAACTATGGTTCCAACCACGTAAGTTTACACTGAGGTTGATGAATATTCGTTGATCTATATTGTAATGATGGAATCTAATTTGGTATCAATGGTTGTTGGGAAACATCTCATTAATCCAATCACCCATTTCTGACACGTGGTAGGCCAGACTTGTCAGCTGTTAGATCAACACATCAGGTCTCTCTACACAACTGGTACTGAAATGAGGTTCACATTGTCTCTCCTCATCACGCCTCAGGTCTTGGTCAGGTTTAGTTGTTGTCGTATCTAATCAGCTGTGGAGTGAATCCGCCTTGGTCTGCTTGTTCATGTGTCTCTCTGCCAAAACACTGAGCTCACCTGACACTCCCTCATGAAGTGCAGCAGAGTCTGTGGCATGTCACTGAGCGACGGTTGCCAGATTGAGATTATAGGGTTAAATGCCAGAGGTCAAAGGTCCTCGGCTTCTTAGGAATGAAGTGAAGTAAAAAAAAAAAAAGCACTTTTCTAAAATAACTGATCATATACACGACTTTTTTGTTATTGAGGGATTGGTTTAGATGTTTTTTATTTTCTACATTTGGTAGGGTATGATGGTTTTTAAGTTTCTGTTATGTTGTTTTTGGAGGGTGACCATCATAGTGATGAATGAAGCATATTTTGCATATGGATAATGTTAAGAGCAATTAACAACATAAAAACCTGCTTACTCCAACTCTGAATTTCTTGAATCAATCTTATTGATGTGATTTTATTTTTTGCCAATTTATTTGGGGTTACAGTGTTACTAACATTTTAAATTTAGTCTTAAATTTATTAATAATCTAATGCTAGTTTCTTATGAAAAAGAAGCTGCATACTTCTAAAAATAGTAAGGAAATAATACACTTTAAAATAATATACATAAGTGTGAACTTGTAATGTTTTTGGATGCTTAAGTGCATGCTAGTTAAATGAAAATGTAGTAGTTTAATCTAATAAATGCAACACTGGTGAGTGTTTTTTTTTACCCAATTAAGTAAGACGTCAGTATATATTTCTATAAAATTTCATAATTACATCTACTGTCTTTGAAATATGGTTAAAATTATTATTGAATGTAGGGACAAGCATTAATTTTATAAGCAACTAAAATATACTTTAAAACCATTTTTATTGTAAGTTTTCGTGCCATGTTTTTAAATATATTTGTAATTACACATTTGTAATGATTAAGTTTTAATCTAGTATGTTAAAAATATATTATCTATCAAATGTAATGTTGAATAACACACTACAGTTAAAATTATAATCCAGTACTTCACATGTGCTTTAGTATGTTAGTCCACACATCAAAATAAGTGCACTTCTTTAAAGCATGACAAAAGATTATTAAAACAATGATTTAAAATGCGCTTTAAAGTAAACATTTTAATTTTCACATTATTACAAAAAGTGCACTTTTTCTCTCTTTAAGTCACTTCAGTGGCCTTTCATTGCATTAATACTGTGTTATCTACAAATAATGATTTTTAAAATGTATTTTTAAGATTTAAAGTACACATCCGTACAATGGGTTGTGGATCAAATACAATTTGTCCGTTATTTTTATGCAGATTTTTTTATTTAATGAGACCTTCAACCCGTTGACTCCCATTGAAGTCCACTATACGGAGAAAAATCCTGCAATGTTTTCCTTCATTTCTTTCATGAGGGTGAGTAAATAATCAGGACATTTTTATTCTAGAAGTGAACAAAGAACACAGCTAATGATTGGCAGCATACTAAATTCAATCCCTGACAGAATAAACACACATGGCTTGGTATTAAGTGTTGTGGTGTTGTTTCTTGTAGAATTAAATTGCAAAGAGCTACAGCAATGAGTTTGGTTTAGATGATCAACCTGAAAGAAAGTATATGACTATTTACTGAAGACCTGTGTTTCTCCTGAGTGACGCAGACTCATTTCTGGCATTGACGTGTCCTGTCACTCTCCATTACCTCTGTCTAACAATGAGGCCAAACGCCCAGAAAATACGTACCGGTATATTAAAATGGCATCAGGTCTTAGTACAGCCCAGAGCAGATTTCAGAGTAAAAACTGTGGACATGGTGCTTTCCCTGACGTCATTCTTCCTCAACAAACCCACACACGAGACACATGATCTATTCAAGCACTGCGCTCACATATTCCAGGTGTAACTGACATCTGCATGATGCATCAGCCGTGTTTCTGCTTTAATTCCTTACAGGACTCCAATGCTGTCATTTACGGATAACAGCCAAATCAAAACAGAAAATAAATGTCGCCAGTCTGAGACACAGTCATTTTTCACCATCACAACAGTCTGGATCTGTATGTGGCCATGAGTTACACAACGGACTACAGCGCCAAAACACATATTACCGTAAAAATTTTGATTAAACAAGGTTTGTTTGTTCTATTCTTCTAATTTTGCTTAAACTGTTAAAATTTGCTGTACCCTTGTGAAAGACACACACTTTTAAAAAACATACTTTTTGCTGAAATAATACACTTAAAAAAAAATAAAATAAAAAAAAATAATATATATATATATATATATATATATATATATATATATATATATATATATATATATATATATATATATATATATATTTGAATTGCAAACTGAATGTCAATTCTTTAGACATTAAAAAATTAAATAAATAAAATAAATTACATTAAAATGCAATTAGTTGAACTTAAGATTGGTATGTGACCCAGTTGCTGTAAGTAGTATCTAAGTTTATTTTGATATTGCATTTTATTTATCTAGTGTGCATGTATGTCACATATTTTGAACATATATTTTATTACACATTTGTAATAAAGTTGCAGTTTAGTACATTTAAATACATTAAATAAAATATTTTCTAGGCCTTTATTTAACACACACACAACATTATATTGAAGTACTTTACATGTGCTTTAGTATGTTTCTCAATACATCAAAATCAGTGTACTTTTTTTAAAACGCAACAAAAGATTATTAATTTTTACATTTAAAATATTATCTAAAATGTACTCTACTTAAGTGCCGTTTTATTTAACTAACATTATATTAATTCCTGTTTTTATGTACTTTTGAGATTTAAAAGGGTTAGTTAACCCAAATATTAAAATTGTGTCATTAATAACTCACGCTCATCTCGTTCCAAACCCGTGAGACCTCCATTTATCTTCAGAACACAGTTTAAGATATTTTAGATTTAGTCCGAGAGCTCTCAGTCCCTCCATTGAAGCTGTGTGTACGGTCTACTGTCCATGTCCAGAAAGGTAAGAAAAACATCTTCAGAGTAGTCCATGTGACATCAGAGGGTCAGTTAGAATATTTTGAAGCATCGAAAATACATTTTGGTCCAAAAATAGCAAAATCTAAGACTTTATTCAGCATTGTCTTCTCTTCCGTGTCTGTGTGAGAGAGTTCAAAACACAACAGTACAATGATATCCGGTTGGCGAACGAATCATTCGATGTAACCAGTTCACCAAATCAAACTGAATCGTTTTAAACGGTTTGTGTCTCCAATACGCATTAATCCACAAATGACTTAAGCTGTTAACTTTTTTAATGTGGCTGACACTCCCTCTGAGTTCAAACAAACCAATATCCCGGAGTAATTCATGTACTCAAACAGTACACTGACTGAACTGATGTGAAGAGAGAACTGAACACCGAGCCGAGCCAGATAACGAATGAATGATTGACTCGTTCACGAGTCAAGAACCAGTTGCATTGGTGTTCATATTACCAGTAGTGATCGGAAGTTTGGTTCTTTTCCACGAACCGGTTCTTTTGAACAGTTAAATTCAATAAGAATGAAGAAAACGTTTCACTCCTCTTTTGCGCTCGACATTATGACGTCATTGGCGATGATTGCCCTTGATTGAAGCCTTCGGTTTACCCGCGCTCATAACACTAGCACAGAATCAGTTCAAAATCAATCACCAAAAGAAACCGTTCGGTTCAGACAAAATGGTTCTTGACTCGAGAATCTGGCTCGGCTCTGTGTTCAACTTCAGTTCTGGTTCAAGAAGATCCGATTACATCGAGTGAACCGTTCGCGAACCGGATATCACAAACTGCTTTGTTTTGAACTCTCTCAAAACAGACACGGAAGAGAAGACAATGCTGAATAAAGTCGTAGTTTTTGCTATTTTTGGACCAATTTTTTTTTTTTTTGATGCTTCAAAAAATTCTAACGGACCCTCTGATGTCACATGGACTACTTTGATGATGTTTTTATTACTTTTCTGGACATGGACAGTAAACTGTACACACAGCTTCAATGGAGGGACTGAGAGCTCTCGGACTAAATCTAAAATATCTTAAACTGTGTTCTGAAGATAAACAGAGGTCTCGCTGGTTTGGAACGACATGAGGGTGAGTTATTAATGGTATAATTTTAATATATGGGTGAACTAACCCTTTAAGTACACTATACTGTAAGTGCACATTCACTAGAATTAAGCACACTTATTTTTCACATGGTCAAAATCATTTCACATGCTTCGAAATATTTGAAATACCAATATACTGTTGAAATGTCTTTTAACTTCAGGTAGAACTTAAAAATTGTAATGCAAATTGACATGATTGAACATCAGGTCCCCATTTGTGTGACAAAATGCCCCTCCGTAAACCAACATGTGTTAAATGAACTGTGCTTTTTGAGAAACCACCCTGAGAGACAGTCACTCTCACCATTGGTGTTGATCTGCTCAGGCGTCTGCAGAGGCAGGATGTACTCAGATGTCATTGGCTGATTGGCTGAATCCACAGCACCCGTGGCCCGTTTCTCGATGTCATTGGTGGAGGCGGCGGTAGAGACGGGGATGTGGCAGAACTTCCCAGTGAAGTTGGGCGGGCAGAGACACTGATCCTTCTGTACGCACACTCCTCCGTTCTTACACAACATCGGACACACGACTGACGGGAGAAAGAACAGAAAGTGAGTAAAAATACAGAGAAACAGAGAAAATCCCTGATGAATGACTTCATCCAATCACTCATAAACTTTATGCAATTATTGCTCTTAAACCCACTGCAGCTTAATAAGGTTCTGATGAAAGACACAAAACACAGTCATCATTGTCTTTGCATGGATGCTGTTAACAACCTAGTTATGAGTCTTGGTTTAGTGCCTCTCAAAATGGAAAGTTTCTATAAAAAGCAACTGATTTTTGTTGTATTTCTTTTATGTCATCATTGGCCTCAGAATGCCTTCTATATCACATGTCTGAGATGTATTAATACGTTTGGAAAGCTTGGACCAAGCCCATGCATAAAAAAAAGAAAATAAATGTACCTTGTGTGAGCGAGAGAAGGAAAGAGAGAAAGAGAGGTTCTCTCCATGGTTGTTTTTGCAGTTTTCATCTGCAATCGCTCTAGCAAGATTTCTAGATCCAAACACATCTGTCAAACAAACCCCATGTAGAAAGAGCTCCATACAACAACATACACAACTCAGAAAACAAGCTGTTGAGAAAGAACGATCAGACAGAACCAGACTAAATCTAATCTTCAACATAAAATCAAATCACAATAGTTTTCTTTCATAATGATTCATTAACACTTTCCAGCTGTCGTCACCAGTAAGTATTATTTTCTGCTTCTCCAATCCAAAAACTCAACATGTTTTCAGTGGTGTCCTGTGACCACATCGTTATTTTGAGGTTTAAAATAAAATTTAATCACGGGAATAAAGAGGAGGTTTTAGGGATTTGATAAAAATGTAAAACAAATGATGGAAAATGAATTTCTAGGTCACTAATCAAATTTGACACTGACCATGTTAACGCTTTGTAGAAAAGTTTTGGTTCTTGCTTTCTCAAATTATCAGTGTTGGGGAAAGTTCATTTTAAAAGTAAAGCATTACAATGTTACATTACTCCCTAAAATAGTAACTAATTACATTACCATACTCAGTTACTTTTTATGGAAAGTAATGTGTTGCATTACTTTTTAAATGTGAGCAGGGCTTGATTGTTTTTAATATAAGAAGTTCTATTTATAGCAAGTTTAATAGCCCTTTCACACCAAAACGCGTAATGAATAAACCTCAGGCTGAAGGAAAAGTTAATTCACATCTTTACAGTAGAACACAGGAGAAGGTTGAACACTCTTCAGTAAAAAAAAAAAATAATAATAATGATGAAGCACAATTGTTAGTTTATCTAAAGTCATTTTTGCTTATTAGTAAAGTTGAACTGAATCATCAAAGGTCAGCAGCAAATACATTAGTCAATAAAATGGGATTAGATACATTTGTGTAATTTAACATACTGTATTTAATAACTGTAGGTTTGCGTCATATTCTGATTTTGCCTTTCACGGTTTTAATTCATTTTGATGAAAACTGTATTTTTTTATGAGTGGGATGAATTAATGCATAGTCTAATGCATAGGTTGGAAGTCGTGGCCTGATGGTTAGAGGGTTGGACTCCCAATCGTAGGGTTGTGGGTTCTAGTCTCGGGCTGGACGGAATTGTGGGTGGGGGGAGTGCATGAACCGCTCTCTCTCCACCTTCAATACCACGACTTAGGTGCCCTTGAGCAAGGCATCGAACCCCCAACTGCTCGATGGGCGCTGCAGCATAAATGGCTGCCCACTGCTCCGGGTGTGTGCTCACAGTGTGTGTGTGTGTGTGTTCACTGCTCTGTGTGTGTGCATTTTGGATGGGTTAAATGCAGAGCACAAATTCTGAGTATGGGTCACCATACTTGGCTGAATGTCACTTCACTTTTCACTTCACTTTAAAACTACAGTAACATCATGTTCAGACAGTGCACAAAACACCTCTGTACTCCTGATTTCTCCAAATATGGGGATAGGAGACTTGTCAGTCACTTTAAAAAGGTAACTACAATATTTTCTTGTAAATGAAAAAGCAGTACCCAAAAACTGTACTCAAGTAAAAGTATGTATAGAAATATGTACTTAAGTAAAACTAAAAGTAATAGTCTGAATAGAAATGAATAAATAAAAATTAAAAATAAAGTTAAATAAAGCAGCGCAAGACAAATGACAGATATAGTGCAAATCAATGAAGTAAGAGTAAACAAGTATTGAGAAAAAAAAAAAAAACTACTGAAGCAGTTAGTTACTAGTTACTATGTACAGGTTCATCTAAAAGAAAATATCATGGAAAAGTTATTTATTTTTTTGTAAATTAATTTTAAAAAGCAAACATTCTTATATTCTAGATTCATTGCACACAAACTTAAATATTTCAAGAGCTTTGTGTTTTAATTCTGATGGTTATGACTTACAGCTTAGGAAAATAAAAAATTCAGTATCTCAAAAAAATGTGAATATTTTCCCAAAGATCAATCAAAAAAAGAATTACAAATCAGAAATGTTCAAGATCTCCAAAGCAGGTTTAATTATGCACTAAATACTTGGATGGGGCTCCTTTTGTATGAATTATGGTTTCAATGCGGTGTGGCATGGAGGTGATCAGTCTGTGGCACTGCTGAAGTGTTATTGAAGCCCAGGATGCTTTGACAGCGGCCTTCAGCTCTTCTGTATTGTTTGACAGTATTGTTTCTGTATTGTCTCTTCAAAATACCCCATAGATACTCACATGTACCAATGCTGGAAAATGAAATCGGCATCTCCATAAAGCTTGTCAGTATGCGGAAGCATAAAGTGCTCCAGAATTTCCTGGTAGATGGCTGCATTGACTTTGGACTTGATTAAACACAATGGAGCAACACCAGCAGATTTCACTGGACCCCAAATCATCACTGACTTAGGAACTTCACACTGAACTTCAAGCAGCTTGGATTCTGTGCCCCTCCAGTCTTCCTCCAGACTCCAGACCTTGATTTCCAAATGAAATGCTAAATTTACTTTCATCTGAAAAGAGGACTGTGGACCACTGAGCAACAGTCCAGTTATTTTCTTTTTGACTTCTGTAGCTCTTTTAGACATCTAAGTTTCCTGACAATCTTCCCAAGGCCATGGTCATCCATGTTGCTTGTGCACATTTTCCTACCACACTTTTTCCTTCCAGTCAACTTTCTATTCATATATTTTGATACAGCACTCTGTGAACACCCAGCCCTTTCAGCAATGACCTTCTGTGGCTTACCATCCTTGTGGAGGGTGTTGACTATTGTCTTCTGGACAACTGTCAAGTCAGTAGTCTTTCCCATAATTGTGGTTGCATGTTCTAAACTAGCCCAAGAGGAACTCAGTATTTATACTCAAAATTAATCAAACTAATCAAGCTCAAAATTGAATATTCAAATTTTTTGAGATTCAGAATTTTTTATTTTCCTAAGCTGTAAGTCGTAACCATCAGAATTAACACACACATAAAACAAAACCTTGAAATATTTACATGTACAACAAACTGGTAATGTCATAGTGGTCTCGTGTACTGTAATCGAAAGTAGCCTATCTATACCTGTTGAACCGTAGACAGCACATGCGGTGTTCATCTCAAACATCTTTATAAATAGCAAACAATAGCCTTTGCAGATTTGCTTCCAATTGACTGTAGATCCAGAGCCACATCTTCAACGCTCTTGATGTTCTTAAACTTTGTTACAACTCTGATTGAGAACCGCTTCACACGACTCAGCACATGCAGCAGGGAACTGAACAAATCATTCAAACTGATTTGTGAACCAATTCCCTGGTTTGCCATCTGGTTTGATCAAGCCTTTAAACAGAATTGACTCAAAAGAATGAATCATTCATGAATGGGCTTCGCTCATTGCCAAGAGTAAAGTAGAAGGTGCTTTGGAAATAAACTGTATTATAATTTATAATAAGTATTTATAACTTGTATTGCATTAAAATAAAGCAATGAGACGTGCGTCGCCCGCAGTAACAAAATAAAAGTACAGTTTTTTTAAATAAAAATTATCTTTAAGTATCCATATTTAAATATACTTCAAAAGTATTAGTTACCCAAAAAAATTACTCAAGTAAATGTAACGAAGTAAATGTAACTTGTTACTACCCACCTCTGTTAAAAAGTAATGGGTTACTTTACTAGTTACTTGAAAAAAGTAATCTGATCACTGCAAATTATGCTGGCTAATACTAAGAAACTAAGGTCAAACTAAAAAATGGAAACATCTACACTAAATGGTTTTATTCGATCCATAAAACCAACCTGTACAGATCAAGATCAAGAGTCTAAAGTTTTCATAAATGTAAAAAAAAAAAAGAATTTTAAGTGGTTTTTGATCCAACTGTTTGTCCAGTTACCGATGTAAACTTTCTTCTTTTACTTTAATCAACCCAGTTTGCATTTTGCAATCTACATTATTTATTGACCTAAAAACCTAAATAAGTTCAGAATATATTTCAACAGAGTTGGTGGTAAAAATGGTACAGAAGCCATTATGAATCATGTTTATCAGGGAAGAAAAGTGCGTTTTCTAATTCAAATATTGACTAAAATGAAGCAAGAAAAACAGCACAATGTTTGTAAACGCTGTAACAGGAATGAAATTTATTGAGAAGATATGACAAACATGATATTATCTTTTTTTGTTCTTTAAAGTAAACACACATAAACAGCAAGGAGACGGTTAAGATCTGGCGTCTTTGGCTGACCCATTTCCTCCCAGCTGTTGCTGACAAGAGCTTGTATGTGGAAGATGAGAGACATCTGAGCAGTTTCATTTTGGGAATTAAAGACGCTGAGGTCACCCAACCAATTATATTTGGTTAGATGAGATTTGGCTTGCTTCCTTGACACACACACACACACCTCTATTAGCCAGGGTTTAGCGGAAGCTGAACAGCATCCAAAGTCCACAGGTATCCATCATTTTTATGGCAGGGTTCAGTGCCAGGTCAGCATTGATTTTCTGCTGTATGCATGCACATAGTTTTAACTCCTATTTGTGGTAGTATTTTTACATTTCTAGAAAACATAGATACATCAACCTCGAGGCTAAAGTTTGCGAACAAACTTTGATGTTGGCTTGGGAAAGCCTGAATGGACAGCGTGAGTCAAAAGAGCCCAAACACATATCAGTTCAGACTTCTGAAGCTGAAATAAGGTTGGTTCAAAGTGTCATGTGGTTGCTAGGGTCCTTAATATGGTTGCTAGGCCATGACTTGACAATTTTCAGGTCGATACCTGAAACCTGTCAATAGTCTGAATCAAAAGAGCCATTTTTGTATTATTATTATTATTATTTATTTTTATTTTTTTATGCAGCAATATTATATACCACATACTACTGTATATGGTTGCTAGGGTCCTTCTCTAAATGATTTTAAAATTCCTGTCTAATTTAATCTAGTAATATAATAGTTTTTTATACAATAGCTGACTTAAAACAATCTAGCATGTTGGTTTCACCCAGTGCTAGGTTGCCAAATAACCCAAGTTGGGTTGTTTTTTAATCCAGTATTTTTTAGAATGTACTTGACCATATTCAATGGACATTAATGTGAAAGAGAGGGAGGTTGGCTGTTGTTTGGAGATGATGTGGCATAGGTTTGTACGTTTGGAGATGAATGAACCATGGTGGTTTTTGAACCAGGATATAGAACTTGTTCTTCAGCTCATCTGTGTAAAAATACAAACATTTGGCAACCCCCTTACACTTTATAAAACTAAATCTCCAATACCTTTTCATTTTCTAGCCTTCGACCTTCATTTCTGGACCACAGATATTCTGTTGTTTTGAGGGTTCAGATAAATATTGGCTCCAGCCAGATAACAGGAAGCCAAATCTACACTTTCAGTGAGGGGGGAAATATGTAAATAAAATTCTTCTGAAATGAAGAAAGGCCAGGAATACTCTGCTTGACTGAAACAACAAAATTATAAAACTCTTGACAGGACACGAATGGAAGAAAATTACATTTTCATTGGAGAAGGTCCAAGAAGAACGTCTCATTTACACTTCAAAGATTCATTCATGCTTTCAGCTTAAATAAAAGGAAAGAGATCCTGCCAGACTCGACTATACCAGTTTAGGATTGTGTTTAAAACTAAAGTCTTAAAGAAGAGATATGAGTACTTTTAAATAAAAATACATTTGGAAGAAGGTTTGTATCCACACATTTTGGGCACATGTCTATGAACTTCAAGGCTGACTGCATCATCACTCAAGTCAAAGGGGAAACAGCAGAACTATTTTGAGGTAAATTAAAGACACATGCTGTTGTGCTCTTAGTGTGCTGTACTCTGGGAAAGAATAAAGAAAGTTGCAAATCCATTCATTTCAATGGTGATAACAAGTGTGTCTCACATACGTATTGGCTGACCAATGACAATTTTTCAATAATTTTAGCAGATTTACTCTAAGGATTTTGCAAGGATACCACACTATAAAATTATAATAATGATCATTTAAATTTATTAGAAATTTCTGAGGGAGAGCTGTTTGAAAGTAAATTGAAAGTAAAACAGAACACTGTCTTCTCTAACACTCGAACACTTTTCATCAACTCAATGTGTCCTTGCTGAAACTTTGTTTAATTTTTCTCTCCCCATTTTTTCCCTGTCCAGCAAAGTAGCTTTTAATTTTGTAAAATTTATTGATTGATTGATTGATTGGTGGTGTTTCTAATTAAATCCTCATTTTCATAAAAAAACTGCATAAATTAATGTCAGTATGATAATGTAACCATCAATTTAGCACTGACCCCCTTACCGTACCCCCATAAAACCCCCCCACCTCTTGAAAAGCTAAGTGTTTTTGTGCCTTTGTGTTCCTGCAAGAGTCTATCTCAAAAACCAGGGTTCAAAAGTTTACTGTACAATATCACATATCTCTCTGTAACCCATTAACACACATGAATGTACTTCCACTAATGTCAAACCACGATTGCATGGAAGAATTTTTCCATATCATAAAAAACTAGGACGACATTTGAACCGTTTAGAAAGCCGAATCTTTCATGAAGCATCCGCACATACGTACAGTACATGTACGGTAACACACATGTTGTGAGTGCCTCTGATAGTCTCTGGCTCTCTGCCACGCTCCAGATGTTTCAGGGCCCCTGAGGGCCACTGCAGGTAAACTAATTAACCCTTGGAGATGCACGCATGTAAGCAGTGAGAAGAAATAGCTGCTTGATTTCTCATGGCAGGAAGAACATTTCACGCTTTCTCCACTGATTTCAGCTAAAGCAGCTGAAGGATTGGAAGCTTTTATTTGGCACCACGTGTTCGACTCTCTATTTGCCCAAAACCCTCAGCCAGCTATTGGAGGAGATTTATAACAAGCCCTACAAACACGTGCCTCAGATCGGACACAGATGCTCAGCCCATCTGCATGTATACATTTATTGTTAACTCATCTTCATTTGAAAATCTAGAGAGACAAACTGAAAAACTATGAATGCTTCAGTTCATTGAGCTTCTTACTTGTGCTGTGTAGGAACATTATTAAGAGGCTACTATGGTTTTTCTAGTTGTATAAAAAAAGAATAATATATATTATATATATATATATATATATATATATATATATATATATATATATATATATATATATATATATATATATATATATATATATAAATAAGTGGTGGGCCGTTATCGGTGTTAACGTGCTGCGTTAACAGAAGACTCTTATCGGGTGATAAAAAAAGATATCGCCGTTAATCTATTCTCAAAGTTGGGTTGGGAGCTGGGTCTATACTAAGCAAGCTATGATGACTTTCACCTTGATATTTTATATAACCAACTGGTTGAGGCCAGCCTAAAAAGATGCTCAGGACAGTTGACGGGCCACTGCTGCGCATCGCCACGAAAGCTAATCTTTTTCATGTGTTTTTAAGCCTTACCGCTTGTCGATTTAAACATTAAAGCATCCAAACACAAGACGCAGAAAAGCTGAACAGAGAAGCACGTGCCGTGTTAGTTTTAAACCGTCTTATTTTTGCTCTTGTGCTGACAAATACATACAAAATATGTAAAAATATCCACCTTGGAAATTATGTTCGAAAAAAAACTGTCAGTTATTTCTTAAGTGAAAGTAAACAGTTGAGGAAACAAATGGGATGTGTATTATACATTGGATGCGTTCATCGTCTCTTAAAGTGACTGCGCCTAATTTAGCTACTGGCTGCTGTAATGTTAATCCAAGAAAATGAAAATGAAAATCACTCACTGCTCTTCACTGAATTACTTTGTAGTTTTAACAGACAAACCAAAAATATTCAGACAACAGATTTATAGCAAAACTGTAATAATGTGAGAAATGTTGAAGGTGTCTGAATTAATGTAGGTTTTATTGTAGATTTAATTTTTACATTGATAACTATCCAGTGCTATTTTACATTTAATTATTTGGTTTCTGTACCTTAACACCTACAAACTTGGAAAAAACTTTAACATTGTGTAAATAGCACAAATAAAAATAAACGAACATACAAATTAAACAATTTCAAACAGGGCCCACTGGTACAACCTTCACCGGGTCACCGCTGACCCCAGCTTCGGCAGAATTCGAATGAGAAATTTTAATCTAGATTAATTTCAAGATCACAGTGAGATTAATCTAGATTAAAAAAAAATATATATATGCCCACCAGTAATTTATATATATACTCATACTTGAGTGTATCACACCGGGTCCGCTAACAAGCAAGTTAACTTAATCAGAAAAGCCAAACGTATGGAGCTTTTTATGTGATGCAAACATCAAAATGTATTAGTTTACAAATTATGCATTTTTGAGCTCATAACAGAGTTTTGTGCACAAAATATCACAAAAATAAGACTTTAAGCAATTATGATCTGCCACTACAATCATAATTTGTCTGAAAAGGAATAAAAATTGTTGGTGTTTTATTGCCACTAGTGTTCATATCCTCTGGAAACGACATTATTATACTTTTCCAATAAGCCCAGGTTGGGATTTTCAATTATTGTCACCTTTTTTTTCTACATTTGTGAGCATTTCGTTCACAGTCTGCAGCTCTGAAATCAGAACCATATGACATCAATTTGGCGAAGATGAAACGTTTCCAGGCCAAAGGAAGCACAATCCAGAAGAAACACGACTAACAGTCCCACATGGATCCACAGAAAGTGACTAGGAGCTACAAAATAGCGGAGACAAATGTGTCCAATCAGGATCTAACCCCTTTGAGATGAATCCAGGAGGGGCAGGGACGTTATTTATATAAATAGTTATATAAAGAGCTCTGGATTGCATTGGCGAGAAACATCTAGTATTTTCAGCAGTCAAACTTTCACTACGTGTTTACAATCACTACTGTGAAAGATTCGAATCATTCTCGTCGTCGTAATTCAGCTGTCAAATGACTCCGACGAGCAAAATTACAACCAGCACTTGGCCTCGTGCCTGGATGCCAGACTTGACCATGAAGTCACTGTAAAAGACGTAAGCTCCGGCATCCATCCGCTCAACTAAAAAGATGCTTTGGGCGGAGGTTTAGTAAACTGATAAATGAGAAGAGCTGCACATTTCTCAGAACTGGAAGCCAACACCATTTCTTTTGATGCCACACACATGGCATGTGTGTTTATGCCCATTTATCTCCAGAACACGCATAAATCATCTCCTGCTTTTATGTACGGACGTGTTTACCAGAAGAAAACACAAATGTATAAAATTTATCAGAGGAAGCTGGATGGAGATTGCAGGCAGCACTTGTATAAATAGGTCACAATGTAGCTGGACTGTTGGAGCTGATTTTCTCTTGGACAAGAGGCAAGAGCTGAATAGGAAACAGGTCCCGAGTGGAAACTGAAGTCAAGGGGACTGTTCAAGCCTTACATAAGCGTATACCGTGGAACAGTGACTAGGAATACAAGCTTGGATTCACAAAATAAGCCACTTGCCTCGGGCTCAGAACTGGACTGAAATTTGGGGCTGGGTTGGAGCCGATCTCGCTATTGAACCGCCATAATATCATGATTCTTTGATATAGATATATATATATATATATATATATATATATATATATATATATATATATATACACACAAATCCATGATATACAGTGCTTTTTGTAAATTTAAAAAAAAAAAAAATCTCTTATATGTACATTGGGGCTATTTTCCGTCACGTAATGAATAAATTAAAAAAAGATAACGGCGATATTTAATCTAACAATTCTGTTATTTTTCTTGCATATCTAAGTTTATTTCTCGAAATTCTTACTTTTTCCACACAATTCCTAATCCTAAATCTTATTCTAACCCTAACTCACAATTGAGAAATATAAACTTGTAATTCAGAGATAATGTGAGATATAAACTAGGAAATCTAAAGAATTATAAAAAAAAAAAAGAATAAGAAATAATTCTTACATTCTTAATGAAACACAGAATTAAAAAAATGAAATATATTTTTTATATATTTATTATATTTTTTATATATCTTCTTTATCTCAATAGCCGGTTGACATGGTTCTGTGTTTATATTTTGCAACTTTTTCTCATTTTTATTTTTTTCCAGAATTGATGGAAAAGAGTTGTCAGAATTTCAAGCAAAATCAGAATTGTGTGAAAAAGTCACAATCACCTTTTATTTTCTATTCCGTAAGAGGAAAAAAAGCTTTCATAGATTACACTTTTTCATATTTAACAACCTTTTGGTTCAGAGATGACATCATCTTTATAGAAGTTTTTTTTTTTTTTGCATCATATAATAATGTTAATAATTTTCATTGTCTGGCTGACTACTATTATCTTGTTTTAAGTTGTAGAAACGTACTTTTCTGTAAAGTTGCTTTGTAATGATTTGTATCGTAAAAAGTGCTATGCAAATAATAAAAAAAATTGATTAGTAACCTAACAATATGGGAGGATCTTCACTAGTTTTGTTTAAATTAGATTCTGAATGCCAGAATTGAGTGTGATCTCAGACTTTTGGAGCCCACTGAACATACATTATCAATAACGCCTACAAATTGAAAAAATAAACAGATATAAACAGAAAGAACAATAAACAGTGACAGAAACACATTTGATAAGCATCTTAGAGCGAACGCCCAGGTCAAGCCCTCCGTCTCTCAGTACAGACTGTACTGCAAAGTCCATGCAAATGTCCAGCGAGGACCTCATTCATTCCACATGTTTGTCGCTCCTGAAGAGAAGCAGACACCTCAGCACAAACACACAGCGCTCGTGAATACCTTCAGATGAATGTCTGACACACCTGCGCGTCTGTGCATGTAGGCGTGTGTTTGTCTGCAGAAGTGTGCAATCATCATTCATATTGGAGACACAAGCCTCCCCAGAGTTTTCAGTAACACTTCCATCATTCCATCATGTCTGCTCTTCAAGATCAAAGGCTGTCAAATTTAGTCTTAAATAAAAAATACTTTCAATTATATTATTATATCTAATTCAATTATACTATATATTTATTTCTAAATAAACAAATTAATATTGTTATATTAATAAAATTGTATTTACTTTATCATCACCATTGTGAACATAACATATCGTTTTCAAAAGTATTTTAATAAATAAGTCACTTATTCATCATATTAGGATTAATATTATTACTATTGTAAATGTAAAAAAATTGCATAACATAATATTGTATTAAAACTATAATTTAAATAAACAAATTAGTTATAATAATAATAATAATAATGCATGGTTTAATTATTTAAATTATTGTTGTTGTTGTTGTTATTGTATAGAAGGTTTCAAAAACCCAACCTACATTTATATTTATTTTTAAAGAATAAATCTATTTTCTTTATTTTTTATTTTTTTATTATATAGGTATTAGATATAAATGTATTACTGAATATCAGGATTTGAAACACTACACACTAAATGCGAATCAGACCACTAGGCTAAGGCTGTTAGTTGTTAAACAGTGTAAACTCAATAAAGTGTCTTTACTCACACACTCTGAAGCCGGATCCAGGCGGCGTCTGTCCTCCCTGCTCACTGTTGTAGATAGTGGTGACATTTCCGCGCTCGCAGTAGTTGGTGCAGTGTCCCTGCGTGCAGCGCAGCCTGCAGATGGTGGGGGTGAAGAGCACTTTGATCCGCTCCGAACCCCCTCGGACGACAGCGGAGCTCTGCTGCTGAGCCACGGCTAGACAGAGGCAGAGGGCAAAGCCAAAGCAGAGCAGCAGAGTCAGACAGTGAGGACGCATGGTGAGCCCCGTTCACACACACATCACACACACACTCGCAAACCCGGGATGAAGACCGAAATTCTTTTTCTTAAATCGTCTCTGCAATATCCCTGGAAAAAAAAAAATCAACTAGTGCACAAAAGAAGCCCAATTCATGTGTTCTGGCACGGATATGAGGTAATGTGCGCCACACACCTGTGTGTGTGTGTTTGTGTATGTGGCTGTGAATGTGTTCAGAAAGCTGTTTGCTGAGGAGACCACAGCCGTCCTGGTGTTTGAAGGAGCTGTTGCAAGCAAATTCTGGCAGCGATGGAGTTCAGATCCATCACCCGCTGATGTCCCTCTTGATCTCCTTCAGCCCTGCGCTCACAAACACACTGACAGGCTTCTCAGCGCTCTCACTACATGAGGAGAGAACTTTGTCATATGAGGAGGAGAGAGCAGAGTGGGCGGCGAAACCCAGGAAACTAGCAGGGGAGAGAGAGAGAGAGACTCTGCGTCTCTGGCATTGCACACGGGGGTGAGGTCAGTGCCGTTTAATGTGTGTGTGTGTGTGTAGCGGTTGCTTGTAGATGAAGGGAGGGGTTTATTTTTCTCTGCATTTTCAACGCGGTCATTTGGCGAGCTTTCGCTGGTCCCCTGCAGCGCACGTTGAGCGTTTACGAAGAGTTCAGCATGAATAAATAATTTAGTCACTTTTGAGACTTTGCTTCTTCTGTGGAACACAAAAGGAGAAATTCGGAAGAATGTTCACGTTGCTCTTTTCCAGAAACTGATTGTGGACAAAATGACAAAAAACCACCATAACATATTATAAAGGACTATAATTCAAGTCATATGACAGCTTTGTTTGAAGAACAGACCAGTGTTTTGGCTTCTACTATTACTCTAGAGTGGAATGGAACGGTTCTATGCATGTTTCTTGGAACGCTCTTCAAAATAAAAGTTCTTTATTTGCATCAGTGGTTCCATAAAGAACCTTTTGTATGATGGACCGATATGTGTTTTTGGAAAGCAGGGGGCCCGATAGCCGATATAAAGCCGATTTTTTTATTATTATTCTTAATATTTAAGAAATTTGAACTCATTTGAAAATGGATTAAAAATAAATGTGTAAAAGAAAAATGCTTATACTTTAGAGGACAGTATTTTTCACAAATAAATACATATTTAATACAAATATAATTAAAAAGAAAACAAACACTATAAGTATTCTGGGAAGTTTGTGTGCACATCATATTTTCTTTGTTGTCATTTCTTTGTCATTTTATTTTCAATAAAATTACTTTATTGAAAAGAGCTGTCAGTTTTTCCCCCTCAAGAATTCCATGGATTTCGAAATTCCGAAAAATCCTTTTGAGTTCCACTGTAAAAAGCAGGTCATTCAGGTTTGGAGTGACATGAGGTTGAGCAAATTATGGTAATTTATATTTTTGGACAAACTTTTCTTTTTAAACCGAGTATAAACTTAATCTAAAACAGGCTTTTGACCGAATAAGTAACTGGATCAACACAAAGTCAACAACTCCACAAAGCAAAGAACAAATTGTTCAGATTGTTTAAAGGGATTAGTTCTTATAAAAGATGATGCCACATTCTTCACAGATGATATGGTTTACCCAAATTTGTTGTTTGAGCAGTACTTCTGTCGAATACACCTACAGGGAATAAAATCTAAAAATGTTTTTCCTAAACAGCAATGAGAAAGCTAATTGAATTTTGCTCAAGTATTCTGTTTCTTAGACTGTCTTCTCCAGAGAAAAGTCTTAGTAATCTCTCAGACTTTGCTTAGATTTGCCAAAACTCCAATTCTGCAACAAAATGGTTTAGATCTCAATACAGAATGATTTCTCATCATATTGTTCCAAGATTACGTAATCTGCAGTCCCAATTTATATGTCTATTTTATAAATCAGCAATGGATTTATTTAGATTTATTTTCCGGAGTCTATGCCAAAGGGAATACACACACACACACACACACACACCATGGTGTGAAAAAGTATTTGCCCCTTCCAGTTTTTAAATTTTTATGCATATGTCACATTTGAATGATTCAGATCAAACTAATTTTAATATTACTCAGTGATAACCTGAGTAAATGCAAAATGCAGTTTTGAAATAATGATTTTTATTTATGAAGAAAAAGAAACGGTCTAAACCTGCCTGACCCTATGTGAAAAAGTAAATCTAAATAAGTAAATCTAATAGCTGGTTGTGCTACGCTTAGCTCAATCAACTGCAATCAAGCATTTGTGATAACTGGCAATGAGACTTTCACATCCGTGTGGAGGAATTCTAGCACACTCTTCTTTGGAGAATTGGGTTAATTCAGCCAGACTGGATGGTTTTCGAGCCTGTAAGGACTGTTTAAGGTCATGCCACAGCATCTCAATCGGATTTAAGTCCGGACTTTGACTTGGCCACTCCAAAACCTTATTTTTTTTTTCTTGAGCCATTCAGAGGTGGACTTACTGGTGTGTTTGATAGCATTGTTCTGCTGTATAACCCAAGTGTGTTTGAGCTTGAGGTCACAAACTGATGGCCACACATTCTCCCTCAGGATTTTCTGATAGACTGCAGAATTCATGCTTCCATCAGTTATGTCATGTCAAGCAGCCCCTTGGCTTGTAACTCTCCCATGGATGCCGTTTTTGCCCATTTTTTTTCTTAATGTTAAATCATGAACACTAACCTTAATTGAGGCGAGTGAGGCCTGCTGGTCTTTAGATGTTGTTCTGGGTTCTTTATGACCTCCTGGTTGAGTCGTTGTTGCGCTCTTGGGGTAATTTTGGTAGGCCCGCCACTTCAGGGAAGGTTCACCACTGTTCCAAGTTTTGTGGATAATGGCTCTGAGTGTGGTTTGCTGGAGCCTCAAAGCCTTAGAAATGGCTTTATAACCCTTTCCAGACTGATGCATGTCAACTTTTTTGTTTCGCATCTGTTCTTGAACTTCTTTAGATCGCCACTTGATGTGTTGCTCTTTAAGCAAGCTTCACTTCTATTTAAGTGATATGTTGGTTCAACAGGTCTGGTAGTAATCAGGTTTGGGTGTGGCTAGTGATATTTAACTCAACTTTCTAAAATAATGTGCTTAATCACATTTCTTTCATGATTTAACAGGAGGGGGCAATTACTTTTTCACAAAGGGCCATGCAGGATTGGACAGCTTTCTTCCCTTAATAAATGAAATCATCATTTTAAAACTGCATTTTGTTTTTACCTGCATTATCTTTGTGTAAGATAAAACTTAGTTAGATGACCTGAATCTTTTTAAGTGTGACAAATGTGCAATTTATACTGACAATTTCTGCCAAAATATACTTTAAATATGTACTAAATATACAGTATGTAAATAGCTAAGCTCAGTTAGTATAAAGTTGATACAAATAAATTGTGGACAGAATAGCCAACTAGAGATTAAAAAAAGGACTATAATTATTTTCTGCATTGTTAAATATGTTTCTTACATTACATTACACATACATTTATTTAAAATGCTCTATATGTTTACATGTGTCAAATATTTATGCACAAAACATTTTCTTCAAATGTGAGATTATGTGAATGTATTTTACTGGATTAAAATATATTCAGGACAAATATATATTTTTAAATGCTTATAAAGCATACATTTATATTTGCATATATATATTCAACAAAAATGGCTACAAATAAATTGGTAGAAAATATATTTACACATATAAGCTTGTTTGTTTACTTGTTTTTACATGAAATAGAAATATATCAGATGAAACATCACCGAGCAATGAAAGAGCAACATCAGTGTGATGCGGTTTTCCTCCAGGAAGGAGCAGAGCGTGGGTTAAATGTGCAGAAATGAGGTGAACTTGATTATAACTCAGACTGACTTGACACACTTTCAGAATCTGGAACAAATGGGGCTGTTTTGAGCGCAGGAGCCTGAAGCGCAGACGCTGTTTGCTGAAAGAACAGATTTCTCCCCAAACACACACACACACACCTGTATCTGAGACTGGCTGCTCTGACACGTCCCGCAGCTGCAGGAATCAGGCCTGCTGGGACCATAAATTAATAACGCTACCGTAGGGAAGACTGAACCCTGCACTCCTCTGTACGGATGATCTATGGATGACTTCACCCAAACTGACCCAACAACCACATACAGGATCCCACAGTCAATTATATCCACGTATCTCTTAGTAAAACAAACAAACAAACAGCTAAAACAACAGCATTCCCTTGATCTACTTTAAAATGACTCCATCAATCATTTGGGAGGAGCTGCTCGGCTCTGTCATGATGCCAATGTTTTACATATTAATGAGGCAATAAAACATGCTTTACTATGGCAACTGGTCTTGTTTCTCATGTTGTTTGGGAATTAAGTTGAATTTGTAAGCTTATTGTTGTAAATGATGTCATCATGCGGTACTGGAACATGCACACTCTCTCACACAGACACACACATGCACACACATGCACAAACACACACACGTTTGCTTCTGTGAATTGTGGGGACTTTCCACAGACTTCTATTACTTTTATACTGACCAATCTATATTTTCTATACCCTAACCGTAAACCTACACCTCACAGAAAACCTGTTTGTATTGTTACACTTTAAGATAAATATAATTTGCTATTTTAGAGAGTTTTTGACTCTACTAAAGCATAAAGATACCATAATATGTGTGCAGATATTTAAGAAACATGCTTAAGTTAACATGTTTATCTGAAAAAAACAATACTACAGTTAGTTATTGTCTTTTGAAAATGTGCGTTCTGGGCCGGAATGTCGCGCTCTGTTTTGGTTTGTGAAACCGCCCGATTCTCAGGGACTTTTTGGGTTTTTGAGCTTGTCATTCGCTCTTCGAATCTAAAATCAAATCTAAAAGCACAGAAGAACAGGTCACATGAGTGCACAGACACTGGGGAAAACCAGCATTAATCATAAGCTCACCAAAATCCACTATCAACAACATCTCACACAGGCATTCATATTTGGCAAAACAAACTGGACAGTAAAATCCTGATGAAGAGCGTAGGGGTCAAACTGTTGTGTAACGGATCTATACGACTGCGTCCTGCGCTCATCGTCCTGATGTGTGACACCAGGGGAATTCAGCTCTTGCTGTACGAAAGTAAATATTTATAAAGTGTGCCATTTCACCCGTCATCGCAAAAATAGGCCATTAATGAAGAAGTGGTTTCCTCATGCGCTGGAATGCTGAGCTTCTGTCGCTCCCTCTCTACATTACAAACCCTCTCAGCGTGGAAACTTGGATTCAGTCGGCATTAAGTGTTGGATTTCCAGAGATCTGGCTTTTGGCAGCTGCTCTTTTCTTTTCCACGTGAGACGACATCCTTCATTCGAACATTTTCCACTTCGCCTGGCAATAAGCATTGACGTTATGTGGCTGGAGAAGGTGTATTATAGCGTTTGAAGTTAAAGGAGAGAGAAGAGGGAAGCCCTGAGGTTCTGTGGGGTTGTTTACATGCTGGCTCCGGATTTAAAGACCGGACTGGTGTTAGGAAAGGACTGTTGGGAATATCTGTGGGCTGCAGAGCACACTCCATTACATAAAGCCACACTCAGCTTGGGAAAAAACTGTATAGACAAAGCTCAGAGAACTCTAAATAACCTCAGCTCACACTGTGTTACTGTAGTATCATTTATATTCCATTATAGTTTTGTATGTTTTATATTTTCTCATTTTAATTTTTGTTAAAATTGTGGTCACTTTCCTTCTTTAAAATATATATATATATATATATAGATATATATATATATTAAAAAAAAAAAAAAAAAAAAAAATATATATATAGACATTTAAATTAATTTTAGTTATTTCAGTACATATTCAGTATATATATATATATATATATATATATATATATTAAAAAAAAAAAAAAATATATATATATATATATATATATATATATATATATATATATATATATATATATATATATATATATATATAGAATATATAGACATTTAAATTAATTTTAGTTATTTCAGTACTTTAACTTAAAAAAAGTGAAATGTTGCCTTGGCAGTACATTATTTCCATTAATTATTTATTATTTTATTTCAAGTGCTAAATATGTTTTATTGGTTTAGTTGAATGGTTTTAGTTTTAATTATTATTATACTATTATTATTTTGTGAATACTTTAGATTTAATGTGATTTGATATGTTCTGGTTTTGTTTTAATTTTGCTCTAGTAATTTTGTTGCGTTTTGTCCATTTTTCTTCTTTTTAGGTTTGATTATGTTTTAATACCATAAAGCTAAAATCTAAAACCTTTTAATTTAAATAATGACATGATGGTTGATGGTTACATGAATTACATTTTGCATTTTTTACATTTTCTGCTTTTTTTTTTATTTCATTTTTTTAGTTAGTTAGTTATATATACCCTGCTTCTTAATAAAATATGATAGATATTAAATGAATTCCATGAATAACCTGAAACAAATATTTTCTGGACTAGACTGAGGAATTGCTGTAACATGTCACTCAAAGTTTTACTCCCTAGAGCTTCACTTATCAGCTACAGCTTCATATCCAAGAGCTTGAAGAGCATAAATCTAGAGATAAGCAACATTAGACATCTCTCTCTCTCTCTCCTCTCTCTCTCTCTCTCTCTCTGTGTGTGTGTGTGTGTGTGTGTGAGTACTCTCTCTCTCTCTCTCTCTCTCTCTGTGTGTGTGTGTGAGTACTCTCTCTCTCTCTCTCTCTCTCTCTCTCTCTCTCTGTGTGTGTGTGTGAGTACTCTCTCTCTCTCTCTGTGTGTGTGTGTGTGTAAGAAAGAGGTCAGTCTCCTCACACTTCCCATGCGCTGTCACAGAAGGTCGTTCCAGTGTGTTATGAGGTCATGGAGACACGGGGGTCCCCATTAGCAAAACACCACATCCATCCCCTGAGTAATTACAGCACCATCACCTCTCAGCCAAGCTAAACAATGGCAGGAATATGCTACAATGCTGTATCTAGACTTGCCTCAATGCAAACCAGCCCGAATCTACAGGCAGATAAACCTTATCGCGGCACAAAAGTTTTAAACCAGGAAACAGGACGAAATTACTAAAACAAGATATTCTCTTCTCAAGCCCACTGATTTGAAACCATTGTTGCTTCTTCCAAAGAAAAGGTAAACATGTCGACACAGATACCTGTATAAACCTTGACCTTTCTGACTCCAAGTCCATAATGACATTATGTCCCATTACTTTTCCAGATTTCCTAATTAATAAAATATTTAGTATGAGTATATTTACTTGGAATGATTTTCACTTAGAAATTGCTAGTACATTTCACAAAAAAAGACAATTGTCACATGATTGAATTGAGCACTAACCTTAGAAAGAGGAAAAACTGAAGTAGTATTTTATTGTCAAACACAGTCCAATTACCTTTATTTACAACTTAAATAACATACACTAAATTATTTATTTACCTTTTACTTTTTTCAGGTCTAAAATACATACTTTTTAACTAAGGCTACCTCATATTTCCAGGTTTTTCCAAGACCGTGAAAAATCCAGTTCTTCACAGAAGTTTCAAGATGTCGTGGAAGTGAATTAAAAACTAATAAATAACTTGATTTTTAGTAGTTATGTCTATTTCAGTTAATGTTAGCTTATCTTGAAGGCCCCTTGTAAGTGTGCTGAGGCCCCCTAGTGGGCCCGGGACTCTTGGCTTGACTGCCTTAAAATGGACAACGGGAAATGGTTCAATATACTACTACTAATGTTATTAGCGGTAGAAAGTTTCAAAAAGCTAAATGATGTTTGTTTGATCACTCAGAGGTGCTTTGATAACCCATTTATGCTTCAAAAAGTAGAAAAATCACTATAAAATGACACAACTGTTGAGATTCTGTTCGACTGCAATGCAATATAAATTCTGTGAAACATACAGGTCAGATAATTTGATCATTTGATATCACAATTAAATCTTTGACTTTTGATAGCAAAGACTTAAGATTTTTAAGACTTATGTATAAGATTTATGTTTAAGACATTTTTGAGATCTTATTTGCTTATTTTAAGAGACAAAGCCAAAGTCTCCTTTGGCTTTCTATCTAATCTCATTGATGTTTAGGAGAAACTGTTTAACTATTAGAGGGATCTCATTTCTCATTTCTCATTTCTGGCTTGGACTGACCTGCGGTGTAGATGAGGGTGAACTGGCCGCGTTGAGTGTGGAAGGTTTTGGTGCTGGAGTTTTCTGTTGCTCCGGTAGAGGATAAAGACTCCAGTCTTCTTCGCTCTGATTCAATGTATTTCAGTATGACACTTGTGATCTTCTCTCCACCGGTTCCACTGGACAGAGCTTTTTTTAACAGGACCGACTGGTCCTCTTTTAAACTGAAACACAAGCCAAAATGAAAGCCATTTTAATGTGCAAAATGAAATAAAAAAAATAAAAATAAAAGCAGCACACTAATAACACAGTTAGCCTAGCATAGCATCATTACAAACTATTTTATTTATTTATTTTACAGTTTCTGCCAGGGAAAGAAATGGCTAAAATATATTTTAAATGGGTAAATTGCAATATTTATAAAAACGAGCGTGGATTGAGGTGTTGAAGTCATTGTACAATTTAAACACCCTTACGAAAGGAACATATATTTACCAATATATTTCTTAAAATATATTGTGATATATTGTAATATATTATTTCCCCTTTTTATTTTCTTATATTTTATATATTTGAATACATTTAATAATATATTGATGATAAATATATTATGCAATATATTGCAAAATATACAAATGATTGCCGCCTTCAATATATTGCATAAGAATATATATATATATAAGAATATATGCCTTATATTATACATGATATTTTCCAATATACCACAATATATTTTTGTTTCATAATTAATTTTAAAATAATGAAAAGGACTGAATTAATACCATTGCTAACAGACAAAAGTTATCAACTTTCTTCTTGCAGTGCAATGGTTTCCGTACAACTCTTTGCTCTTGATGCAAATGTGCCAACCCTTTTTCAAATCCACAGCCTGGACATAAAAAGTAAAATGGTTCAGCTTGAACATGCCATGAGCTAATTTTCCTAAACAGAGATCATTTACAGTGAAAACAAGCTGACGTGAGCTTGGGTCAACAGAAAACAGCCTATAAAACAAGCATATGGCCATTCCCATTTTACATGCAACCTTTCCAACTCTGCATGTGTTACACACACACACACATTCTGCTTAAACACCCCAGCTATTAAAGGAGATGATTGAGCAAAGCCGTATTCACAGAAAACCATGACATAAGACAAATGGATAGGTCCTAATACAGAGCCATGGGAGACTCCTAGATTTGCACTGAGCTCCAGCAAAATGAACCATAATGATAATCAATCCTATACTCTATTTTTCAAATATAGACTATGTCTCTGATTCAAGAAATTATATAAATTGTTCCAAGTGCAATATTCTTTTTGGATTGTCAATAAAAGAGGCAAGAAAAATTCTCGTCTTTGGGGTGCAGTACTATTTCCATTCTTTATTTTATGCTTTGTAAAGAAAAAAAACCTTAACAGCTAATAAAATTGGCCCTCTATGATGATACACTACCATTTAAAGAAAATTTCTAAAATAAATATGCAGAGCACATACCTTTCATAGCAAACTAATGTAAGCATTCATATCTGACTAGAAAAGCCATGGAAATAAAAGCAGAACTTGCTTGTTTTAGCGATTGCACTCTCTGGGTTTAGTTGGGACTTTCAAAAACAGAGGACTTATCTGACAAATCTAGTTCACACATTGAATGTGATTTAAAACTGTTGAAAGACGGTGAAATTGCAGGATGTGAATACAGAATGAGTATGTAGCATTAACCCATCAGTTAAATCATTGAAACTGACCCATAAATGCAGTCTTTCAATAGTCTATTGTGAGAGAAGTGTTTCCACAGCGCAGGAACTTCCTTCCCAAGCTTAGATTCAGCTCAACTTACTCAACAGTCTGAGATCACTGCAGAGTGGGCCTGATAGACCTCATGAAGGCAGTAAATCTTTCAAACTAGGACACAAACCCAAATTGTATTAGCTTTAGAGTAAAGCAGATGTCAAACCATGTTAATTCTGAATATTTGAAACAGTTTCAGTACTAATTTTCTGCAGTATCGATACAAATACCAGCAATGATTTCCGGGTCTCTATTCTTTCTAAAAGCAGGCTGACATACACAGTAGCATATAGTATAAATAAATAGTCCATTGCATTGCGTGTTTAAAAAACGAAGCACGGCACTGTGTTCATATGTACTTGAGCAGCTCATGACTTGCAGTTATTTTTAATAAATAAACTGCTGTCATTATTATATGGGACTAAAGAATCTTAAATAAGTTTCAAAAGGAAATAATTTAATCGTGGTCAAATTTACAGTTTTTGTTCTTAATTTTATGCCAATATTTCCCTGTGGTATAGTCCAAAATCCTATTCTGTGTGGAAATTGGTCAAGGTATTGCATCACAGTTAGAAATGGAAGTATCATGACAAAACTACAAAGATATTTCTAATTAGATCTAGTTTCATTTTATTGTATCAAAACTACTGTCTTAAAATCCCAAATGTTGCAAATTCTTCTCTGACAGGCAATATTCTCGCACATGAACAGGCACAACAGAAAAGTTCAAACTGAAGAAGAAATAATCTCTATAAATTGTTATTGCTAATCTACCAACAAACTAGCATTAAGAACATTAACTTACATTACTAAATTGACCTGTGTTTTGTGCATCTCCACTGACCCATTGGCTTTCCAATAAACCACTTCTTAACCACGACTGCTTTCTATCTGCATTTTGATTCCAGATTCCAGCGTGTAGATACAATCTATCTTAAATATCAAAGCTCTGATCAGAGACTACCAAGGGACAAGACGCCTAAACTTTATGGTATTCATTGCCCAATCAATCTGAGATCAGAAGAGGTGTGGCTCTCCAATCATAACACTTTTCTTCAGAGCCTTTTGCATCTTCTTTCATCTGAATACAACATAAAAGAAGCATCTGCCTGTGGGGCAGCCAATCACAATAAATATGTCAGTTTAAGGGCGAGCAGTATGTCTTCTTCTCCACATTATCCACCTTGGCAAAACATGAGGTGAGATTAGAGATAGCTCTATTTTTCATTTCAGGGTGGAGAGCGAGCTGTGAGAAGATAAGGGTTACTTCAGGTCTCGGTATAAGAAAAAATAGAGTTAAAATCAGTCTATACTGGTGTTACAGTTGTTTAGCATCTGAATGGAATTAAAAGCCTTCGGTAAACAAGAATAAATCTCCAGCGTGCTTTCGGTATCTAGTACTGTATGTTTCTGACCTACCATGTGAAGTGGGAAAAAGAGATCGCATACAATGAGATTCTTGAATGTGCTGGTTTCACTGGTATGAATACAAGTCCTGTGTTGCCATATGCTGGCAGCAAGGTATAGTGCAGACAGATGGCTATTACAGTAGATATGAATTTGAGGTATTACAGTGCCTCCTGTAGGCACATCCTAGTAATGCATAATTTGTTTCTTTTATAGGAAGAATGTCAACAAACTGAAAGAGAGAAGATATCCATTCTGAATTGAGATTCTGCCATTGTGCTTTCCACCAACATTTCAATTAATATTGAATTACATATAAATATTTTATTTATTTATTTTTTATTTAGGTGTGAGTTGTTGAGTGAATTGTTTGCGAGTCGTTGAGCAACTGAGTTAAAATGAATGCATATTATAAGACAATGAAAATGTTTTTGTCAACCTGTTGTTAGGGACTCCCAAAAACAAAATAAGAACCTTTTATTTCCCATAATGGGGGACTTTAATTGTTATTTTATTTGCTTGCTATTTTAATTGACATATTTAAGTTTCTCTGGAAAATTACAATGGATTATATAATTAATACTTCAACGTGCATCATTTCCCTTTTTCCATTTTCTGGAAATATATCTATATGCATTCCGACCCGAACAACCTGTACAGTCAGTTAGACCCCTAATACATATATTTCACTCTTATAGTGGGTGTTTAGGAATACAAAATAGAGCTGGTGATACATAAACATCACGCTGCACGAGACACTGTATCCAGCAATACAACTTGCTCAACATAACTTTCCGTAAACAGTGTGACCTTTAAGTATTTATTGACTGTTAATATATTTGAACTTCAAACTGGATTAAAAAGGCACGGTAAACAAATATACCATTCCTAATATAGCCATGCTTTACAAGGCACTCGCTTTAGTGTAAAACACATTAGTCTCAGTTATGAAGAGTGCTCTCACCTGGGTGGCTGCCAGTGTAATGAATACGTCTTTCTTGTATCTGAAGTGGCATCACTGGAGGCAGATGTGGAGCTGTTGCCAGGGATGGTGGTGGATGCAGGCATTACCATAGTAACTGTTGCCATGGTAGGGATTGATACCGTGGGACCAGGATGTGCTTCAAACCATGAGCTCGTGGTCAGTGTGACGTCTGTGTGTTCACAGCGATGGCCGTGGAAGCCCGGACGGCACTGACAGATGTTCGGCCGACGACAGACTGCTTTATTATGGCACCGCGGATGACATCTTGCTAGTGAGAGAACAACAGAGAAACTATATTGTCATTCTGTTAATGGTTTACTAATGCTTCTCAGAACATGTCAAGCTACAGTATTTCCCAGATTAAATCCTGGAGTGTGACTTTCCAACACATTCCTAGTCAAACATTTGATGTTGCACTGGCCCTTTAAATGCACATGGGTCAAGGGGTTAGTTATTAGTTGGTAAATCTAGCTACATACGGATTAGGAAGATGTGGATTATGATGAGAAAGCTGAGAGACTGGATTAATGCAGGTCTAGAGCTAAGGCACCATTCAGAGGTTTGGCCTACTTTCAGCAAAGGAATGTTCACACATCCAGATGGACAGACATGAAGGACATTTCTACTACTGAAAGTAATATGCACGATCGTAATATACAGAAAAATGATTAACATATTATATAACAGACATAAGCTTAATAAAATCTATCAATAAAACAAAGAACTATCTAACTGAACAAATAACTGCTGCACGCTGGAACAAAGAACGCTGTGTACAGGTTTGGCAACTTTGAATACACTTGAATATACTGTATACAAAATAACAAAAAATATATTTGTGTGTTATATGGGAACATACAAGCTGAGCAGATTTTAAAAGTCTTCATCGTCTGCTCAAGACAAAGGATGTAATGAATGACAAAAAACACTCAATACTCTCTATTAAAACCATACAGAATACACATGAAAAATGACCAGATTTAGGCATTCAATTGGCAAGTCTTTACAAAAAAAAATTGATTGAAATCTTTTATAATATAATATAATATAATATAATATAATATAATATAATATAATATAATATAATATAATATAATATAATATAATATAATATAATATAATATAATATAATATAATATAAAAGGTTCCTCTTTCCTCTCTGAATATTGTGTTGGGCAGTAGGGGGCCTTCAATTCAAACAGATTGCGAAACCACATTTTTCCCCTTCCCTTCTGTTTATTATGTTGTTACAGCTCCCAGCTGTGCTGACACTTCAGTTCATTGCCTCATTTGAAAAATCTGACAAATGAAGAGGATTTCAACTAAATGAAATACGCACAGCCGTATATGTTTATGCTTTTCTGTGAGCATAATAAAAATGCATGAAAGCGTCTGAATGGCCCTGGAAAGATACTCACGTTTTGTGCATTGTTTGGTTTTGGGATTGACCAGCCATGAGTAACAGCACCTGGTGCCACAAACGTTGGGCCTGGAGAAAGACGGACAGAGATCAAGGGTGAAACTCTGAGCTTGACAGTTGTTGAAAAAGTAAAGCCCATCTTCTGCCACAATGCACAAGCACTGAGTCTGCTTGTCCTTAAAACTGCAGAATGCACTTCAAAATTCACTTTTATTTCACCTTTGCAGGCTCCGTGCCAAATCAATCTGTCCGGCATAATCACAATTTAAACACTTCTGAAAGGACATTTTTAAAAGACTTACAATCCATGGCCCTGGGCCCCTTAAGATGCATTGGACTGAGTGAATAGCCTTGGGTTTAAGCTGACCCTTCACCCCGTGTTGCATTCTGCTTGGACAAATAGCGCTGATGAATAAAAATGAGGGGGGTGCGAGTTTGTTATAGACGCCCCCCTCGTCGGGCCTCCGTCCTCCCTGTGCCAATGCACATGAGAAATATAGTTTTTCCCACAGTGGCGCTGGCAGACACGTCTGGTGGGTAAACTTTGCTGGATTAAGAGTTTTCTTCAGATGCCTGGGCCGCATCTGTTTATCTAGCGGCTTCAGGGAGAAAAGGCAATTAGCACACCAACACAAGCCCCGATCCTAAACACTCACGGCCGGCGTGCATCAACCTGACCCCTCTGTAGCGTCCGGAGGGATTTGCTAATTAGTTACAGTATGTGCCTGTATTGTATGGCTTCTGAAGGGACACTGTTGGGAGCTGGCAGGCCGAGGGACGGCTGTTGTCTGAGCAGCGTAAGCCGATTGAGACAGAGCTGGCATGGGCCGTCCAGGCTATGTGGAGGTCAGAATGACCTATGACCTTCCAAAGCTAATTCAGCACATGCAGATTTGGAGCGTTAACTAAAATCACTGGATCAGTATGCAAGCTCTCAACTTTTCTGTTGATCTTATGTTGCATGCATTTAATTGCATTTTAAAACACTGCTTGTAAATATGATCCCAAAATGCATTTGTTAGAAAAATGCATAAAATAATATATATATATATATATATATAATTTTTTTTTTTTTTTTTTTTTTTTTTTTTTTTTTTTTGTCTGAAGGGATCATTGAGCCAAAACTGAAAATGAACCCCATGTCATTTCAAAACCCCATGAAGAACCATTTGCATAAATAATTTTTAACATTCTTGGAAACTTTCCATTGCATAAGAGGTTCTTTATAGTAGAAACAACAACAACAAAAAAGATTCTTTAGATTATTAAAAGGTTCTTCACACTAGGAAAATACTAGTTCTGGAAGGTTGTTAGGGGAACTAAAAATGGTTCTTCTATGGCATTTTTACAAAAACACACTTTTGAAACCTTTATTTTTAAGAGTGCATGACTTTTTTCCTTTATGTAACATAAAGGAAAAACTTGAAGCTTTCAAGCTTCATAAAGGACGCAAAAGTATCATTAATTAGCGGTAGCTGTCCTGATTTGAGTGTTGTATTTCAAGCCATACAAAACTAAAGCTGAATTTCAATTAAAACGTTGCTCATCCTTGGCATGCTGATAAGTCAGTTGATTCTTGGAATGATTTGTCTTTTTGCATTCAATGTATAAAAAGAAAGCCATACTGTTTTTGAGTCATGACGTCATGGAATTATTTACATTTTTGGGTGAACTGTCCCTTTAAGCAGAAGCTGTGTTTCGATGTCTTATAACACTGAGACCTTTTACCAACCTTCTGTATGTCTGATCTCTAAATAAAGGCCTTGACCCTACACTTTGACCCCTATAAGGCCCAAACAGGGACATTTCAGCACTGACAGAATGAAAAGTGGCCATCAACTTTTATACCCCGTTTGGGTTTTAACGCGAGTCGACACCTAAACGATACATTCTTACAAACGATGCATGTTTACAGAGCTGAGAGGCTGCCATTAGAGCAAGACTCGATAGTGATCAGAGATGTCTGTGTTTATTCTGCTCACATGGCTACGACGGACACAACTGTTTTTCCAAGATTTGGACGTGTTAAAGGGATAGTTCACCAAAAAAGGAAAGCTGTGTCATTGTTCAGTCACTTATGTTGTTCGCAAGCTGCTCTTTTGCTTACAACTAAAGTGGAAACCGTCGTGATTGACATTCACTTTAACTGTATGGAAAAGAGTAGCTTGAACATTATGCTAAATATCTCCTTTTGTGTTCCACAGAAGAACGAATGTCTTATAGGTTTTTCTAAGTGAGTAAATGATGACAGAATTGTCATATTTGGCCGAACAATTCCTTAAATCTGTTTTGCTATCACAAAATATAAAATCCTGGATCTGAAGAATAAAACATCTGTTCTTTACCAGCTGCGTTTGCACACGTATGTAATTCTCTCGGCCTACAGCTCTTGTTTTCTCCGTGTTAGCAGAAACAAAGTGGTGAATGCATCTGTACATATTTTAACACGTTAGTGGGAGCAGAGGCTGTAAAATAAAGATGGTAAATCAACCTTTTGTATATTAAAAATGTTATTTACGTTTGTGCAATACAAAAAGGATGGTTTATGGTTTTCTTCTTGGCCCCGGCTCTTTTTTTCCAGCACCTCGTAACAGAGAAGCTTCAATAAAACCTCAACAGTGGTCCTCCTCGAGGTCAAATATGTGGGTTAACTGCTGGATTATCACAAAGCTCCCACTTTGCTCGGCATCTCCATCAAGGAGGACATAATCGTCTTTTTGTCTCCCTTTGAGGCACCGTTGATGCGCTCTGAAATGAAGCCGTGTTCTGCATTCAGTCTTCTGAGCTCTGAACTGTCAGCTTTACTAAACTCTGCAAGAACACCCTCCTTCTCCTTCTAAGCTACCATATTCCCCCCATAGCCCCAGGATGGACATGTTTCCACAGTCAATGTCCTCGCTTGACCCAAAAGCACAATGAAGTCCAGAGGAGGAGGGATGTTACAGAAGAGCAGCGGTGCATCCTTGATGAACTCTTTCAAAGGTTCAGTGGCATTCTGGCTCCCTTCAAATGAATCTGAAAAGAAGGGTAAGTAATTTCCTGCTCTGTTATGGATTACAAAGACCAGTCACTAGGTCTCAAACTTTTCAGGAGAATCAGGAATTCCCCTCATTGCTTGAAGGATCAACACTTCCGGTGCACGTCTAGAGAAACATCTGACTGGATGTTACTGCAAACAGAGACGGCCCAATGTTCTCACGTCATTCTGGATCTATAAAGAGCTTTGATCGGAGTAAAGTGCTCTGTTATGTCTCCGGAGACTATAAACTGCTCATAAACGTTGAATTAGAGAAGCAGTGAAGACAAAGACACAACAGTCTGGATGCCAGAACACGGTGAGATGTGTGGTAAACATGATGTTTGACCTCTTTAACCAGCAACTGTACCGAGAAAAGAAAGTAAAGTAAAGAAGAAGAAAAACGAATGGAATTTCATTATTTGGAAAGTTCCGAAACAGTTGTTCTAATGGAACTACAAAAAATATTTGCATAATATAAAATAAGAATCATTTTGGAGTTTTTTTGTACTGCATTTATCCCATTAAGGTTCTTTATGATTGATCCAGTAATAAAAAAATAAAAATAAAAATAAAAAAAAATAAGATTTGAAAAGCAATAACAAAGATATATTACATTTCCACGCCATTTCGAGGTCACATATGTTCAGTCATATCTTGAAAAATTTGAAAAAGATGACTGATGTTATCCCTTTTTTCAAATCAGTTTCAAATTAAAATTTGAGATTTTTTTTTTTTTTTTTTTTTTGCTAATTTTAGTTTATCCTGACACTTTTTTATTGATTCCGTTCAATTTATTTTATGATGTATTCAATAATATATGAAAAAAAAAACATAATTGATTCTGTACATGTTTACTGTATTAAAAAAAAAAACAATGTATATAATAACTAAAGGACTATTTACTTTTCACCTTGTTTTTCGAGGACACGTATTCACATGTATGTATTCAATCAGCACAAACATCAGCACCTCTCGCGATGACTTACCCTTAGATAAGACACTTACCCTTTTAAATCTGTGTGTGTTCGTGTGGAGTTGATCTGATGTCTGTGTGTCTGTGGAGGATGGATGAGATCAGGAGACATCTGATGACTGACTGATGAGGTCGCCAGGGACAGAAAGCTTATAAACAGAACTCCAGACAGGCAAAGTGACGAGCTCCACGGCTCTGACATCGTTATTCCGAGCGTCTGAACTGATGCAGCTGATGAAAGTCTCAATCACTCAATCACTCTCTCATCCACACGCGCTGTTGCGAGCCGCAACTGACATCAATGAAAGAGATGGAAAGCGTGGAAAACTTTCAGCCAATCAGATTGATCCGTGGCTTCAACCAAGAGACAGCCAATCAGAGCTCAGATTCACCGAGCAGAAGTGCGAGGAGTGAGATAGATAGATAGACAAACATTACATGTTCAGATGATCGAAGGCTTTTCTTATCCTCAGCATTTCAAGGGAAAGACGAACACGCAATTTGATCGACTTTGCAATAATAAAACAAGGATTTCGAGTTTGAACATTTAAAACATGAAATTGTGCAGGTATGTTAGGCCTTTATATGACAAATTTTGCATCTTATTTGCAAATATATTTAAACAACTGGTAAAGTTTTAATTTATATTATAGGCTATATATATTATTTTTCTGCATTGTTTTTTTTTTCAAGCTTGTTATTTTCAAAAGTTTATGTGTATGTGTCTGTATGTGTGGTTATGTGTATATCTATCTATCTATCTATCTATCTATCTCTCTCTCTCTCTCTCTCTCTCTCTCTCTATATATATATATATATATATATATATATATATGCTATGCTAGTTCAAAGCATGAGAAACACAACGGTATATACCCATTGTTCAATTAAAATTAAAATGTAAAATGTACATTTTAAACATGTTTTCACATTTTGATTTTAGAATATCAGAATCAGGTATTTTATTAATCATGACGAAATGTTTTAAAGTGAGAAAATGACAAACCGACACAGAATCCAACAAATCCATTTGCTTACACCTTAACTGATGTTTGCGCTGTTGTTATTTTCCCTCCAAAATGATGTCACTTCCTGAAGGATGATGTCGTTATGAGCTTTATTATTTAAAGTTATCTTACTTTAAGCTTGTGCATTTAGAAAATAGCATGGAGAAAATGTTAGCATTCGGTAACATTGGTAATATTCATTATCTAAGATGTGGTTTTACATTTAATTTGTCAGCCACTGCTGTCCTTTGACAAAAGACAAATCTAACACAAATCACTGGCATGGGAGATATGTAGTGTATATTCCCAGTCTGTTCACTGGAGAGAACACAACGCCAGTCTCTTCCCTCGCCGACAGTGAAGCCGTCCAGATGTCTGAAGGTTAGTGGTTGGGTAATGAACTACCCCTCACACAGGGGTGTAAATGTACACTAACACCACCACTAGAAGATTGAGGATGATAGCAGTGACCCCGATCAGGCAGAATACTCTCTCTGGGGCTCCTCTGGGGCCACTGGCTCCTCCTGAGTCCAGACGTCTGTGAGCAGTTCCTGTGACAGACAGATTCCTCAGTTCACCTGTGGATTTACCATTCATCAGTCCAATAATGCCTTGAGAGACTAATACACTGACATTTTAAAGTGTTTAAATTAACCAGGGAATGCATGGGATTATTCAATAATATTCTCTTCTAATTTCCTATTCATTATGATTATGCCAAAATAACCGCTTTTTTTTGTTTATGGTGAATAAGTAGAGTGAATGATTTTAATTTGAAATGTAAAAATACATGCACAATTTATTATGGGATATGTAAATGAATATATTAATTTATTTGGTTAATTTAGTAAAATGTTTATTATCATATTTATTTAATATTAACATAAATATTCATATTAAATAATATTTATATTAACCATAATTAATTAAAATCGAATTCATAAATATACAAATACATTTTAACAAAAATTAATGAATTGATTGTGTAATATAGAAATGTAATTATCATATTTAAGCTTGCAAACACTCATCCATAATAGGTTTTTGTGTTTAGTAAATGTCTTGAAATATTCTGGACACATGCTCCAGTTCTCCCCCCACTGATTTCAGCCCCTTTTTAATAAAACTGTGCTAAATGTTTGCTGTTGTGCATCATATTCACTAGATGGCACTCAAAATCAAAGTAAATGTTTCACTAAACAGAACATAAATGTAGCTCTTTAGCTTGAATCACTACACATAAAATCACTTCACATGCAGCCAGTCAATAGAAGCATACGGTCAAACAGAAAGAAATAAAGAATATAATGGAATACACTCCTAAATATTTTCACATAACACATAAATCTTCAGTACTGATATTTCATTAATACATGTACTTTAAATATTTAAGTCAAGTGACCAATTTAAATATCATTTTAAAAATACTTGCTAAAAATGCTCCTGAATAGTCCCTCCACCTCACTACAAGTGCACATTTAAGCTGTGTTTAAACACACTAAGGGGTGTTTTCTGGGAAAAAGAGTGCAAAACAGGACCCTTCTGAATGTCATATGCTTTCTGAGCCCTTCTGGAGAGTGCTGGGACTTTTGAAGGTGAATTGAATTCTTGCTTTCAGTGCAGAAAGCATAATCCCTGTAGCCCAGGCTGTGCATTAACAGGAGAGACTTTCCTCTGATAAAGCCTGACACAGAACTAATTGCACAAGACCTCAGAGAGTCGGCAGAAAGAGAGATCAGATGGGGCTGAAATGTTAGAATGGCCAATTACAGTTTGCCGTTTCTAATGAGCACTCAGGGTATAATTAGAGGTCAGAGGTCAGTGAACTATAACCGAGGGGTCACAACAGTGGTGAAGTAGGTTCAGATTCAAATGTAGTACATAATCAGACAGTATGCGATTTAACTATTTAGCATGACTTAAGTAATACAAATAATTCTAGCTGATTTTGAAGAGATCAGTTTGTGACTCCCCAAAGCTCTTATGTGGCCCCACGTGGAAAGCTGTTTCTGTAAAATACTTTAAAAAGAAAAAAAAATCCAAACATAATAGTTGTGTCAATAATTCAGGATCCTGCTTCCAGCAAGAGGTCTGTAAACACAACAGATCTTCACTCCGTGTGTCCTCCTGTACCTGCGCAGGGCTGATATAACAGCAGGACACATACAGGAGCTGCCTCGTGTCCCAAGAATACACTATTACAAATCAAACCTGTTTCTGTTATGGGAGTTCAGGAAGAGGACATGGCACATGACAGTGGCCACGCTGAAATATTTATAACTGCCTTTACGTTTGAAAGGTTTAGGTCTGAGGCTGACAGAGGTTCTATGGCTTTATGGGATATGGCATATGGGACTATGAGAATATGGGAGCATTCGTTACAAATCCTCATACATCTCAATTCAGTAAAAAGAAAATGAGGGAAAGAAAGCAGGGACTTTCCATGAATAGGTTACATAATAGATCTTGAAACTATTTTTATTTTCAGCAAATATTCAGTGAAAGAGGTGCTTGACCTATTTGAGCCTTTTAATTTTTTGGTTGTTGCTCATTTTATACAAAGTACAGTTAATTTTGTACAGCCCTAATACCAATTATATTTTCCCATTAACTAAATAAAAATCAGCTTGTCAGTTAAAATAAATTTGACAAAAAATTCTGTAAAAACTGCGAGCATAAAATGTATCATTCACACCTACTTTCCAAAATTTGAAATTATTAAACTGAATTATTTGTATTATTATTATTTTTTTTTTTTTCAAAATCATGATGATTTTAATTGCTGAATACAGTGGAGAAGGTCAAGATCAGGTGGGACGCCAAAACTTCCATTGTATTGAACAGGTACTGAGATTTAACACATTTAAAATTAGCTACTTTTCAGGCTAGGTTATAGTTATATTAGTTTATCAGACACATATACAGATTCTCACAACAGAGCCTCATTGGACATTTAGAACTGTTTTCATCATACTGCATCTTTCATATCGTATTTACATTGCTGGGTACTTTCCGGATAGTGCTTGTAAATATATAGAAGATGACATGGCATAGTCACGTTGGGATGCCTCTGTCCATGAGAGCAGATGGCTTTGTGTTCGCTGCAGGCATTCCAGCTCCCAGCGGTCACGCTCACCCCCTCAACTTATTTTACTGACGTTTCCCATCCGAATGAGCAAATCAGAGAGAGGGAAATCTCTTTTTATACTTTCAGACATCATCTATTCTATTTTTATTTTATTTTTGCATCATGTACCAGAAAACACAATATGCCAAGGGCTTAATTCATAAAATCAGCCATGCTGAGTGCTTTTGTTGAAATTCCTAGGGATTCCCTTGATAATAAACACTGCATTTTCTAGAATGTTTTTTTTTTTTTTTAAATGAGCTCAGAGCACAGAAACTCTGTGGTTGAAATAAATTCTTAAAGGGACCAAATGAAAATCCATTCATGTTGTTTGAAACCTGTATAAACCAGTGAAAGACAAAGGAGATGTTAAGCTGAATGGAAGTCAGTCACCATTCATCTCCACTGCATCTTTTTATCCACACAAAGGAGGTGAATGTTGAGCGAATCTGTCATTCTGCCTAACATCTCCTTTTGAGCTCCAAAGAAATATAAAAATGACAGATTTGTAATTTCTGGGAAAACCCACCTCTAAAAAACGAAAAAAAAAAAGAAAAAAAACATCAGATCTTCATGTCAACTTTATTCAATAATCTTTCTTTCGAAACATTGCGGAAGAAGCTAAAAGCCCATTTCAACAGTCAAAACCATTTCATATGATGTTATAAAAGCATATTTCTAATGCTATATTTCTCTTATTTCACATTACTCAAACCATTTTTGCTGTACAAAACTATAACAACACTATGCCTTCATCAGGCTGAAGTTGCAAAAAAGCACACTGAGTAAAAAGTGTAAGTCGAGATACACAATTACGAGCGTGACAGTGACAATAGAGGTCGTCAATGCACCTTTCAAGTAAACGTTCCTGCAAAACTCTGCTGAACACCTGAGAACAAGACGTCGTTGTGGCATTCTGCTCTGTTGTGCTTTATAAAGAGACAATTCAACATAAAACAAGAAATTCAATAACCATTATTTCTACATATCATATCTTCAACATAATATTGCACTCCTCCAGATCCAGCTCAGCTGTAAGTGAAATTCACACACATCTCAAATAGCATTTATTAATTACTGTAAGTCCAGAACATGCAATTATAATCAAGACTCTACAAATGAACCATGAACAGGTGTACAAATAACGGACGACCACCTTCTAACTGAAACGAAAAGGTTTTAGCTTAGTTTTGAACGTAATGCTTGCGTTTTCTCGACTGATTGAATAGGTCAGGCACTGCTTGATGGTTTTTGGTAATGAAACATGAAGCCAGTATGTTCTCCTCGGCTTTACTGTCATTTCTTCAGATGAGGGCATCCTGTCTTTTGAGATCTTAGAAGGTGGTGTAGATGTAGACGAAGATGACCACCAGCAGGTTGAGCACGGTGCCGATGATCCCCAGTATTGCCAGAATCCTCTCCTCGCGGTCGTTCTCTGGCTCCTCCACGATGGCCTGACACCTGTGATGATGGCCATGGGGGAGCATGTTTAATATCACTGATCCCCACCTCCAGGAGGCGCCACGCTTGCTACAGAGAGAAAGACAGAGACCTGTGTCAAGACTTTAAAAAATAAATAAAATGATATCATTTTATGGTATTACAGTGTTACTAAAACTGATGTTACATTGTTATGGTGTTACAGTGTTACTAAACTGATCTCACATTGTTATGGCGTTAGTGTTACTAAAACTGATTTCACATTGTTATGGTGTTAGTGTTACTAAAACTGATTTCACATTGTTATGGTGTTAGTGTTACTAAACTGATCTCACATTGTTATGGCGTTAGTGTTACTAAAACTGATTTCACATTGTTATGGTGTTAGTGTTACTTAAACTGATATCACATTGTTATGGCGTTAGTGTTACTAAAACTGATGTCACATTGTTATGGTGTTACAGTGTTACTAAATTGATGTCACATTGTTATGGTGTTACAGTGTTAGTAAAAGTGATGTCACATTGTTATGGTGTTACAATGTTAGTAAAACTGATGTCACATTGTTATGGTGTTAGTGTTACTAAAACTAATGTCACATTGTTATGATGTTAGTGTTACTAAAACTGATATCACATTGTTATGGCGTTAGTGTCACATTGTTATGGTGTTAGTGTTACTTAAACTGATGTCACATTGTTATGGCGTTAGTGTCACATTGTTATGATGTTAGTGTTACTAAAACTGATATCACATTGTTATGGCGTTAGTGTCACATTGTTATGGTGTTAGTGTTACTTAAACTGATGTCACATTGTTATGGTGTTAGTGTTACTTAAACTGATGTCTCATTGTTATGGTGTTAGTGTTACTAAAACTGATGTCACATTGTTATGATATTAGTGTTACTAAAACTGATGTCACATTGTTATGGTGTTAGTGTTACTTAAACTGATATCACATTGTTATGGCGTTAGTGTTACTAAAACTGATGTCACATTGTTATGGTGTTACAGTGTTACTAAATTGATGTCACATTGTTATGGTGTTACAGTGTTAGTAAAAGTGATGTCACATTGTTATGGTGTTACAATGTTAGTAAAACTGATGTCACATTGTTATGGTGTTAGTGTTACTAAAACTAATGTCACATTGTTATGATGTTAGTGTTACTAAAACTGATATCACATTGTTATGGCGTTAGTGTCACATTGTTATGGTGTTAGTGTTACTTAAACTGATGTCACATTGTTATGGCGTTAGTGTCACATTGTTATGGTGTTAGTGTTACTAAAACTGATATCACATTGTTATGGCGTTAGTGTCACATTGTTATGGTGTTAGTGTTACTTAAACTGATATCACATTGTTATGGCGTTAGTGTCACATTGTTATGGTGTTAGTGTTACTAAAACTGATATCACATTGTTATGGCGTTAGTGTCACATTGTTATGGTGTTAGTGTTACTAAAACTGATATCACATTGTTATGGCGTTAGTGTCACATTGTTATGGTGTTAGTGTTACTTAAACTGATGTCACATTGTTATGGCGTTAGTGTCACATTGTTATGGTGTTAGTGTTACTTAAACTGATGTCACATTGTTATGGCGTTAGTGTCACATTGTTATGGTGTTAGTGTTACTAAAACTGATATCACATTGTTATGGCGTTAGTGTCACATTGTTATGGTGTTAGTGTTACTTAAACTGATGTCACATTGTTATGGTGTTAGTGTTACTAAAACTGATGTCACATTGTTATCGTGTTACAGTGTTACAAAGACTGATGTCACATTGTTATGGTGTTACAGTGTTACTAAATTGATGTCACATTGTTATGGTGTTATAGTGTTAATAAAGCTGATGTCACATTGTTATGGTGTTAGTGTTACTAAAACTGATGTCACATTGTTATGATATTAGTGTTACTAAAATTGATGTCACATTGTTATGGCGTTAGTGTTACTAAAACTGATGTCTCATTGTTATGATGTTAGTGTTACTTAAACTGATGTCACATTGTTATGGCGTTAGTGTTACTAAAACTGATGTCTCATTGTTATGATGTTAGTGTTACTTAAACTGATGTCACATTGTTATGGCGTTAGTGTTACTAAAACTGATGCCACATTGTTATGGTGTTACAGAGTTACTACGAGCTTGCTAGGACATTGAAGATGGTGACCAGAGTGTTGCTAGGAAGTCATTAGGGCATTCTGGAAGGTTTGTATATGCATTAATAGTAATTTAATTAATTTAATTTAATTAATTAATTTAATTTAATTAAATTAATAGTAAAATAGTGATAAAGTGTTAACAGGTGGTTGCTAGGGTGTTCTTACTGGCTGATATGGTGTTGCTAAGAGCTTGTTAGGACCGTTCTGGGTGGTTGCTAAGTTGGTAGGGGGGTTCTTATGTGTTTGGGGTGGTTGCTAGGGTGTTGCTTAGGCTGTGTGAGTGGCTGCTAGGGTGTTTTAGGTGTTTTAGGGTGTTGCTAAGTTGCTAGTGAGTTGTGAGTGCTTTTAAGTGGCGTCCTAGGGTGTTGCTATTCATTGGTGACTGTTAGACTGTTACTAGGTAGTTGGTAGAATGAGGCTTGGTGGATCATTTCTTAGTCAAAAGTTATGGCTCTGTCTAGACCCTTTCACTGTAAATCTTGGTGATCACTTTTAGTCATCTGACAGGGGGAAAGATATTCTGACAGCCTAGAACAATAATCTTCAGGACACAATAATCAAACATTAATACCAGCCCTTGATTTTATCTTAATATTAAAAGCAATCAATATTAAAATGTTGGGAATAAAAAACTCAACTTTGAGATAAAAAAATATTGTATTGAGAAATCTTCACATGAACAATTGTACATTTTGCAATTGTAGATTTTTAAAGGCATTTCTTTGGGATGGCAGAAATATTCATGCATACATGACTCCTTCATGCTTGGTTCATGCGTTATGAAATCTAACAAATGATGAAGTCATACAAAGCATATTACAGTTTACTGAAGGGCTTGTTCTTAAAATAGAAATCCTTGGGTTGTCGTGTCTGTTTTGTTTCAAGAATCCACGTGATCCACGTGTCAAAGTGAATGTTTTATAATGCATATTCACAATCATGGCATCCGTTTTTGCCACCTTGTCATTAAACGGCTAATCTGTTGGACAAGAACTGAGCAGATGCACACGCTTTGAGGGCTGCCAGAAAACATGCCCGTTAAAGATGGCCATTCATCTTCTCAGGTGTTGTGTATTTCTTGTTTTCATCATAGAAGATGGCTGGAGGTCAGCAGCACTGAGCCGAGCAGCTGTTGCAGCAGCATAAGGACCCATGAGAGCCTGTGAGACAAGGCTGTCACCCTCTCTCCACTTTGCTCAGGCTTAGCCATTCAGCAGTGAAACACGATTATTTCCAACCCAATTAGGGGGGAATAGAAGTGGCACCTCCTCGCTCTCATCAGAAAGGCACTTGCACATGGCCTGAACACCTTGCGAGGCTCAGAGGGATATTCCACAACCATGCGTAACAGCCAAATGGCTTCTAGAAATGAGGGGGAGTCGAAGTAACGGAATGAAAGAGATACACTGAGAAGAGAGGAAAGAAAGGAAAAGAGTGCAAACAATGATTTTCTGGATCCCAAATTTAGAACAAGAATTTAAACACTTGTGTATAGAGCTGGGTACTGGTTACATTTAATCTGGATTATGTAATCATTTTCTAATCACAAGTACTTGTAATTAGATTAACATTTTCAGAAGTACTTTTTTATTGATTACATTTCATCTTTTTGGTTAGTGATTTATTTTGATTGGTGTTATTTTAAAATTATTTATATTAATTTGACAATTTATTTGATTTGATTTAATTATTAGCTTTTCATTAAATTCTCGGACCCTCTGTAGTTCCTTTACGAACCCCAGTTTGGGAAACCTTGATGTAATACAACAATACAATGTATAATGCACTTCATGTTGTTAATGGCGAATGGAATATATTTTCTTACTCTGTGTATATTACCCTATTTAAATCAATATGATAAACAGGTTAGGTTAAAAGCAATCAAAAAATTGTCTGATTACATTACCTGTAATGGATTACATTACTAACTACAATTATTGTCATGCAATTTAGAATCAGTTACAGAGATTTGTAAGTAATCTACCCTGCACTGTTTGTGCATTATATAGAATCTGGGGCTTCTATATACTACATACTATATGCTTACTGGGGAAAGTTTAATCTGGATCAGAATGATCTGGATTTGGAAATCCCATGTTTGCTATTCAGGATCAGGTAACTCATCTTACTTTTGTGCCGTTTTTTTTTTTTTTTTTTTTTCTCAAAGCATAATTGGAATTTGATCATCTTCATGCAGATACACACTTTTTCAGATTTGGAAATCTGGATTATTAATGCTCTATGGAGCCTCTAAAGGGACAATAATAATAATAATGAAAATAATAATAATGAGATGGTGGGGTTTGTGTCTGGAATGCCAATGTTTTGCATTCTAGTTTTGCACTGCATTAGAAGAATTTTTTTTATGCATGTATAAATACATAAATAAACTTTCAAACTTTAAATATAATATTTTTGTTTGATATTGACTGCTTTTTGGGTTTAAGGGATATATTACATGTTACAAATGTTGTTTTTATTTATTTATTTTATCAAAAGTATCCCAATCTTATTGTGACGAGTGGGGCGGGGCCGAGGGACGTGGGAACGAGGAGTGAGGCCAGGTGTAGTGATTGGAGATGAGCTGCACCTGCGACCCACCACCGGTCTCGAGTCCCACATAGGCGATGGAAGGATATAAAACTGGAGCGACGACAGTGAAGGATGAGAGAAGACCAGGCCTGGGTTTTATTTGATGTTTTGATTTTTATTTGCGCGCATCAGTCGTCCGTGAGGGGCTGATGCGCTGTTTTGGTTATTTTGTGATCATTAAAGTTTCAATTGATTGTGCGCCAGTTCCCGCCCCCTTCTTCCCGATGATTATGGAGTTTATATTATTACACTTATTTAAAAATCTAATCAGATTGCTTTTGAACAACTGCCCCCAGATGATAAAACTATAATCAAAATCTCTATGGCATTTTCCATACTTACCTTCAGAAACCCTATGTATTTCTATATCATTAAATTTGTAGATAATTGTTATTAGCGTTAGCATTTGGAATTTTAGATTTTTTTTTTATTTTTATTTTTTTATACAGATGCATCTCAATAAATTAGAATGTTGTGGAAAAGTAAATTTATTTTAACTCAAATTGTGAAACTCTTGTATTAAATAAACGACTTCAGTCTGTGTGCACCTTTTTTAAAATTCTTTGGTTCTTTTAATTGTGATGATTTTGGCTCACATTTGACAAAAAACTACCAATTCAATCGATGTAATTTTGCACAAAGAAGAAAGCACGACATTACGTATGTGTCTGAAAATATAAATAGCTGCGGTATATTTGTAGCAATTGCCAAAAAAAAACAAACATTGCATGGATTATTATTATTATATATATATATATATATATATATATAAAATAAAGATATGCCAAAAATCATTAGGACGTTAAGTAAAGATATTTTGTCAATTTCCTGCTAATATATCAAAACTTAATTCTTGATTAGTAATATGCATTGCTAAGAACTTTACTTTAAAGGCGATTTTCTCAGTATTTTTTTTTTCTCAGTTTTTTTTTTTTTTCTCAGTTTTTTTTTTTACACCCTCAGATTCCAGATTTTCAAAAAGTTGTATCGCTGCAAATATTGTCCTCCTTACAAACCATACATCGATGGAAAGTTGATTAATTCAGCTTTCAGATTGTGTGTAAATCTCAATTTGGAAAAATTGACCCTTATGACTGGTTTTGTGGTCCCAAATTATATAAAATACACTGATCTATATTTTTAGCCCAAAACACATGAGCAGCATGGCGGAAAGTGTGAAGAGTGAACCAATTAGTGTTCTGCAGTGAGTCTAGCTCCACTCTTTAGGTACCGGACTACTATGCTAGGTACACCAACGAAAGGTTCCAAAAATGTGGTACAGTATGGTTCACTAATTTAGTACCAATGGAAACGGTAATTATTGCGTAGCGAACTGTACTGCACCGCTCGGTGGAAGCAAGCCATTAAAAAGGGCACCGTTGAGGGGTCAGCGGTTTGTAGGGGTGTCTGAAACCATAGTGAACGCTATCAAGAGCACCCATTCAATCCCATAATACAAAACACTATGGAGTGTACAACTGATATACACTAAACAGCTAGTGAATACCCATAATGCACTGTGATTTTGTGCCGAATTAATTCACAAGACTCCCCAGAAGATGGCGCTTGCAGCTGAATCATCCATCCATTCATCCAGTCCCAAACCACTTGTCCAATGTGGGAACAGCCTAATATCATAGAGCTATACATTTCTTTGTTATTGATTATTAGTTTAATTAAGGTTTACACAAACTAGTTTTCATGAGAGGGTTCAAGATAAATCTTTTCATTAATATTGGAGCCGCCAGTTAAGTTTGAATTATTATTTAACAGCAAACACAAACTATGCAAAAATGGCACTCAGTGCTCAAATTTGCTCTCAAGTTTTAATTCAGTTGGACTATATTAGTGAACTAATGTAGGGAGTAGTGAATGAGGGTGTAGGATGCGATTTTTAACAGCAGTTGTGTTTTTTTAGTCTTTATAGTGCTCCATATACCAAGAGTACAAAAGCGAGAGGAGCATGTTCTCGGTTCAGTGACATGTACTGTATGGCTCTATATGTCATGGCAGCGAGCTGTGTGAAAACTGGAGGAACTCCGGTGCTGTGTTGAGTCAGAATTGTACAAACGGAGAAAAAAAGGGAAGAAAAAGTGGGGGTGGAAGATTAGACGAATGAAGGATGGGTCGGGTTGACTCACACTGTGTGAGCCCAACAGCCTAAAACCACTGTCAGAAAAATCAGCATCATCTGATGAGCTCAATGAGTCAAGCAACTTGTTCTATCCATTTTACTTAGGAGCTCTTTAAACGAACACAATGGTTCACAACAAAACAACACTAGTGCTTGAAGCCAGGATGAAGAGTTTGTATTACATGTGTTTTTTGTTTTTTTTTACTCTATCTAACTATCTGTTAGGGGTGTAACGGTACACAGAGGTCACGTTTTCGTACGCACCTCAATCTTGGGGTCACTGTTTATACGAGTTTGGTAGAACAGGATATGTATTCTTTCATTTATTTAGAACAATTTAGAACTAGAATTAGAATTAGATTGTATAATTACAAGATTTAAAGCAAAAACAGAATGGTTTGACTTCAGCTTTGTGAAATTATGCTACATAAGACACCTGCACAAAACAAAAACAGCAGACAGGCTGAATGAAAATACAAATTCACTCTCTGACAGCAGGTGGCGCTTATGGACTAGCAGCCATATAGAGTATCTATCTATCTATCTATCTATCTATCTATCTATCTATCTATCTATCTATCTATCTATCTATCTATCTATCTATCTATCTATCTATCTATCTATCTATCTATCTCCAGTGAAAAGCCTAATTCAGAACATCCGTAAACTGATAGTGTGTGTGTGCTATTGTATGCACTGAAACGAACAGGTTTTTTTCTCATCCAGGCTCTTCTGTGCTAAACAACAGCAGACCTCCAATATCTCCGGCTGAGATCATCAGTCAGAACAGTCTAACCATAGCAAAAGCATATCAGGCCACAATGTGGTCAGAGATTGTGAAAGGAATGCAAAATAAAACCCTCAGTTACAGAAAGCATGTGTGTGCAGTCCGGAGAGAGTGAGAAAGCAGGCCAGAGCCGGTTTGAATTCAGAATGAATACTGAACACAGGAGTACACATTCAGCTCAGTACACAAAGCATGCATTAGTGATAACCTTTCAGATATAGCCACACTGCAATATTAATATTATAAGGGATCTCAAAGAGCCAGTGTATGTTTAATGTGGCTAAAATTAGATCCTTACTATGAACATGACAGATACCTGTAATGGGAACCCTCTTCCTAAAATATAATAAATTGATACATATATAAATTAATATCATATAAAAAAAATAAGTGAAATTGTCTTCTTTAGTGTATTTTAATTGCTTAATTTATTTAAATGTTGATTTATTATTAATACTAAGTTTAATAACCCACTAGCCACATTTTATTTCATTCATAAATTGTGCTATATTTATGATAAAGTTATTTTATTAAATTTTATTTAGTTATTTTTTAAGATATTTTATTTAGAAACGAAAATTGCTGAAATATCCAGACTATTAGAAGGTTTATATATATATATATATATATATATATATATATATATATATATATATATATATATATATATATATATATATATATATATATATATATATATATATGAAAACAAAAATATTTAATATTATAATTTTTCTTTTTATTATTTTAATTAAGTTATTTAATTGATTAGAGTTTTCAATTATTTATTAATTTAACGTGTGTTATTATTAATACATCCATTTGGATAATTCTAATTCTAACAAAAAGTGCAAAGGTGCAACTTTAAAAGTTCTGCCCCAGATGAGTTGTTATTCTTCAAAGTTGCTCTTTTTCCTCAAAGTGTATTACATAACACAGGACAAATAACAGTTACGAGTATTTATAATAGAAAACAAACAAACAAACAAACAATCAACACTTTTCCACATCTTCATGTGTACTGTCCATCTAATGCTAAATATTTAAACATGTTTTCACTTTTCACACATTTCACTTCAGGTTTTATATTTAAAGACAATACATTCAATCACTCCAAACTTTCTTTGTGTTTTAAAAGTGCATTTAAAAACCTCAAAACTCACTCATTCTGAAAAATCGATTGGTGTTCGAGCTTTATTTTTAACAAGCTTGCGCAACAAATTTATGTTCTTCACAAGCCTTTAGGTCAATGATGATAAACTATATTAGTCACAACAGCAGAAATACTTCTCTTTTTACCCCTAAAATGTATTCTTTTCACATGCAAAGTCAGTCTTTACATTAAAGCCACATCAGACGAAATCAAACATACCACAGAGGACCACAGAGATGGCAGAAAATCATCCCCTTAAACATCAAATCTCTGTAAACTCTGATTCAGATTTTTACACACGTGATTCTTCTGAAGCATGAATCCAGTGTCCTTAGGCTATATATAAAACACTTTTCAGGAAGTAAAAATGAACAATTACTTCCTCACACATCTGAATCATCCACCGACCCTTAATGACTGCATAAAAACGTCTCCATCTATTGCGAATGAAGAGCAGACAGATGACTCCATGTCACTGATAATCAGGAAATCTAAAGTGATGCCAAGTTTCCAGAGGCACTAATTGGCACATAAATCAATCAAAGTAATTAATAGACTCGAGCTTCACTGGACGTGTGCCTTTATTCTCACTCATTCAGTGCCTGCACCCAGACTTCCTTTCAGCTCCAGCCAATGCAGGCAAAAATAGCTTCACATGAAGACGAGGTCAGAGGAAGAGAAGGACGAGAAATGCCCTCAAACTCTCAGATAAAAGACCAGAGTGTGTTTAGGCCTTGTACATCAGCCTCGTATTTGCATCACAGATTTTAGTTGTTGAGTCCAAACAACACCATTAAACTGACACGGAGACCTCTTAAGCCCGAAAGACTCGAAATAGTAGAGCCTCCTCCCTAATGGAGCGTCTGTGGCCCAGATCTGTCTGCTTTCAAAGTCGACTTGCTCTGACCAGCATTTGAGACAAGTTGGGGACATTCCAGGTCCACACACAGACATCCCTAAATACTTCTGTCTCAAAACCAGGTTGGGCTCACCTCAACAAGCTGACTTTCCTCTCACGATTCAGTTGCACCTTTGCAGAAAGTCATTTTAACTTTTGAGTCACCCAGTATGGAGCCCATTAAATAACATGCAGGAAAAAAAATTGTAGGCTAAATCGTGTGCACGATTTACTAATTCGTTCCCTCACTATAATAAAAATTGCACATGATTACAATTGTGTTTCCTTGATTTACTATTTCACTTGATTTATAAATTGTGTGCACGATTTAGGAAATCGAGGGAACACAATAGTAATCATGTGCACGTTTTAGTACAGTGAGGGAACGAATTAGTACATTGTGCGCACAATTTATTTATTTTTTCTTGCATGTCATGTGCGGGGCTCTGTAACCCAGACTGAAATCCATCAGGGTTTCTGCAGGTCCTAGAACTTCTTAATTCCACAAATGAAGGCTTCAAAAGCTCTTAAATCAGAGCAGAAAGTCTCAAATTCATAAAGTCATGCCATTAAATGTTGCATGCACTACAATCAAGCAAGCAAGCAATAAAGTTTTTCCTATTTTTGTTTTGTTCTCCAATACAAATATTTAAACATCAAGATACATTGAGTAAGGAGTAATTGATGACGGACCGTTGAATTATTAGAAAAATAATTTTTCGGAGCCCATACATAACTTCGAGCTTCTCATAAAACAAGACAATATTACTACATTTTGCTTCTGAAGTAAGCAATCTTTAGATGTTTAATACCTTTGAATTAAGTCATTTTAACTTTTGAGTTTACCCAGGGGTTTAAAAGGCCTAGAAAGATCTTAAATCAGAAAATGTATAAAATCATGACATTAAATGCTCTGAGCATGAATTGCATAATTTCCTTAGTAATTTTTTGGGTTTCCAATATAAATATCTAAACATCCTTAAATCAAAACACATTTACATGGGATGATTTTTTTTTATTTATTTATTTATTGGAGAAACTGAACAAAATTAAGTGAGTTTATGCTTAATACAAAAACAAACATACGTCATTGGGTTTTAAAACCTTTTTCTGAACTCCTTTGGCATATATTTGTTCTTGTTTTAGTCATGAACTCACTTATATATATATATATATATATATATATATATATATATATATATATATATATATATATATATATATAAAGAATCAAAAAGCAATGGATATCTTTATGGAAATTGCCTTTTCAGACTTAGAATCCAAATATAAAATCCAAGACATTTACATTTAGTTACCATAATAACACACTATCTTAAAATCATAGATATACCTTCATAAAGCCCTGCATTTCACCATATCTCTATCTGTTCCACAGATCTCTGTGCATAGATTGTGCATAATACACATACAGTATCTTCCACATTTTCTTCTGCATAATGCCTTTTCTTTGATCTCTCTGCAGTAAAGGGCAGGGAGAAACTTAAATTACAGTTATATAACAGCAACGTTTGGAAACTTTAAATGAAATTACATTTGGAGGTGGTCAGAAACACGTGTGGAGTCAATGCTAATGCCTCTCAGACAACAGCGAATGGTCTTCTGCTCCAGTCTTCTGGTTCTTCTGCTCCAACAGATGCCAATCAACTACTGTAAATGCATGCACACTGAGTTTTACATGCTTTACTGTGTGCAGTCTGTTTGAGAATGCAAATGCTCTGTAACAATGCTTCTAAGAAAAATTTATATTTTTTTTCTAGGTAACTGGATTCATTTTAGGGGTGGAAAAAAAGATAGCTGGTATTGGAAGACAATGCACTGAGGATAATGATGGAGAAACATTATGAGGACGTAAAGAAAAGACACGTCTGTACACGACTGATCTGAAACCCACCCACTGCATGCAAGTGACGAACACTGAGTTTTGGGTGATTGCGTAAGAGAGGAAATAATGAGATTGCTACGGGTCACTGAACTGAGACCATGCTGAAGACCTTCAGGTCTGCAGAAAGTGAGAGGATTTCACAGTGAGAGTGTTCCCTGCAGAAAACACACTCCCGGCCTCGGGAATAAACCTCTTCTCACTTTTAGCCAGAGAAGAGGGCACGTGTTAATGTGAGTGTCATGAAAACTAATGTGTCCTTAATTTACACACGGCTCAGTCACATCCTTCACAAACACATTTCAGTCCTCTTAAAGTCTGAAGAGGAATAAGGCAGGGTTGCCTTCTTTCGGGTCAGCTCTACAGTTTAATTCATGAACTGTTACTGGGCAAATTAAGAACTTCATTAAAATGTTTACATATTGAAGTTTATTTTAATGAATACTGCTTATCCTTATCGAAAAGTAGTATACTTCACGTTGGTTAAATGACCATGGTGTTGGTGATCTTGATTGACCAGCAAACTGAGCTATTGTGAAGAGGAAGATGAGAAACAAGAGACCAAACAATGCAGATGATCTGAAGACCACTGTCAAAGAAACCTGTGCTTCAGACTACCTCAGCAGAGCCACAAACTGATCACCTCCACGCCACGCTGAACTGAGACAAGAATTAAAGCAAAAGGAGCCTCTACCAAGTATTGAGTACATGTACAGTAAATGAACATACTTTTTTTTTTTTTTATGAAGTATTATAATTTGTTGAGATCATGAATTGGTGGGTGTTTGTTAAATGTGAGCCAAAATCATCACAATTAAAAGAACCAAAGACTTAAACTACTTCGGTCTGTGTGCATTGAATTTATCTAATACACAAGTTTTACAGTTTGGGTTGAATTACTAAAAATAACCTTTTCCACAACATGGTAATTTATTGAGATGCACCTGTATAGTCTCAGTAAACTACTAGCTTAGTAGTTTTATACTGCAAGTATACTTATAAGTTTTCTTTAAGTGAGCTTAACATCGTACTTTAAGTATACTACCATGTCCTTATCTAGGTTTTAATTTGTATATATTTTGTTATATGAATATCTGAACATACAAAACATCAAGCGAAAGAACAGGGTATCTAGCTTCATGCATTCTTTTTTTTTTTTTTAAACACTTTAATGTGGGTAAGTTTAATAAAAAATAAAGAAATAACGTTTTGAACAAAAAGTTGAAAAAAGACTATCAATTGGATTCAGAATGATAATTAAAACCCAGATGTAGTTAATCAACACCCCAAAGCTTGACTGTGATTATTAACTCTTCATCGTTCGACATTTTATTCCATAACGTTACAGTTTTTATGCTGTTTCATGCTGTTTCAGATGATCTTGTTACACGTGTTAGTATCTGAGATGTCTGTATGTTTATCCAACTGGAAACGGCTGCTTCCTCAATTTTCATCTTGATAGTGAATAACCTTTTTGTATCTTCACTGTGGCATAAAATGGCTGTTTTGGATTCTCCTGTAAATCTTGTCAAAGATATTCAAAGACAGTTGGTTATTTACAGTATTTATTTGGTCAGGACAGCGTTGGGTGAGAGAGGCTGTCCTGTGTTTAACAACTTGTGAAGGAGGACAAGGATTTATTGACAGTGAACATGGATGCAACCTGTGGACTGTTGAAAAAAAATTAGGGGCAGTTGGGCTTTGATCGACACCTTTCGTGAATGGACCTTGATGGAGTGGACCTTTTTATAAGACAATATAGTTTTTTCAAGCTCTCGCAAACAAGGGTATGTTAAATATATTTGGGGCAAATTAGAACCCCTAATTTACAATCCTGTGCTATCAGTAAAAACGTGCTTTGGATAAAGAATTAGAGCAAACTGATGAAAATAAAATGAAGGAGTTTCCATAATTAAAATTAAAAGCTGGTGCAGTTTCTTGGAAGCCAAGAAGGCCATATATTTATGGTCCTAAGTATTGGAATAAAGCAAGGGATGTTGAAACATTGTTGAATTACTTGTATGGACAAGCTTATTTAAGCATATGGTTGACAAGGAAAGCTAAGATTATGGAAAAGGTTCCACTAATATTGTTTTAACATGTATGGGTCTGATTCCACTCGTTTAGTCGTTGAGTTTGCTTGTTATGAGCTTACTGGAAAATTGGTAACCTTTGCAAGAAGTTTGGTGTTGAAATTGAATTCTTTGTAACATAAGTGATGGTTTTTTAGAAAATAAATTGTTATAGGATTTGTTTTAGTGCAAAATCATGGAATGCTTATGTAAATCTGGTTTTAATTGTAATTAAAGGGTTTTGTAAAAGCAAAAGTCTCTCTCTCTCTCTCTCTCTTTCTCAGCCGTACACCCACCCACCCACACACACACCCGCACACACACACACACACACACACACACACACACACACACACACACACACAGATGATGATTCATGCTACTATGGTACAGTGGATACAGACTTGAGCTTCTACAAATTAATACCCTTTTTCGTTTTCTTGAGGTCTACCACTATTGTTACCATAGTTTGCATAAAAACAAATATCCAGAATGTAGTTTTTATGAACACATTCCATCTTCCAATTTGAAATACATTTTGAAATTAATTAATTAATTATATTTATATTATATTTATTTTGCTGTCGTGCACATAAATCTTGGCACTTAATTTCTCCTCAGGTTGCTTTTTTTCCTACTTTTTAAATTATTATTTATTTATTTTTTATAAGAAAGCATTTTTTTTTTGTTATTGTTGTTTTTAATTGTATTTATTTATCTATCTACGTTCAGAATTGTATTGGAAGTTTTTGTGGATAAAGGGCTGAAAACAATGGCTGAAATCGGATCAAGAAATTTCACAAATCAGATTCAACCTTGTGTTCCTCACAAACACCGTTGCTCAACGTTTTATGGTGCTTCTGATAAAGTTAAGTCTACAGTGATTTTTTTTTTATCATTCAGTTATTTTTGTTCATTCACATGCATACACAATTTTTATTTGTGTTTTATTTATTTGTAAACCTCTCATTCAGTCCAGTCTTGTGCCTAGTGAACTTGGCTTTGATTTCAGTCATAACTCATTTTTGACTAGACATGTTTCACAATGAGAAATTATGTTGATTTTATCTCTTATGTAATTTACTGCACTTGTAAGCATTTGCATTTTAGCCACAACTTTATATTTGAAGATGACGTTCAAAACTATACTGATTTTCAGTCTTTCTCTCTTCCCCTTGTTATTTCTCCCTTTACAAAAATGTACCATGGTAAACATAACTTGCACTGCGATAGTTAATAAAAGCATAAGCTTATTAGGGAAACCTTTGAAAACGTACCTATACACACAGTTCACCTCGGTTTCCAGCTGAAATGAGCACTAGCGGCAATAAAACACCAACAACATTTATATCATATTATATTATACTATAAAAATCATGAAGATTATTGATTAATAAAGGTATATTTCCGCATTGTTCCTTGCACAATTCTATGTTATGAGCTCAAGACACTTTTATTATAGAGCATGATTTGTTAACTAATACATCTTAACGTTTGCATCACATAAGCAGCTCCATAAGTCTTTCCTAATGTAGTAAACTCGCTCATAGACACACCCGGTACAACACTATACTTGTGATGTGAAGCAGTCGGCGCGAGTCTGTGAAACATGATTCAATATAAATGCAAGATAAAAAATGGAATGCTTCAGAGATTGTGTTTTAATCTCACGTTTACTATTGTTAACACAACCAATCAGTCAGATTTAGTGTTTCTCCAAATACCATCAAAAATAAAGCATTTAGAAAATGACAGAACAATTCTAAAAGCTTTTACACAATCTAAAAAGTTTGTATCATAGCAGATTTTTAAACAGGAGAGAATGGTTTTACAAAGAAACACTTCGTCTTTAAATGGAAAAGTGAAATAGTTTTCTGAAATCAGTGTCTGATCACTCATTGCTCCACGTGTTTGCATGTGACGCATTAAGAAAGCTGCTTTTCTAATACCCAGAGGGCTGTTTACAGGCGTCAGTAGCTTAACACAATCACTGGAGAGCATTAGGGGTAACAGAACGGACTCAGTTCAACAATCAAACCCTCAGAGGGACTCTCATGACCATCTCCTCAAGCTCATTGCACAGTTCAATCACTGTTAGAGACATAGGCCACAATTTAACAGAACTGATCATGTATTAAAAACCTCCACAATCTACATCACAGTTTTGGATTAAATGCTAAAAATGAGTGCACAGTATGAGTGGACTAAACATGAAGCGTCTATCTAAAAAAGTCATTATCCACTGTTGCAAACACGTTCAGAAGTGCAACAGCAAGTAATGCAATGCACGTATTTTTAAGCCCATGCTTTTTCTAGGATTTATATTCTTGAACTGCATATAAAATCTCCATCCATTTGTTGTAACACAAAATAAACATAATGTATATGTGTCAGACATGCATATATGAAACAGGCCAGATTATTTACTTTGACTTGGAATCTTGCTGACAAATATGCATCACATTAAGTTTATTAGTTAAATCAGTGTGATCGAAATGGCTGAAAATTTGACATGCAATTCATGAATATCTATACTATTTTGAGTGCATATATTTCGAAATAAACAAACAAACACACACACACACACACATACAGTGAAAACAAAGGCACTGACTTCCAATATGTAGAAAACTCCAACATTTTCCCAAATATCTTCTTCTGTGTTGCACAGAAGAAAGCAAGCTGAGCTGTCTCTCTAAGAGCATGTAGAGATGCATCACGTTACTCACCACACATTGTACCAGTGGGACCGCAGAAACTTCCCGTCCTCTTTTTTATTCTGGTGTTGCATCCATGCCTGCGGAACTTGATAGAACCGCTGGAAGCCCCTCGCGGCCCGGATCCTCTCCCCCTGCACCCTTGTGTCGGACCGGTCCAGTTCTGTCCTACTGAACAATCCCTCAGCGTTCAGACGGCTCGTCTGTCCTGAGCTCAGACCGTCTCTGGAGCCGGGAGAATCCAGTTAGTGTGCTGAGAGAAGGAGCTGCTGGACGTGAAGAGAGAGAACGAGAAGCATGCTGAAGCTCATGAATCTTTCACTGCTACAGAACTGAGTGAGTTTGAAGGTCCCGCTGTCCTCCTCCTGCATGGTGTCGCTCAAGCTTGTCTTGATTGTGCACATCCAAAATAACACATTCTGAGTTCCTTTTACAAGTCAAAATGACCCTCCTTCGGAGTCTGTGTCAAGTCGTTCTGAAGATGTCTTCTGTTCTAATGGGAGACAGGTCCTCTTTCAACTGGAAATGAAGGCTTCCAGATCAGTTAACAGATGGAGAGGTTTAAAGGTCAGAGGTCAAAGAACCTTGTAGATAGTTCCAGAAGAGAGCAGGAAGGATGCTTGGAGTTAGGCTTTAAAAAGACTTTAAAAATCCCCAAACATCCTGCATTCGCCTTCAGCGTCTCCCGTTTCAGAATCTGTGATCGGTTTTTCTTTTCAGTGCCATTTTTAACTGCGTTCAGGTCTTTCTTCATATTTCGTCTGGCATCTTTCCTCCCGAGGTCTCAGTGCTGCTCAGAGCTGCTCACTCCATCTCTCTCTCTCTCTCTCTCTCTCTCTCTCTCTCTCCATCAGTTACTTTACCTCCTCCTCCTGCCCTCCTTGTCTGTTTCCTCCCTCTCTCCTCCTCGTCTCTCGGTCCACATGGAAGCTCCCAGAGCAAGAGGCAGTGACAGCCTGAGTTCATTCATCAGTGTCTGCAAACTCACTCATGCACACAGAACATAGACATGAACAACATTTGAATGTGATTTCAGAACGCCAGACTGACAACAACACTGACATATTTATGTTGTTTTATTTTATATAAATTATAAATTCATTGTATTTTTTTAATTCTAATGTATGTGTAATATTTAAATAAACTTCATAGTAATTAAAATTCTAAACTGTATAAACATTTTGATTTTATATATATATATATATATATATATATATATATATATATATATATATATATATATATATATATATAATAAAAAAAATTAAAAGCATGAAGGTACAACCCATTTTAAAGGGGAGATTAATTCAATTATTTATATATAATAATAAAATAATGTATTCACATTTTAAATATATATATATATATATATATATATATATATATATATATATATATGTGTGTGTGTGTGTGTGTGTGTGTGTGAAAACATTATTTTATTAATAATTAATATAATATAAATAAAAAATATATAATGATTAATAAAATATAATTACATTTTTATCAATAAAAAAAATAAAAACTGAAATATTGAAAAAAAAAAAAGAAAAGAAAAAAAAAAAATCTGAAGCAAAGTGAAAAGGGGGTAGGTTTTCGCAGGCTTCTTTCCCTAAATTAGTTTCAGTAGCAGAGCACGTTGGGGTATGTGATCGTAGAGACAACTTCTGCTGGCCTGACTCATTCACACACATGCACACCATCCCATGCTTGCGCTTTCTTGCTTCGGAGTTAACCCATAATCCAACAGTAGCCAGTTGCTTAGCAACCGCCTCCAGGGAGACTTTTCCCACATCAAAAGCAGCCTGCACAAGACATGTGAGTCAGAAAACTGAGGATGTGGTGAGGGGAATGTGGGAGGATGGAGAGGGAGGGAGAGATAAAGCTGACACAGACTCAGAACATATGTCAGAATAAGAGAACGCCAGCTCCTCGTGAGGAGGAGGCGGAGTCCTGCCCAATTCCATCAAATTTTATTTATTTTTTTATTCACCCTCCTTTATTTTTAGAGGAGAGGCTGATGAAATATTCACAGGCTGCAATGCAAGATTCACATTGCACAGGCAAACCCAATGCAAGCATCTCTTTCACAAAGCTGAACACAGCACAATATCACAGCTCAAGATGATAAATCTGCTGATTATGTTCAAAATGGTGTCTTTTTTGTTTGTTTCGTTTTTACAGATGTTTTATTAATTCATAAATGTTATTAAAATCTTGGGGAGTTACATGGCATTATACCATACAGTCTAACAAACTAACCTTGCCTTGTCATAAAAAAGGCAAATTGTCCAATACTTTAATAAACTTGTTGATCTTGACTTTTTCTGAATACAGTACCCATTACCCCATGATGTATATGTCTTTCCCTTTCATGATACGTTTTTCAACCATATTAAACCATACATACTGTATACACAGACTCTATGCAATTTTGTTAAAAGTGTTAATGTGCAGTGACATTATTTATGATTCATTTTTAATCTGGTAGGTCTGACAGAATCAGGATGACGCTCACATGATGCATATGTCAGAATGTTAATAAATATGTCATTCATTATTCATTAAGTCATTCGTTGCTGTGTTAAGTTAGTATGGAGGCTAGTAAAAATGGACAAAAAAAAAAAAAAGTTTCATATGCGGTAGAAATGGGGCAGTTATATTTGACTGACAGTGTGGAAGTGGAGTATCCTGTAATATCCAACAGAATGAAGTCTTGATGAGATCAAAACAACAACACCAGCAGCTGTGTGAAGGCCAGTCACCAACTTATTGATTTCCTCGAGTACAGGAGTAATTAGTAACAATTAAAAGAAGCTTTATTATCTAGTGTCTGACTTACAGACAATATCAATCAATGGAAGATCGACAAGCTCATGATCCTCACACACACACACCATTAACCCTTCACAACATTGATTATATTGGCTTACAGTGCACACACACACACACACACACACACACACACACACACACACACACACACACACACACACACACACACACGTTTGTTTCTGTGAATTATAAGGATTTCCATAGACTTCTATTACTTTTATATTGATCAAACAATATTTTCCATCCCATGCATTGTTACACTTTCAGTTTCATGTTCAAGTATTTTTTTTTTTTTATAACCTGTTCTGTATGGAGAGCCAGAAATATGAAGTATAATAGTGTTCTTCCGCCTTCTGCTGGCTTTGTTATGAACTGCACTTTTGTGATGGGAAATAAACAGGATTTGCAAAAAAATTAAAAAAATAAAAATATTTTTTTTTAATAAAAAATAATAATAATAATATTTGAAATTATGTCTCTACATATGATCATAGGGCACCCAGCATTATTATTATTATTTGTAGTATTTTTTTGTATCAATAATATATATATATATCTCAGATTTTATCAATATGTAGAATAGTTTTTATTTCTATATATTGAGTTTTTTACCATTTTCAAAACCTGGTACACACACACACACACACACACACGCACGCACGCACGCACACACACACACACACACACACACACACACACACATCCTCCGTACATTAACATTGCATTTGATCACAGCGGAAACGTAGCTCTCTAGTGGTGAATCAATAGCACTGCAGTCATTTACGGAATCAAAGAAGAATGAAAATTATAATAAAAATAAATGAATAGAAATGGTGGAGAACTCCTTTATAATTACACATTATATGATGCATTCTTTTTGTCTATTTCATCTGAATAATCTTTAAAATATAAAGTCTGACTGTTGGCATTAAATCACAGACATGCACATACATTTCTTTGAGCTGTTCTGTAGGATTTCAGAAGTATTTCTTTCCTTTTTTAATTCCCTCCTCTGCTCCTCTCACCCTCATTCAAAGACGGAAAAGTGGGATTTTAGGTTAGAAAGCACTGACTCTCCCTTTGTCCTACACCTGGACCACAAGGAAAAAGATCTAGGTTTGTAGGTTTCGCAGTGTATAAAGTGATTTGTGAGGGTTTGTCTAAATTGTGAAGGACCAAATGTTCAGCGAGATCAACTGCAAAACAACTTGATAAAATGTACAAAATAATACTTTCAGCAAAGTCTTAAAATGCAAAAGCTTGGTTTAGTTTCAAATTTGGTTTAAGAAAGGGTAGAAAACATAGTACAGTGAAGGTATAATAAGGAGAATCAATCGAGAAATCAGTCTCTGTCTTATGGGTTCCTACAGACCAAAAAAGTGCCTGAATTGAACAGCCCTTGTGAAGTTATAAACATCATCATAAACACATACACATTTTAACATAGCTGCTCTACTTGAGTGTTAGTGTGACCTGTCTGTATGTACTGGGGTCAAACTGGATCAAATTAGTGAGAGTGTGTGAACTTTAATTGACATCTGTGGAACTGCTTTAGCCCCGATAGATTTGATAGGTTATTTCAAGTCAGGTTTAGGACTTTAATTTCCACTTTTCTTAGTGTCTTTTATGAAACCGACCCCTTTTGTATCATTCACACTATGATACAGGCACAGAGAAGTGTTAAATTGTTAACAATGACAACTTTTTTTTCCCATGACTTCATTAAACACTGACTTTGACTATATCAGTCAGATTTAATAAAGCAATAACCACCGCATAATAAATGTCTTCTTTCACTTTTCCCTCGTCCCAAGTGCTGCAAAGAATGTGGCCCAGAACTGGATTAAAGACGAGGGCCACACATGGGCCATCTGGCTGAAAGGGTACATGCCATTGCCGACATTAGGCCAGCAGTGCCAGCTTGAGGCCTCATTTGGGCCAAGTCCATTTGCTATGTGGACCCGTGAAGCCATAGTTTACAGTGAATTTATAACAGCAAGGTGTTAGGCACAACGCAAAGCACCTTAGCTGTTATAAACTGTAAACCACAGCTCCATGGAGGTTATTGCTTTTATGAAACAGTTATTCCATATATGTAGTAAGGTTTCACAGAATGAAACAGAGCAAATAAAGTTGAATGATATTAACAGAAACAGTATTCTTCCACCAAACAATGTAGCTCTTCAGAATCAGGTGTAGTTCCAACAAAGTGGTTGCCGAGCAACACACAGAACTAAACACAATATGTTTGTAGTGTAATTTACAACAGCTTTGATCGCAGCTCAACCAATCAGAATCAAGGACTGAGACAATCCATTTTATAAGTAGCTACACACACACATATAGAAACATCCATAAGAACAGTCATTCTCTCTCATTATCTCTGTCACACACACACCACATCGGGTCTCCTCATGCGTGATCAGAACACACACCAGAGCCTGAAGCGACCGCTGTACTGTCCGAGATTAAAACTGTGTGACATGACACGACGTCTGAATGAACACTAAAGTGAAGCACAGCACGGGAGAGCGGCACTATGAGACAATGAATGGGCACACCAGAAAAAAACAAACGCTTTGGCTTAGTTCTGCAAAACTGAGCTTGCACTGTTATGTCAGATAATACAGAATGTGTTGTATTGTCAGATTTCGAAGTCAGGACTGGTATTTTTAACCCTGTATTGCTTGTCTATCATTTGGAGTTACAGCCCTCTAGCTCTTCAGCCATTAACTTAACCAATACAGTGTGACAAAAGTCTGAAGCTTCTGTTCAAATGATACTCTGCTTTTTACATTGCTTTGAGGCGAGAGATGTGTTTTCTCTTCACTGTGTTTCGACACTCATTGTGTGTCCGCATGAGGCATCTACTCCCATCAGCCACCAGCAGCTTGTGTCATCACTTCATAAAGCACATGTGTGAAAATAGCTTCAGCCAGAAGGTTAATAATATTTAACAGTTTGATGTGATTTCAGACCTGGAGCAATACAATGTCTATGAATGACAGATTGCCTCAAAATAGTTCCTTCTAGCCCATTAAATGTTTTATTTCAGTGTGACATGTAGGACTTTGAGTTTGAATATCTATTTAGTGAAGAAAGATTTTTATTTTAATTTTTCTAAAGATTTTTTTAAATAATTTGTAATATGTAATGTATAATTTGTTTAAATCAGTTTACCTAGTCATTACACAGAAGCACATAATGTTAAAATAAGGGGCTATATTTGTATTTTTCTGTCATATGTGACAGCTTCATAATTACACAACATTAACATAATTTACCCCCCCCACCCCCCAAAAAAACACACAAAAAAAAAAAAAAAATCTTTTACCCAATCACATTTAGATGGAATTGAATCAAGCCAAAAAAGTGATTAATCAAACCTCCTTGTGGTGAAGAGAACGTATGAAGAACCTTTAAAAGATCTTAAAATAATATATCTGTCGAATTAATAAAAGACCTCAAAACAACATTAAAAAGGCATATATAATATCAGATTCACATATACACTGTCTGTAGCTATTAACCCATGCACAACTCTCCACTGAAAGTCTCTGGCCTTTTTTTCTCCCTTTCTCCTAAAGAGTGAGAGTGTGAAACTTTTACACATGTGGCGTACAGTGCTTTCTTCTCAGTTTTACTGAACAGGTCCAGTTCAGGTGTCTTGAAGGTCAACAAAGACCCTTCCTTTTCCTCAAATATACCCACAGAGTTATTCTTAGTTCTGGAAAAGTGATTTGTTGTGTTTCCACACTGCATTTAAATTCCATTGATAGGCTCTCGAGAATTTCATTTACCAGTCTTTGTGTCTGACAAATTGATTTTATTCCAATCTTGGAGGCTAGCATTTCAGGAGTCATCCATCCATCTGAAGATATTAAATGTCCAAGCTTTACAACTCCTGCAGCCTTTAGAAGATTCCTCATCTATGGTGATTTTAAAATCACTGAGTCCACTATAGAAATGTGCATTAGGGGTTCATCCCTTGACCAGTGACCACCCTCATCCATGACGTCTCTTGAGATATTAAAAGTCCTCCAGGCTTTGAACACTGAATGATAAAAGGAAGTTAATCCAGTCAAATCAACATTTTGAAAGTCCAGAAGAAACAAATGTTTATCCCCATCCCTCCTGCTCTTCTAAGGAGGGCACAAGCTACTCCAGACTAGCTTACATCCACTCCTTATAGAAATATTTTTACTGTCTGTAGTCTGAAAGTCTTTATTCTGCTTTTTATGTCCACTACTCCTTGTCCACCTTCTTGTCTGGGCAGAAACAAAGTTGATGCTTTTGTTCAGTGGTTACCGGACCAAAAAAGTCTGTTAAGCATTTATTTTTTATTTTTTTAAGAGGTGGGACTGTCCATATCCTGTATAGATAAGAATCTGTTTCTCACAAGAGCTCCTTTAACCTTTTCATTTAATATAGAGCTCAATTTTAATTTCTTCTCAGACCACTCATGTACACTGTAAGAAAGATCTCCTATCATGTTTTTTTCAATGGCAAGGATTTCTCTTTCAAGCCATTCCAGAGACCGTTTCAAACAACAATTAGCGTGAGATGTATACTTCTGGCAAAATTCCCTTAAGTGAGCTTTACCAGCTTCCCACCAAAGAATAACATTATCAAACCTTGTTTTCTCTTTTTACCAGGTCTCCCAAAAAAGTTTAAAAGATTCACAGAAACTCTTGTCTTGTAACAATTTGACTTTAAAATGCCGGTAAACACTTCTGTTTTTCTCAGAATTCAGTGTACAAATCTTCTGTCTCTACTTTTGACATTTCTGACCCTTCAGAACAATGTCCATCATCTTTCACACTATCATCTGTGTACTGAGATAACCCATCCATATCATCCACCGTGCATTTGTATAACAGTCACATTCATCTGATCTGATATCGGATCTTATCGCTATTTGAGTTTTAAAAATGTTATTATTATTATTATTATTATTATTATTATTACTACAAGTGGTCTTTGATCGCTTTAAGTAAAGTAGCATCAGAAAAAAGGCAAGATATGAGAAGTATAATCCATTGTGAAAGTTGATGCACCGTGTTCATTGTGTTATAAATCATCATACTCTTTAAAGCTATAACCACAAATAAGTAAATGTTATAATATATTAAAACTGTTCTTATGAATATTTATGAGATGTTACAACATATTATACTTATATATAAATAAATATATTATGCATTAATTATAATGCATTAAGAATACCCTTATAGTATATTATAAACACAGGCTTCGTAGAAAGTGTTACCACATATTTTAACCATGTGTAAACAAAAATAGAACCTAATAAGTAGCAATTAAAAAGTATTGAATGTAAAAATGCATTTCAAATAAAAAGTCAAGTACACTCGTACATGCGCACAGAGAGAGAGAGAGAGAGAGAGAGAGAGAGAGAGAGAGAGAGAGAGAGAGAGAGACAGAGAGAGATAGAGAGAGACAGAGAGAGAGAGAGAGATGTGAGTTTATCTCAGCATCAGGAGGCAGGAGCAGACGAGCATGGAGCTATCACTGATGGCAGCACAGGTAGGACTTACAGTACTGCAACATTTTTATCATGTTTAAATACTTATACTTGGGGCTAGTTTGTGGAATAGTGTATTGCAATAATGCTGGATTTGGTTATAATGTGTCTTCAGTGCAGTGTGTAACTTCTGCTAGCTGATGAGTGAGGAGACTGTTTTAACACAATATTCTGAGTGAAAGTTACAAGGCATTTTTATGTTTTCTTTCAAACTTGTTAAGCAAAGAAATACTTCCAAATTGTGTTACACTACATTTAAAATGGTAGATTTAAAGCATTCAATAATCATGTTAAAAACTCATTTGGAGAAATGTAGCATTGCATCAGTGTCTCATCAATGGATGTGAATGGGTGCCGTCAGAATGAGAGTCCAAACAGCTGATAAAAACATCACAATAATCCACAGCACTCCGTCCATCAGTCAACATCTGGAGAAGACAAAACTGTGTGTTTGTAAGAAACAAATCCATCATTTACTTTGATTTCGTGTAAAATACTAGCATATTTCTTTTTCCAGTCAAAAAAATGTGTCTGGTCTGAATCTGTAGAGAAATATCCATAGATCAAGCACCATTTAAGATGGATTATTTTAAATGGAGGAAGTGCTATTATGAATTATGGAATCATATTTTGGCCAGAAGCAAAGTTAAAATGCCATAATGATGCATTTGTTTCTCACAAGCGCATTACTTTTTCACCTGAAAAGATGTTAAACGAGTGACTCACTGTGGAACATATATTGTGATGTTTTTTATCAGCTATTTGGTCTCTCATTTTGACGGTACCCATTCACTGGAGAGGATACATTGAGCAGTGCATGTGAATAGAATATAGTGCCAGATTGCATTATGCATTAAACATTTGCTATGTTATGATTTAACAGGGGCACAAAAAAGTATACAAATTAAATTAAATTTAATGTAATTTTAGTTTATTTTTTTCCAATTAAAAAAGAACTGAAAATAAATTTAGACTTGTATCTTTAGTAGTGAAGTAAAGACTCAACGAGTGTCCTACAGTGAAGCATCTGGTGACGATAGCACCTGTTTTTTTTTTTTTTTTTGGGGGGGGGGGGGGGTATATTAACAAGTGACGGAATGCTAATATTTGATTCTGATTGGCCCGTTATTATTGTGCAATGTGCATCATTTGACTGATGTGGTCTGTTCCTCACATCATAAATAATTTCAACTGTTATCAATATTTAATATCCTTTATTTTATTTTTTACACGTTTGATATAGTGTTACCAAAGTATTTTTTTGGAGGCTTGTTCACAGTTTAGAGATGACTGTCAACAATGTCAGTAAGTAGGTAATGTGAGGTTAGGGAGGGAAGCTATAGAGCAGTGCTTTCTATTCATATTTAATGCACGGTTCAAGGTCTTGAACATCGCTCAGCCCTTTGGAAGTTACACTCCTTCAAGTCTTCATGAAAGGCATTTCAGAGTTTCTCGAGCATGTCAGGAAATGACAGTAAGAAGCAGCGGCATCACTGCAGTCTCAGCAGGACACAGACAGAGACAGATGAGACAGGACGAGGGTGTAGATGAAGGGTTTGGGGTCTGGCATCATGCACAGGTGAGGACAATGCAAATACATGTCACGGAGCGTTATTCTATTTACTGAAGCTTCGTTACTGGATGATACGCATCATGGTGCATTTACAGTCTGATGCTAATGCATGAAATACTGAAAAGTGTCAAAAAGGAATCCATTTATCTTTATATGGTAGGACTTTACAATAAGTAACAATGAATAATACATCTGTTACAGTATTCATCTTTTGAAAAGGGTTTTAAGAGTTTGTGTTTGAAACTTGACAGAAATGTTCCTGAAAGTGAAAAATCTCACAACTGTCAGAGCTGTCACAGAAAAAAAAGAAAGGAAAGTATCAGGATTTAAAGGAATAGTTCACCCCAAAGTGAAAGTTTGTGAATGTCTTCAACCCTCGAAGATGTGGATGAGTTTGTTTCTTCATCGGATTTGGAGAAATGCAGCATTGCATCAGTGTCTCAGCAATGGATGCTCTGCAGTGAATGTGTTCTCTTCTGAATCAGGAGAG